>NC_141549.1:6896000-7246500 GCF_021556685.1 Rattus norvegicus | reverse complement strand
TGGCGCCAGCTCTCCTGACTACTGCGGGTGGTGAGGGTGTGTGTGGGGGGGGAATCAGCCTCGAACCCACATCACCTCACAGGGGATGAGTGTCGGGGTCAGCTCTCCCTTGCTCTTGCCCTTGGAGCTGGCTCACCCTCAACCGCTGGCTTTCCTGAGTGCTGCAGCCAGCAAGGAGCAGGGCCAACTCTCCGGCTCTGCTCTTAAAACCCCAGATGCAGTTCTAGTGGCTGCCACACGTGCACCTACGCCACCACAGCTCTCCCACAATCATGCCCTACGGTTAGCTCACTCACAGCCCTGCTACCAGGGCTGGCTTCATCATGCTACCTGGGCGAGGTGCAGCACCTGCTTGTCCTCCTGAGTGCTGATGCTGGTGAAAGATTAGGGACAGCTATTCAGAGCAGAACAGCCAGCAAGGGAGAGGGACAGTTCTGCACAGGGGGGCGGGGCCAGTTCTGCACAGGCCCTGGATAGCTACATGGTCCCTGGCAGTTATCCCTAGTGACATCCTCTAGTTCTCTAGTGGTAATATGAGCCACGGACACTGACACCAACCCACAGACCCAGGCCTGGCCTTCAGCCGCAGCGCAGGCTCGGACTTCTCTATGGCCACTCAAAACAGCCTATGTCTCTTCACCCTTAAGTCTCCTGTTCCACGTCTCTTTAGCATGCTCAAGCCGCTCCACTTCTCTTTCTCTCCTATCTGGGATGGTTCCCGCTGCAGGCTGGCCATGAAGCTGCAGGACACCTGGGTGACAATCTCCACCTCTGTTCTATGGCATGGCAACAATCAGGTGCCTGTGACCTGTCTGTGCCCTGCACTACAGAGCAGATCTTTGGGTGTCTTTCCCGACCACACAACATCGCACGGTGGAGCACAGGTCTCTGTCTATCCTCCTCCTCCCGAGCTACCCTGCCTGAATTTGATTTGATTTGATTTTTTGAGTCCTAGGTATAAAACAGCTTTAGCCACCAAGCCAGACATCAAGCTAGGATGAACAGGGGACTGCCATCCTCTCTGCCCCTGATTGAAATAAGGACACCACCACCAACAAAGTGTCGCTTTGCCCACTGCCAGGGGGTCAAAAGGTTTTTTTGTAATGAAATCCTGCCCAGAAACATGGGCAGCCAGGGCTCAGTCTGCCTGTGGACCCCTCGTGTCCTCAGGGTTCTCAGCTCACACTCAGCTTTGTTTCCATGCTGAGAAGGAAACAGGTTTGCCTGACGGGTGGGCAGAGTCTTGCTATCTGCCCTCTTGTTTCCCACTGTTTCACGGAGGCCTACGCTAATACAAAATGAACTCCAGAACGTCACACTAAGGGAGGCTGGAAGCACACCTGGACACACACAAGAGCAGTTGCCTCGAAGTCCCTGAACCCACTCTGGAAAGTGAGCTTTATGCATTTTGGACACTGGAGTTGAAGCCATAGGCCTGGAGAACATAGGGTCTCACCAGTTCTGGGACCAGCTAACCATGGGAGCCCTGTCACACGGTCTTGTACCCCTCCAGCCTCCGTTGGGGCTTCCTCGGCGTTTGTAAATACGCCATTTCCTTCCAAGGGTACTGAAAGCTTTGAGTGGATTCCATTAGCTGCTGCAGTCTGAGAGCCTTCGTCAATGTGGGTCCCCCAGTTTCTATGGACCCTCTATACCTTTATAGAACAAATAAACAGGGGAAGGAGAAACAAACCTAGTCATGATGGACCAGCATGTGCCCTGAAACCTTCTCAGTGTTTGCTATTAAAAAAAGAAAAGAAAAAGAATCAGCCTTCTTCTTGATCGATGGGATGGCTGTCCTATGGTTGAAGAATGCACTGTGCACTGTGCCCACCCGTTCCTTTCACAGCTGGACCTGGGGGCTGGCAGAGACGTCCTGGAAGAGGGCTCTTTCTAAAGATCCATTCTGACAGGGAATCTTTATTCCCTCCTGCCTTGCCTCAAGGTTATCGTCTGTAAACACCTGAGAGACGGGTGACCAACAGAGTCAAGGTGAGAATTAAAGACCATATTGGAGGGATGACTCATGATTCAAGGTGCACACTGCTCTTGAAGAGAACCAGGATTCACAGCAGCCTATAATTCCTGTTCCAGGGCATTTGGCATTCATTTCTGGCCTCTCTAGACTCTATATGCACGAGCACAGACACTGGCTAGTTTTATGCCAGCTTGACACAAGCTAGAGTCACCAGAGAGAAGGGAGCCTCAACTGAAACAATGTCTCCTTAAGAGTTGGCTGTAACACTGTTTTTTAAATTAGCGATTGATTGGGGAGGACCTAGCCCACTGTGGACAGGGTCAAACCCTGGACTGACGGTCCTGGGTTCTAAAAGAAAGTGGGTTGAGCAAGCCATGGGGAACAAGCCAGTAAGCAGCACCCGTCCATGGCCTTGGCATCAGCTCCTGTCTCCAGGTTTCTGCCCTGCTTGAGCCTCTGCCCTGTCTTCCTGTAGTGAGGGACTATGATATGGAAGTCTAAGTCAAATAAACCTTTTCCTCCCAAATTTACTTTTGGTCGTGCTGTTTCATTACAGCAATAGAAACCCTAACTAGGATGCACACATAATTAAAAATTAAAATCTGCAAAATAAATTAAAATTAACTAATTAAATAAAATTCTATAAAGACCCTTAGCTACACAACTGGCATTCTAGAAATGACATACCGGCTTCTGCTAAGTTGTCTGGGTCCCAGTTACTGTGACTTCCTAGATTCTGGGCACCCTATACATCTGCACCTTATACATCTGCACCCTATACATCTGCACCCTATACATCTCCCATCTTGATCTGCTCCTCCGTCTCTTCTTTATATATATTTTGCATATGACCAGGATCCCTGGGAGAGAAAGAGCAGAATTTAAGACTCAATTCTGGGTGATCAGGTGCCACCCATCCTCTCCCATGCTGATGGAGGCCTTGTCTTCTCACAGAATCATGAGTTTTGTACCCAGGATGGGCCTTAGGGATAACCCTATCCACCCTCCTCACCTCACAGATGGGAACACCGAAGTTCAGAGGGGACACTGCCTAAGCCCTGGCTCTGGGTATCCTAACACTGGTTGTTCTATTGAAATGCAAACACACACACACACACACACACACACACACAAACACACACACACAAACACACTTTAATGAACCTCTCAAAATTGAGCTCTCCTGTAGTTAGCAGCAAACACTCTCACATTCCCTTTCTTTTTTTTTTTTTTTTTCTTTTTTTTTCGGAGCTGGGGACCGAACCCAGAGCCTTGCGCTTGCTAGGCAAGCGCTCTACCACTGAGCTAAATCCCCAACCCCTCACATTCCCTTTCTTGTTTCCCTTCTAATATTGGCTTTTGCTTTAATGTCAGCTGCTGTAATAAATCCTGGTGGCATGGTTTGCTACCTGCCTCAATGGTTTATGTTCCCAAATGGAACAATGGAACACACACACACACACACACACACACACACACACACACCACACACACACACACACACACACACACACACACACACACAGCCTTCATATTTTAATATGCCTTAAACAGTACAATAGCTGGGCCACGGCCTAACCTCCACTGCTCTTAGAATCTACCTCCTGCTGATAATTCTGAGTTACTACTTAGTAATTCTGTGTTCTATCTTGGCTGCCCTGGACCCAGTTGGGCAGCCCTCTGGGCCATGCTTTCCCTCTCCTGGGTCCTTCACATAGTCCATTCTTCCCTGTCATGGCATTTCTCCTCTCCTCCACAGTCTCCCAGCAAGTTGGATCTCCTCCTCCTTCCTCCTCTTCCCAGTCCCAGGCCCAGGAATCCTAAAATCCCGCCTCTCTGTCCTCTTCAGCTATTGGCTGTTTTGGGGAAACATAATTCTCATTGGAGTACAAGTAGCCACATTTCCCCCTTTTGTCCATTGAAAAAGGCCTTTTTCTTTCAGATATACATTGAACATAGCTATAACAATTACCTAAATTGTAAGGTATAATATATATTTATAATATCCAGTCCATCATATTTGGCAATGTAGATCAAGTATTCTATCATCTATCCTAACTTAAGGAGTTTACAATTCTATACCTGAATTATGTTTGATTTTAATTTCCACCACCATCTGAAAATCATCCTTCTAAATCTAGATCATCTTCTTCAATGCTAAACAACTTAAGTTTGATTATGAGACTATAATCTTCGACCTCATCAGAGATCTGAGAAGGAATTAATATTATCTGACTGTGTAGGAAGCACAAAGACATTGCTTCCAAAACTTAAACAATTTGTAGAGACAGATGGCTGCCTGGACAGTCCCCTTCATTCCTTAAAGCATGAGAGCATCTGTCTTCAGCCTTCTGGCCCAGAACCATCTGACAGACTTTAAGCGAAGCGGGAATTATAAAGGACTATCTATCCTGTATTGGCAGAGCTAGCAATCGATTATACTACACTTCTTCTGCAGAAGAGTGCAGCTCAGAGGACTGCCCAACTGGGTCCAGGGCAGCCAAGACAGAACATAGAATTAGTAAGTAATGACTTGGGATTAACCGCATGGAGGTCAGGCCGTGGCCCAGCTATTGTGCTGTTCAAGGCATATTAAAATATGAAGGCTGTGTGTGTGCCTTTCATTTGGGAACAATAACCCCCTGAGGCAGGTAGCAGAACCCATCGCTGGGATTTTATAATATTAATTAATATATTATGTTAAATTAATATTATATTATATAATATTCAACAGTCAGCCAAGCATATGTTCTCAAATGCCACAACTCTGTTCTCCTGACTTTGAACTTGGTGACATCACATCACACTCTGTGGGCTTTGTGCCTTCCTTCAGTACTGTCTTGCTTCATCCACAGTGTTGCATGTACTGTGGTTATCACGTCCATGGTCATGTGGTATTGCACTGGGTAGAATAGTGTTCCCCCAGGTTCATGTTCAGACTGTTACTTGATTTGAAAACAGGATCGGTTAAGTTAGGATGAGATCATGTTAGATGGAGATGGGGCAGGGGAGCATCCTAATTCTTATGACCTTCTGTCTTCGTCAGGGATCTCTAGAGTCACAGAACTTATGGATAGTCTCTATATAGTAAGAGAATTGGTCGATGACTTAAGTCTGTGGTCTAACTCTCCAACAATGGTCAGCAGCAGCTGTGAATAGAAGTCCAAGGATCTAGCGGTGGCTCAGTCCCACATGGCAGGCAGGCAAAAAAGAGAGACTCTTCCTTCTTCCAATGTTCTTATGTAAATCTCCAGCAGAAGGTGTGTCCTAGATTAAAGGTGTGTACCACCATGCCTGGGTCTGGGACTTGCTTTGTCCTAGGTGATCTTGATCTCAGAAATCTCCTTGCCTTAAGCTCCTCGGATTCATAGTCACTTTGCCTCAAGATCTCCATGCCAAGATCCACTCAGAAACTTGTATCTCCCAGCCTCGAGATCAGGATCAGAGGTGAGTCTTCCAGTTCTGGATTGTAGTTCATTCCAGATATAGTCAAGTTGACAACCAGGAACAGACACTACTCCTTTCCTGATGGAAAGACTGTATGAACATAAACAGGAGGGAGAAGACCCCGTGGACCAGGTGAGGGGAGAACTACCACAGAGCTACCAGACAGAATGCCAACACAGTGGTTGCCACCTGCTGCCGGAAGGGGGAAGGGAGGGAACAGACACTTTCCTAGAGGCTCCAGTGGGAACCACCTCTGCTGATCCTTCATTTCAATCTTCTAGCTCACAAAACTGATAGAGTGATTTCTAGGCTGGGGATGTAACTCTTCTGGTACAGTATCTAGCGTGTGCAAAGTCATGGGTTTGATCCCTAGCGCCACGTGAATGAGGAATGGTGGCCCTTGCCTACAATTCCAGAACTTGGAAAGTGGGGACCAGAAGACCAGAAGTTCAATGTCATCCTGTTCGTCATAGAGAGTTGGAACCAACATGGGCTAGAGAGGGTGTTTTGGAAAAGATTTTTTTTAATTTAAAATTTTCTTTTGGTTGTGTCAGGCAGTGGCGGTGCACGCCTTAAATCCCAAAACTCAGGAGATGGAGGCAGGTGGATCTCTGAGTTCAAGTCCAGCCTGGTCTACAGAGTGAGTTCCAGGACAGTCAGGGCCACACAGAGAACCCCCATGTCTGTAAAGTCTTTTGGTTTAAGTTGCCTGGTTGGTGAACCTAGAAAGCGTATATCGCACTGTAGAATTCAGCCTCAGTTGGCTTATAAATAATGCACCAGCACTTTCTGATCCATTCTGCAGTTGAAATTGTTAGCTTACTGTCATGATTAGAACTATTAGGAACACCGCAACTATGAACACTGTTCTCTCTGTATCATGTACCCGGGGACCTGCTTTCCCTGGTGACACATCTCAAGAGCCCTGGTGATGAGACACACTTAGTAGGAGGAGAAGGTGATGTTGCACCAGTCAGAATCTCTGGTGGTGCTCCTTCAGACCTGTCAGCTCTGCTCCCAACGTCTCCTGCCTTGGTTCCCCTGGAAACCTCCAGCCCTCCCCAGCTGTGATCCTGGCCTTAGCCATTGCTTCTAGGTTACAGACATTTCCTACCGACCTGCCCCCGCCTCTACCTGGGAACTCGACTGTGTTTGAGGATGCTCTGTTCAGTGCCTCTGTGGAGGAACTCAGGCACAGCATTTCAACCCCAAAGTCTCTCAAAATGGCTCCTTCTCACAAGAGGATGCCCCCTCGTAGTTTCTTCCACACATCAAGAAGTTCGTTGATTTTAGAGCATGGCTACCATTAAGGACAAGTGGGATGCCTAGAGCGAAAAGATCAGACAACATGGGGGAAGAGAGGCCAGTGTCTTCCCAGTAAATGCCGGAGTGCCAGCGGACGCGGCTGGGCTGGCTGCAGCAGCATCTCCCAGTGGCCAAGTCACAAGGGGAAAATAAAAGGAATGTCTGTCAGCCTCCAAAGGGGCTCATTCCTGAAAATGAGTCACTTCCTCAGCTCCCAGGTCTGAGTCTGAGATTGTTTGTCCTGTGTGCACATGGAGTTTGTTTTCGCTGCTCCGAGACCACCTCACAGGGGGCTGGGCCCCCTTGGCGCTGAGCTTCGAGCATAACATCCTCTTGTTATGATTCTGTTTCCATCTGACTCCACCTTCATAACATTTGTATTGGTCTGTACAACCTGTTCTGAGAAACTAGGAAAATAGCAATATTGCAGTAAATAAAGTTATTTTTCTCTTTTCCTTTCAGGGAACTCCTGCTGCTTTGAATTTAAAATCAGATGACAAATCTGTGGTTAACCCCACCCATCTGTGTTCCAAAGCCCAGAATTGATTTTTTTTTCCCTGTGATGATTTCATCATTCAATACTCATTCTCTCTTGGCCAGGACCCTCCCACAAAGACGTTCTGAGAAGATAGTGGGGGTGGGGAAGGGTGGTGGCTCAGAGTCACAATGCTCACAGCTGTAGTGACTATGAAGTTTGACAGAGGATTCTGCACTTTGAATGGTTTCACTGCCTTGTTAAACAACAGTAAACATACCTTCAGGGACGTCTCAAAGAGATAGCTAGCTATCAGACAGGGTTTGGTCAGGGAAGCATTTCTGTAATGAACAATTCAGAAAAATGAATTTACTGAGAAATAAAGGAAGCTGGTGAAGCTGTGTGTCCAAGACTGTCACCTCTGTGTTTAGAAGCATCGGTGCTGGGCATCAAGGAGGGAAGAACAAGGAAAGTAATAACCTATGAAGATGTGAATTCACAAAACCAACTAAAACACACGAATACCAAGTGCAACTCTAATCTGTCTCCCTTCATTTCAATGTCCACCACATGGGTGACCAGCAAATTGGACTTTTTCATCACTGCTACACAGATACCCAATCAGGACCCAGAGAAGCTACATGAGCAAATAGGAAAGAAGAAAAGAGATACGGGTCAAGATGCTGTGGTATACCAATAGGGTGGTTTTGTATCAGTTGGCCATTGCTGTGTAGGGAATCAAACAGTGACTTAAACTACAATCACTCATTTTTGTTTGAGCTTTGACTCTGTGAGTATAGTTGACATCAACTGCTGTCAGCTAAGAATCCAGCTCAGCTCTTCACATACATGGTGTCAATCATGTATGTTTCTCGTAGGTAGAGGGCAGCAGCTATCTAGATTAAGCTCTTCTTATGATGGGGGACATACAAGAGTGGCAAGGCTTTATCCCTGTGAGATCTAGGCTCCCCTCAGCCATGCCAGCAATTGTTCCTGTTTTCCACCGGCCAAAGAACAAGTCTAGATTAGAACACACAAATAAATACATCCAGGAAATGTAGACAGCAGAGGATGTGGACACAGGGAGGAAAGATGTGGGGTCAATAATTCACAATGCTTTGATTATTAAAAAGAAAATGGCCATTCTCAGATTCTCCTTTTCATTTATTCCTGGGTCTTAGAGCGAACATAGAGGAGAGTAGCTGCTCACATCACCGAGCCATGTGGATGGCACCCGGAAGAGAGTTTTGGGCAATCTCATCTGCTCTTTGCTTTTTGCTTCTAAGGCAGTTCTGTCTATAGTATCCATCCTAAATTCCTTTGACTACCGACCCAGGTTCACTTGCTGGCATTGTCTACATGTTGCAATCCTTTCCAGAACCTGATCAGGTACACAGACCTGTGTCATTTGCACCTTGAACACAAGTTTGCATTACCTAAAGCCTGACCTCTCGGGCAGTGTGCCCATCCTGGGTCCCCTCCATCTTCCATTACTAAGCAAACATCTCTCTCATTTTATCTCCATACAAAAAGTCTGGTCCATGATTTTTATGGACTCCAGGGACAGATTGCACCTCTAAAGAGAAAAATCACACTAACTCCTGGTGACTGAGGTATATCAGAAGTCCATGGTTTAAATTCTGTAAGTATCTGGCTTCTGGATATTCTTATTTCTCCGTTAAGTTAATGTGCCATTTGTTTAAAAACATGTTTTGTTCCCATAGTAGGAGGAAGTCATCTATATTTAATCTCTTGGGTGAGCTTTGGGCATTGTTTTTCTTCAGGAAAAAAAAAATCTAAAAATTTCTTGGAACAGACTTGACATTGGTTGGCTGAGCTTCCCTGCAACACTCTCCAAAGAACCCTTTACTTCCAGAGGGCTTAAGTCAACAACAGCATCAAATCAAAACCAAACCCCATTACCATTCCCCATGCCACTACCAGCCCCATGGGGAAACAAGCTATGTCTTCATGTTTAAAGACCCGGCCCAGTTGGAACTTAAAACATTCTTGTTAATTAAATAAGTGAGTTCCAAACTCTGTGACAGAGTTCATGGTAGCAACACTTCTAAAAAACAGTAGAAACAACAACATGTTTGTTTCCTGTGGATCTAGATTGTCTTGGGACCCCATCTTAGGACACAAAATCATCTCCATGTCCTAGGCTCTCAACCACACTGGCCCTTCTGAAACCCAATGACCTCTGACTTCTTCCTTTGGTCTGAAATATAAATGAGTTTAAGGAGAATCAGGGTTTTGTTTTGTTTCAGACAGGGTCCCAGGTTGGCTTTGAACTTGTTATGTGGCCAAGAACAATGACCAACTCTGCCTTCTACGTGTACCAGGAAGCCCAGCTTACATAATGCTGAGGACTGAACTCAGAGCTTCATGTGTACCAGTCAAGCACTCTACCCGCTAATCTACATTCCCAGTCCAGTTTTCTTTTTCTAATTTATAATGATTTATTGAACATCAATTATAAGTCAAGTACTCTTTGTTAGGGGTTAGAAAAACAGAACTGAAGGCAGCATTAGGGACTTCACTGTCGAGTAGGAGACAGGCGTGATGCCTGATGATGATTCCACAACATGACAGGCTCCCAGGTTGCTCCAGAGGAGGCGACCTCTGTCAGAGGTGACATATGAGATAGTTCTCAGTGCAAAAGCAAGAGCTGGGGCTAGGAGGTGATTCCAAACAGAAATAACAACATGTACGAGAACTTGGGCTGGAAAGAGTGAACACCGCTTGCAACACTATGGAGCCAGAGAGACTGGGGAAGAGGGTGGGAGTCTAGGCGTGATGACAGAGGGAGCCAGGGAGTAAGTGGGAGCCAATCAAGCCTATTGCTGACTCTTAAGGCTTCTTGAGGTGTTGGTTTATCCTGAGGTCAATGTGGTTACACAGAAGGTTTACCAATAAGAAAAATGACCTGCTCATATCTGGGACTTAAAGGCTACAGGCTTGAATTAGGGAAGCCAGTGACAGGCCACTATAGCCACCCAGCAAAGAGATAGGGGTCTCTCGAAGCATGAACTCTCTACCGCTGGATGCCTTTGCTCAGAGTCCGCTCAGGTAAGGTACACAGTGTCACCAGCAATGCCCTCTGCGCGCTAGGCCTGTGTGCGTTGAACACAGCACTACCCCGGCTTCTTTATTTACCTCTGACCCACATTTCCTCTTTGGTGAGCATTTTATCCAGCCAACTTTGAAGCTCACAATCTCCGACATTTGACAGCTTTTTGGTACACAATACACAGGGTTTTATTTCTTCTTAACAGGAAAACTGTGGGATGTTTTCATACTTGAAACCCAAGTTTGCACAAATAGCCTAATGTAAACTTCTCCTAAAAGGCTGACTTTGGGTAAAGACCAAATCTAAATTTCATGGTGGAGTTCAGTCACAGGCTTGGACAGCTTTGTGGTTTCTTCTCTTAAAAATGAAGGTGCAGGAGCTGGGGAGATGGCTCAGTGGTTAATTCATTGACTGCTCCTCCAGAGGTCCTGAATTCAAATCCCAGCAACCACATGGTGGCTCACAACCATCTGTAATGAGATCAGGCGCCCTCTTCTGGTGTGCCTGAAGACAGCCACAGTGTGCTTATAAATGATAAATAAATAAATCTTTTAAAAAATGAAGGTGTGGTTGTGGCTGGAGAGGTGGCTTGGTGGTTAAGAGCACTGGCTGTACTTCCAGAGGATCTAGGTTCGATACCCAGGACTCAGTGTTGTCTCGCAACCACCTGTAACAACTCTGTCCCAGGGGATTCGACACTCTTCTGGAGCACAGACAAACATGCAGGAAAACACCCATACACACAAAGTGAAATTTAATATTAAGCTGAAAAGATCGGTAAGAGTACTTCCTAAGGGTTGGGAATTTAGCTCAGTGGTAGAGCACTTGTCTAGCAAGCACAAGGCCCTGGGTTAGGTCCTCAGCTCCAGGAAAAGAAAAAAAAAAAAGAGTACTTCCTGCTCTGCCAGAGGACCTGAGTTCAGTTCCCAGCACCCATATCTTGTACCTCACAGACATCCGTAACTCCAACTCCAGAGGGCCTGGTTCCCTCTGTCTGACCTCTCTGGGCATCCACACACATGTGGAACACACAGGCACATACACTATGCATAAATAGACGTTCTTTAATGGAGGCGGGAGTCGAGATGATTGATGGCTCAGTGGGTGAAGAACTTGACATGCTTCGGAGCCCATCTAAACCACGCATGGACAGAGACCTGTAAGGCCAAGGCTGGGAGGGTGTGGGAGGAATGCCCTGAGGATCTGATGGCTGACAAGCCTAACCAGTTGATGAGTAGAAGGTTCAACAGGAGCTCTGTCTCCAAAATTAAAGTGGAGCCTGAAAGACAAAGACACCTGCCATTTACTTCTGCACTCCGTGTGCACATGCACAAAGTGTGTGCATTGGTGGGTGTGTACCAGTACTGATGTGTTGCTGTAAAATTAAAATAATTTCTTTTACCCCGCATGGCAACTGTAGGATATTTCACCTCAGTCTCACCTGCTCTGCTCCATCCCATATCACACTGCCGACAGCTACTCTCTGAGCCTGGCAACAATCTCTCTACCCATCTAGTTCCCAAGGCAGGTTGCTACCATGCCAGACATATGCATCCCAATTCTGTGGCAGCCCGGTGTGTCCAGACACCACATACTCTCTTGAATTCAATTAAATCACCACACGAAAGAACACACAACACAGTAACCTCTGGTCAAACTTATAAGATATAATTGCTCATCTAGACATACAAAGCCCTGTACACACCCATCCCTTAAGAATAGTCATAATGACCTGTAAATGTGCAAAGAGGAATCTTAACGTCCGCCGCCATGTTCTCTCGGCTGCTCTCCCCTCTCACTCTGGTCTCTTCCTCCTCTCTAAAACTTTTCTCCCACCCATCCATCCTTCCTTCTCGTCCAATGACAGGCCTCATTCTATCTTGTACCTGCCTTTACCTGCATAATGACATCATCCTACACGGATGAACTCTTGAGCTCCTTGAAAAAGGACTTAAGCTCCCTTTTACCTCAAGTAAAGACAAACAGAAGGACATTTGCTCACCTTCAGTGTGTGTTACTGGTTAGGCGTGGTTTCCACTCATGCCTAAGCAGAGGTATATTTCCTTCTTGTAGCTCTTCCTTCCCTCAACGATCCAGTGCCTGACACCCCCCCCCCCCCCCCCCGCTGCTGTAACCTAGCGAAATGGTCTCACATCTTGTTGAACGAAAGCCAAGGAATAAGAATGGAGAAAGATTTTTTTCCCTCAGTGGATAAGGGTACACAGGAGTTGCTTCCTTTCCTGAAGGGAGGGTGCACAGAGCCATGTATAAAAGCTCACTAGGTGGGCACACCCCTGAACATCCCCAGTTCAAGAAGAAAAGATGGTAGACATGTTTTTAAAGACAGGTTCAGCTCCACGTCAAGGAGGAGGATCTGGGCACGCTCAGTTTGCTTCACAGGGAACAAGAACATTTTTAGACGCGTTCATCTTTCTGAGCCTTGTGTGACCACTAGACTTCCCTTCCAGCACTAAAATAATCTTATAATCCACCACCCACAGTTCTTCTAGATGGATAGAATTAACTAGACTCTGTGCTTCTGTTGCCCTCTGGTGGCCATTGCACAAATAACACATCACAGAGTCCTAGGGCAAAGTCAGAATGCTGCTCTCTGTGCCAGGATGTGAGGCAGACTGGGATGGCTGGCCAGCCTGGGTCACATAATGACACGCGTGTCAAATTAAAAACAGAATTATTTTTAAAATAAAGCCATAAGATAGAGCAGGACCCTCAAGGGTCGTAGATAATTAAATGGTAGATGATTACAAAAGCAAGGGACCAATGTCTTACAGGTGTATGCAGAAAATACACACAGCCCAGTGTCTGACTGTTCTCATCAGGAGAAAGGCCCCAAACTGAGCTCTGAAGGGCAGGTTGGACTAGGGGTGGGTGGCAGAGGTTAGGAACTCAGGGCCTGTCAGCATGCACAGTCATTGCAGTGGACTCGAGGTGGGAGGAGGAGGGAGGAAGCTAAGATCCAAATGTGCTTGGATCTGATAACAAAAAGATTTTGTGTCACAGCTGCATTTCAGATTGTCCCTAAGCTAATATTACCACTTTTTTTTTTTTTGGTTCTTTTTTTCGGAGCTGGGGACCGAACCCAGGGCCTTGCGCTTCCTAGGTAAGCACTCTACCACTGAGCTAAATCCCCAGCCATATTACCACTTTTTAAAGCATGTTCTCATCAACAAAAATATCTAGGGGTCTATCCTTAATGTTTACTTATACTTTTTTTTATATATTTTGTGTGCCTGTGGTATGTATGTGTATCTTTGTGTGTGTGTGTGTGTGTTTGCGCACACGCGCGCACATGCTTGCGCACACATGTATGTGGATATGTACAGTGTGTGTGCATGTGTGTGTAGTGTGTGTTTGTGTAGTGTGTGTTTGTATATGTATGTGTGTAGATTGTGTAGTGTGTGAGTGTGTTTGTGTGTGTGAGTGAGTGTTTGAATATGTGTGTGTGAGTGTGTGTGTGTTTGTACATGTGTGTGTGAGTGTATGTGGATATATGTGTAGTGTGTGAGTGTGTGTAGTGTGTGTGAGTGTGTGTGTATGTGTGTGTGTAGTGTGTGTGTGTGGGTGTATGTGGATATATGTATAGTGTGTGTGAGTGTGTGTGTATGTGTGTGTAGTGTGTGTGTGAGTGTATGTGGATATATGTATAGTGTGTGTGAGTGTGTGTGTGTGTGTGTAGTGTGTGTGTGTGAGTGTATGTGGATATATGTATAGTGTGTGTGAGTGTGTGTGTATGTTTGTATGTGTGTGTAGTGTGTGTGAGTGTGTGTGAGTGTGTGTGTATGTGTAGTGTGTGTGTGAGTGTATGTGGATATATGTATAGTGTGTGTGAGTGTGTGTGTATGTTTGTATGTGTGTGTGGTGTGTGTGTGTGTGAGTGTGTGTGTGTGTGTGCGTGTGTGTGTGTGTAGCTCAGAAGATAGTTTCATGAGTAGTTCTCTCTCCACACCCCACAGGCTGGACATCAGGCACCTTTATCAGCTGACCCTGAGTGCGAACTTCCAGCAGCTGGACCTCTGGAGGACACGCTTACACCAGACCCTTCCTGGCAACACTTATCGTCTCAGCCCTTGGGAAAGGACTACAAGTTCCGGACTTGTGTTACTCACCCACAAGCGGCCGCCTTACTTGGGAGTCAGCTAACAGCCCCCATGGTTCCTGATGCCTACTGGCTGGTTCTGTAAAACAGTTCGAAGGCCTTATCTTTTCATACTGGAAACAAGTTGGTTTATTTTAGATTCTTGTAAGGTGTCCTACTTTGGTTTGCAAGTTTTGATAAAACACTGAGCAAAACCAACTCAGGGAGAAAGGGGGTTTATTTGGCTCATAGATTACAGCCCATTAAGGACCTCGAAGCAGAGACCGTGAAGGGATAAACGTTGGCTTGCCCTAGTTGGTGATTGGCTAGCTTTATCATGGAGCCAGGCCCACCCAGCGATGGTACCATGGGCCACGCCCTCCTACACCAATTAGCAATTAAGAAAACGCATCATGGGCCAATCCGATGGCAGTCATCCCTCATCCTCTCCCCAAAGTGTGAGTTTATTTAAAGGCTCTCAGTCTTTTCACTCTGTTGCAATGTAGCCTTTCTTTGAAAGGACAAGCCTTTGTCTTTTAGGTGCATTTTACTGACCTCACTCTTATCAGGAAAAAGGTCAACAAACTTGAAATACTGTCTATTTATAAAGGGAAAGTTCAAACCCTTGTGTTTACCACAAGAAAATCCTTTCACCTCTGTTAACAATGATTGCGAGACACCATGTACTCTTCTTTTTTATTTTTCTTCCAAGATTGAGCGTGGGGTCCTGAACATGCACCACTGAGCCACACCGCCAGCTCACTTCTTTTCATTTTGAGTCAGGGTCTGGGAAACTGCTTTGGCTGGCCTTGAACTCTCTTGAGTAGGGGTTGCAAGCCCACACCTTACAGCTGGTTTACTTCTCCTACTTGTTTATAGGAAACTGCTGTATGATTTCCTTTTTCTTCCTCTTTTGTGGAAACACACACACGCACACACACACACACTCAGGAAATAAGAGAGATGGAGAAAGAGACATGAGGCCTACTCACATGCTCCTAAGCCAGCAGCTTGATGCTCAATGCTTAGCAACCAGCTCTCTAAACAGGACAGAACCTGAGACTGGAGAGATGGTTCAGTGGTTAGGAGCATTGCAAAGGTCATGGGTTCAATTCCCAGCATCTTCAGGACAGCTCATAACCACTTGTAACTCCAGTTACATGGGATCTGATGCCTTCTTCTGGCCCAGTTGGGCACCAAGCAGACATGTGGTGTGCACACACACATGTGCACACAAACATACAAGTCAATTTTAAAGAGAAAAACAAAACAAAGAAACAAGCAAGCAGATCTTACCTGCAGGGGCCCCTACCAGAGCTGGTGTTTGGATCTTGAATGTCCCACAAAGGCCCATGCGTTACCAGCTTGGTTCTGCAGCTGGGCCCATTGGGAGATGTTAGACACTTAAATGGTGGGGCCCAGTGAGAGGCGTTTAGGTCCCTGGAGACAGGCCCTCACTGGGGACTGTGGGACCCTGATCTCATCCTCTTTCTCTGCTTTGCCAGCAATGCAGAGACAACTGCTTTTCTTCCAACACACAACCCACCCCCTCCGCATGCTGTGCTGCTATAGGCCCAAGAGGCCAGCTAATCACAGCTGGAACCATCCTAACGTAAACCTTCGTCGTGCTAAGTTGATCCTCTCTGGTGTCTGTACAACTGCAGAACATAAATATCTTACGGCTTAAGTCTCCCCACCGCAGAAAATTGCCAGCTAATGACAGGATGCTAAGGACCACAGAGTTATGGCGGGAAGAGACACGCAGTGACGTGCCATTGTAAAATGTGCCCTTCCCGCATACCCACTCTATGTGCATGAATGTGAAAGCATACGGTTTGCAAAATGCAGTAAAGTAGAAGGAAACAAACTTTATGGCTTTATTACCGTCAATTTTTAAATAGCACAAATACTGGTTGGTGTTTGGGGATAGTTTTTACACTTGTTTATTTTATTCTGCGTACACACATCACACACCACACTTGTGGACTCAGAGGACAACCTGCAGGAACCCATTCTCTCCTTTCACCAGGGAATGCCTGGGGATTGAACTTGGGTCGTCAGGCTTGCCAGTCACTACCTTTACACACTGAGCCAGGTTTATGTCATATAGTGTTTAATAATAGCTACGTGAACTAGCATACAAAATTCCTAAAAGTTTTACTAATATGTTTCTGTGATCCAACAGAAGCCAGTTCAACACATGGCGTTTACTTATAGTATGCTAAAAGAACAAAAGGGAGGAAGGGGGAGAGAGAGAGAGAGAGAGAGAGAGAGCAAGCAAATAACATATTTAACTCCAAATAAAATGTTTTATGTGACACTCTGATTTATCGAATATAGTAAAATTCTGAAGTTAAGCAATTTTCTAAAGAGAATAATTTCAAGGACTGGGTAACGGTTCAGATGATAAAGCACCTTCATAAGATGAGATCCCGAGTTCAAATCCCAGTGCTACGAAACATAAATACTAACCATGTGGTTGTATTGACAAGAATAGGTGTACATAATAGCACAGCTTGTACCCCCATTACTCAGGATGCTAAAGCAAGAAGATCCCGAGTGTGAAGTCCAGCCTGGGCTACACAGCAAACCCTAGGGTATTTGTAACGTTAGGACAATAACTCTTTCAAGCCGTCATCGAGCGTGCATTCTTTCTTTTTGCCTCTCAATAAAGATTTTGTGTTTTCCTGGTACTGTTTTCAAGTATACTGTTTACTAATGTATAATTCCGGTTGCCATGGTGACTAGAGTGTGCTTTCTCCTCATATTTTCAAACTGGCTGCTGATGTTCTACACAAACACTCTCGTGTTTAAATGTATGTGCACCATAGGTTGGAGTCTTGTGGGGAGAGCTCGTTTGTCCGGGAGGCTACAGAACGAACGGCTCAGGGGCTCCAACTCTTCTACCTCACCCAGCTCTGTCTGCTTAAGCTTCTTGGAACTGGAACACAGTTTCCTCATCTGATAAACAGAGACAGTGATAGATGCACCTTACCAGGGGCTTGGGGTTTGACTGGAGCGACGCCAACGAAGCACTTAGCAGCGTCTCGGCAGCCAGGACGCACTCAGCTTGTGCAAGAGTGACTACGGAGTTACCACAGAGCTGTCTGAGCTTGTGGAAATGGTTCACACTGGAGAATGATAATATTTTAATAAATTTGTACTCCTTTGTAGTCGCTCTCCTCTTTTTCATCTTCTGTTTGATAGAATTGAGTTGGCCGGCATTTTAAGCATTGAATGATAATCATCTCGCTGGTCCACTTGACCCTCTCACATGCTGTCACTCACTTTCATTGTTAATTTGAATGATCAACACACCTTTGGGGTCCCCATCCCATTTACCTTAATTTAAAAAGTTTTTATTTTTTCTTTTGACAGGGTTTTGCTCTATAATCCAGCTGGCTTGGAACTCATAATGCTCCTGCCTCAGCCTCTTGGGTGCTGAGATGAAAGAAACCATCAAACGTGCAGGTCCATCCCTCCCCCATTTGCTTTTTTACTGTTTTAGTCTCGCACGTTCAATCATTGCATCGTTGTGGATACACAAAGCAAGACAGATTTATAAGAAGAGACAGATGTGCCCTCGTCTCCGCTGACCCTGCTTTAACCTCACAAGACATTGTCTGTAACGCTCATTCTCACCTCTTCCCTGTTCTTCCTCATTCCAGTTCTTGTCCCGTCCTGTCTGCCTTTCCTCATCTCTTCAGATATGGAAATTATTTTCCCATTAGTCCTCATGACCCCTCCACCATCATGGGAAGACATGCGTGTGGTGTGTGTGTGCAAGTGTGTGTGGATGTGTGTGTGGTGTGTGTGTGCATATATACATGTAGGTGTGTCATGTATGATCGTGTGTGTACATATGTGTATACATGTATGTGTATAAGTGTGTGTACATGTATGTGTCATGTGTGATCGTGTGGGCATGTGAGTGTGTCTGTTTCTGTGTGCTTGTGTGTATATGTGTTTGCAGGTCCTCTGTTCCTCATCCTGTTCTGACACTAGATGCAGGGAGTGAGAGAGGTTTGAGAAATCTCTGGCTGTCCCTTGGAGGCCTTTGGGAGAAAGAATTTCTGAGTGTTCTGTGCCAGCACGGAGTGACAGGAGAGCAGTGGCAGGGCTGGTGTGCATAAAGAAAAGATCCCGGTGACCTTAGAAGATCTTCACCACCGTTTCACTCTCCATTTGTAATATTTATTTGTAATATTATTTCTTTCTTCTTTTTTTTTTAGGAGCTGGGGTCCAAACCCAGGGCCTTGCGCTTGCTAGGCAAGCGCTCTACCACTGAGCTAAATCCCCAACCCCCAATATTATTTCTTGATGGAAAAAGGGAACGCTGAGATTGAGCCCAGCCCCTCCAGCATCCTAAGCAAGTACTCTGTCGCTGAGCTATATCATCGGTAAGCAGGTATCACTGTGCACCTCAGGATGACCTTGATTAAGTAGCCCAGGCTCAAATTTGCTCATCCTGCTTTTGCTCCCTGAGTGTTGTGGTTATGCCAGTTTCTGTTTTCTGTAAGCTGCTTCTGGGTGTGTTTCTTACAAAGGGACTACTCATCACTGGCCTGTGACATGTGCTGAGCTATCCCCAAGGAAAACAGCCAGGACTTACTTTCTTTTCCTTCTCGTGTCCTTACAGAGCCCAGCAAACAACCCTAGATGTGTGCTGGGGAGTGGGGGGAGCTGGTGTAACTGTGGTGGGCACCGTGGGGACCTGGGTTCCTGCTTGTTTGGTCTGTCCACAAAGTCACTAGTCTTACAGGGGCCTATACTAGGTGTCCCAGCTTCATCTTCCAAAAGATTGCTGCCCACCCAGATTTATGATTTAGCAGATCTGATAGCTTTCTGTGGGAAAGTTTCAACATCAAAGTCAGGAGGGAATGGGAGTTAGAAACTGGATCTAGACATACTCCTTCTCAGGGTTTAGGATCATTTTAGAACTTAAAAAAAATTCCATATGGGGGTTGGGGATTTGGTTCAGTGGTAGAGCGCTTGCCTAGCAAGCATAAGGCCCTGGGTTCAATCCCCAGCTCCGGAAAAAAAAATTCCATATGTTGATAAAAACAAAAGAAAAAGCCTCAAGTCTTCAAGGTCCCCAAAGCATAAAGCTATGAGGAGGCAGAAATGTGGTGGTAGGGAATTGATGATGATGGAGACCGAGGATTTGGAGAGGAACTTCTGGGTCAAGAAAGGCCGGTTGCAGGCAGAAGCAACATGCATTCAGGCTGAGCTGAAGAATTCATGAAGTGAAAGTTAACCCTAGTGAGAGCAATGGAGGACGAACTCAGGAATGCATGTGGATGTTCAAGGCTCCTTGGTGACATCTTGTATCTGTTGTTTACACCTCTTTTGAAGCATCACATTGTGTCTCAGACTCAAAATAGTCACACCCTGGCAATGGAAGATGGGGTCCCATCCGCTTGAACGCAGCCTGAATTCGTATTCTGTGTGTTCTAGTCAAATCTGGAGCAATTGTCATTCCTGTCTAGTTTCCTTCCTATACCTTAAGACTGCCATGCTTTGGAGTGGCCCAAGTCTCCAGAGGAGGAGAGCCCAAATGGAGAGCCCAAATTTCAAGTGTGTGGGCTTTCTTCCTTCCTTCCTTCCTTCCTTCCTTCCTTTCTTTCTTTCTTTTTTTCTTTCTTTTTTTTTTTTTTTTTTTGGTTCTTTTTTTCGGAGCTGGGGACCGAACCCAGGGCCTTGAGCTTCCTAGGCAAGCGCTCTACCACTGAGCTAAATCCCCAGCCCCTCTTTCTTTCTTTTTAATGTGGGTTCTGGGGATCAAATGCAAGTCCTTGTGCTTGCAAGGCAAAGACGTTAGCAACCAAACTGTCTCCCCCATTCAGCAGTCGTTCTAAGCCATTCAGTTCTGAGGTGATTGGTTATGCATCTGATAGCTGTAACAGATGACCTCAGTGTTTACTGAGAAGGAGCTCACGGGAGTAAATCTTGAGGCCGAGTCATAAGCCCCTCAGATAAATCAGAAATGAAGTCACTGGCAATCCAGTGAGAATCAGCAGGGAAGGCCTTAAGGAAGATGACTTAGTATGTCTGCTCCTTTATATTTTCTATTATAGCAGTTTTCTATTAGGTGGCCTTGAGCTCCCTATCCCAAAGAAGGCCCTGGTTTTATTAATATGGCTGTTGCATGATTTACCTCATGTTCTTCCTCAGCCATGGTCCCCTCTCCCTATCCCCCGGATCTAAAGCCCACAAGGACCCCTTACTAAAGTTGGATGCTGTAAGGGCTGATGTAGGAACATAAAGTCATCCAAGTAAAAGGGGATTTTTAAGAAAATGCTTTTATCAGGAATAAAAATATTGTCACATAACTTAACCATCTTCTTAACCTTGGTGAACAAGTAAGCATTGAAATCCTAAGAGCATCTGCTCACTGCGGACTATGGGGAAACCCCTGGAACTTTCCCTTAAAACCAGTTGTGGATGGAGAGCAAATGAAGAGTGGGGGATACAGGCTCCAGAAGAGAGAGGGACTGATCTCTGCTACCGGATGCCTCATTGCTTCTGCCTTAGAGTAGGCCTTGCTTCCCTCATCTCAGAGGAAAGCTTGTTGCTCGTTGTAGACATCTGAGGTGCATCAGCCAGCAAACTAGACAAAGGACAAACATCTATGTCTTCTTAGAGATTACATGGCTAATCATTAGAGAACAGAGGTAAGTTACATGTCATTCCGGGTGATTCAGAGAAGCTGGGGTTTACAGGAAAACCCTCAAGGGAGGGGTGGGCTGAGTGGATCTCTCGGGGAAGAGTGGCTTGGGTGGACAAAGATCCTGAAGTAGGGGGAGGGGTTGTCTGTGCATATAAAGAGCAACAAGATTGTTCTGGGTGGGAAGAGAGAGAGTGACTATAGTAAGGACTCAAATCTGTAAAGGCTTCGGTCGATCAGGGCAGATCCTGCAGACCCTCAGCCATTGTAAAGTTTTACCTCTGTATAGGAGCCACTGGAGAGTTCTGAGCCAAGCATTGGTGTACCCCAATGTGTTTTTGTTATCGTTGTTTTGAGACCCTACCTAATGTTGCCCAGGCTAGCCCCTAACTTTACAAGGATGGTCTTGAACTTTTGATCCTACTTATTCTACCTTCCAAGACTAGGATTACCAAAGAATTAACCGATCTTTTATGGGGTGCTAAGTATCCAATTGGATACTTCATTTGTAATAGGCAAACACTCTACTTCTTTGGACTCTACACTGAGGGAGACTTGCAGGAAACAAGGACAAGTGCAGGAAGTGCAGGAGAGAGTAAGGATCTGCTCCCCATTTTATTTTCTATAGTAGACTTGGAAGAGATGGGAAGGTTTATGAGAGAGAAAGAAGTAGATGAGATGCTCTAGTCCCTCTAACATCTCCATGCCCCACTGAGCTATCAGACACTGGACAGGTCCACTGACTTGCCCCAGGTATCACCACTAGCATGATGGACGTGTTTCCCTTTAGGCCTGTTGGTAGAGCTCATCTTGCAGGTATGACCTGGCAGTGGCTACTTTAAAGAGGTGGGCGATCAGATATTCTGAAGAGGAAACTCAGACAGTCAATCAATAATGACTGCCTTAGAGGCAAGACAAGCTGCTAACCTGCTCCCTGCAGGGTGTGTGAGGAGGCGCTTGTGGCCAGAATGTGCTCGGAAGTAATGGATGGGGAGGAGAGAGAACAGAGAACAACGCAGAAGCCAAGGCATTGTTCACAAAGGCTTTCGACATTCCATTGTCACTCTCTTTCCAAGTGACATGGAGAGATGCATGACCTGCCAGTGGCAGTGTGGTTGTCAGTGAATGCAAAAAAAAGAAGAAGAAGAAGAAGAAGAAGAAGAAGAAGAAGAAGAAGAAGAAGAAGAAGAAGAAGAAGAAGAAGAAGAAGACGAGGAGGAGGAGGAGGAAGAGGAAGAGGAAGAAGAGGAAGAAGAAGAGGAAGGAGAAGAAGAAGAAGAAGAAGAAGAAGAAGAAAAGAAGAAGAAGAAGAAGAAGAAGAAGAAGAAGAAGAAGAAGAAGAAGAAGAAGAAGAAGAAGAAGAAGAAGAAGAAATAAAATTAAATTAAGAGGTGAGGTGTGGTTGTGCAAACACATAATCCCTGCACTCAGGAGGCTGAGGTAAGAGAATCACGAGTTTCTTGTCCAGTCTGGACTATATAATGAGACTGTATCTCAAAAACCAAACCAACACAAAACAAGCTGTTTGAGGAATTAGCTACTGAGACAAGTTCGCCTGTGTCAGGTACCTGGAATGATATAATCACCAGGTAACTAAGGAGCACTTGGGGCTGGTTCCTCGAGACGGGATCAAAGCCAACTGGAATTAAAGCAGCCATGACTCCCCAACAAACGGGCTTCGTCAAGGGTTCTAGTGATGATGGTGTAGTCAGTCAGTGAAACAACTGCTGTGTGTTCAGACCTTGAGGAAGCCCAAGAAGATGTAGAATCTGTTTGTTTCTTACCTCTTGTTGTTATCTTTGGTTTTGTTTCTCGAGATAGTCTCTCTATATAACTTGCTGTATAGACCAGGCTGACCTCCATGCAATAATCTTCCATCACTTTGGGCCTGAGGAATCAAAAGTTAAAAAGTGCTTAGAGTCCTGTCCTCATTCTATACACAAGGCCTCACTGTTTTCTTTCTCTCCCTCTTCTATCTCCAGAGCATTCAGTCAACATCTTTTGGTTATCTCATTTGTACCGAGCACGGAACTCCTGAATAGATGTTCAGAGCTGAGTTTTCAAGGTCCTTCCTTACCCTTCAGCTTTATTCTACGGGAACAGAGAACAACGCAGAAGCCAAGGCATTGTTCACAAGGGCTGTAAGATAGGACCGAACTGAATGTTTTAAGAAAGGATAAAGAGGGGGATATATTATAGCAAAGAAAATGATACAGTGGCCTCAGCCCACGAAAATATAAGTTTTGAGTTGAAGTGGGAACTTTAAGGGTTCTTTGGAAAGTCAGTTAGACGGTGTTTTGCTGGGGGAAACACGTGAAGGAGCGTTTTGTTAAAGCGGACACAGGTGTGGAAGGCTAAGGCAGACTCGTGAAGGAACATTTCGCTGAAGCAGACACAGAGGAGGTTCTACTAAAGCAAGCACGTGAAAGGACACGTGATGAAAGGATTCTCACTAACAACTCGCATGTATCGTCCACCTTACATTGCCTAGTTGAGCTGCATTTGTCGGGACTCCGCAGGGAGAAACGCTCGGAAAAGCTTCTGCTGGTGCACTGCGGTTTCTTGCTGACTCTTCGACCTCAGGATGGTTGGCAGAGTGACATCAGCTGAGACAGACGCACATGCTGAGTCAAGGTCTGTGGAGGGCACGTGATGTTTGGAGGGTCTAAACAGGACTCGAGGGACAGTGGCTGCTGCTGAGCTTGACTTCCTGGTACAGCTAGCCGTGCAGTGCCTGTGCGTCTCAAGTCTCCTCTTTGATGATTCACTGAGAGAAGCACGGCCAAGAGCTTGTCCTGGTTTTCCTTCTGGTCCCTCCTGCTGATGTGCTGAGGCTGAGGCCTGGCTATCTCTGCTAGGTCCTGTCACCACTGCTGCTAACCTGACTGCCGACATATCCGTGAGATGTTTGCAAGTGAATCGAGCTGCTGCTGCTGATCCTTGAGCTGAACTGCCAATTTCCAGACAACACAGACTGGAGTTGCTCCAAAGAACCTTTCTTTTTTTTTTTTTTTTTTTGGTTCTTTTTTTCGGAGCTGGGGACCGAACCCAGGGCCTTGCGCTTCCTAGGTAAGCGCTCTACCACTGTGCTAAATCCCCAGCCCCCCCAAAGAACCTTTCTAAACAGGTTCACTTCCCCTGTATCCTTCCTTTCTTTCCCACTACCTCTGGTGGGTGTTGTGCTAAAAGGGAGGTTAAAAGTGTTTAAGAACCGTCAAAAGTAAGATCTGAAAATTTTAAGTAGACTATTTACTATGTTTATTTTAACATAACCTATATGTAAGTTATATTAAGTATATAAGTATTCATATAAAAATATAAGTATGCGTATTCTTTCTTAACTTATTTATTCTTTATGAGTTTCACATCATGCACCCCAGTCCCACTCATCTCTCCATCCCTTCATATCCACCCTTTGACTTTGCAACCTCCCTGCTAAAATAAAACACACGCACACACACACACACACACACACACACGCACACACACGCACACACACACAAACAATCCAGAGCATAGAAAACATCACTGTGGAAGCTGTAGTGTGTCACAGTGTCCCACAGTGTACCCCAGTTCACACAGCTGTTCACCACAATGAGTCATTGGTCTGCTTCTGCCACATCATCGACTTTGGATCCTTATCGGGACTCCTCCCGGTTATCCCGCTGCTGCTTTGTGTGACGGAGTACCGCATCTTTGGATCAACAGGGCCAGCCTTTGATGTACCCAAACCATAGGCAGATGATATAGATTTGGGGGTGGGTCAACTCAGAGACCTGTATCTGGGCCTGGATGGCGGCTAGCTAGTCGTCCCACTGGCTCTGCCTTATCTGCACCACCAGGGCGAGCTCTCCAGCATGGCTCTGATGAGGCCACCTGTTGGGGTAGAAATCTCGGCTCGAATCCAGACAGACCACAACAGGCCAACATGGTTCCACATGGAAAGGTTTAATGAGAGAAGAAGAGTAGAAGAGAGAGGAATAGAGGCTGGCCATGAGCACGTGGAGGGAAAGGGGGAGGGGAATGGGGAGAGAAGGGACAAAGGGGGGGGTGGGGAAGAGCAGGGAGCAAGAGAAGAAAGAGCAAGAGAGTGAGGAGAGGGCAAGCAACCCCTTTTACAGTCAGGCATACCTGGCTGTTGCCAGGTAACTGTGGGGGTGGAGCTTAGACTGAACGCCACCAACACCACCCAGTGCTGCCATCAGCAGGAGGCAGGGTCGGCTCTCCTGCTCCCATGTCCTTGGGGTCAGCTCACCCACACACACCTCCAAAGCAAGTTCGAAGTGCTGCCCAGCCAAGGGGTGGGGCCCACTGTCCCAAGTACTGCAGTTTGTGAAGGGCCAGCTTTCCTGCCCTCACACCCTTGGGGTTAGCTCGCCAGTTCCTTCACCATCAGGGACAGTCCCACTGTGTTGTCCAGGTGAGGTTCAGGGCCTGCTCTCCCATGCTACAGCCAGTGGATGGGCAGGGTTAGCTCAAACTCTCAGAGCCAGCTCTACCCTGCTGCCCAGGCAAGGTGCAGGGCCTGCTCCCCTGAGTGCTGCAGGTGATAAGAGGTGTGTGGGGGAAGCCTTCATATTCTATATAGTATTCTAAAAGGGTTTAGAACAAATCTATAAGTAATGAGACATAAAATATTCATCGCTGTAAATTCCATTTAGCTGATTAATTCTCACAAAATACCATTGACTTTATTCAATTCCTGTATCCTGCATAGTCTCCACTGACCTATGAATAAAACTGGGGCATGTGCATGAAGAAGCTGTTTGATATTTTTTGCTTGCTCCCATTAACAAGAAAAAAGTGGGAAAAAAAATGTGTGCCAGGGCCTCACTCATTAGAAAACCCAGTCCCTCCTGTGTGGTGACGTGATTTCATTTAGTCCAGACTAGCCTCAAATTCATGATCCTCCTGCCTCAGCCTCCTGAGCTCTGGGATTCCAGACAGGAGACACCAAACTTGACTAAACACTACGATGTCTTTGCTGAATCAAGTAATAGTTTCACATACAGGGAAAAACAACAATTTCTCAGATTTCTAAGCTGTTTATACATCTTCTGTAGACCTAAAACATTTTAAGATTTAGTCGATATTGTTAGCATTTACCCCCGTCGTTCTTTTACATCAAAACAATAAAGAAAATAATGAATAATGAAAATAATGAATCGGGCCTCCGTTTGTGAAAGTTCCTGGCTGTTGTAGGGTAAACACTGTCCCTGTTGCTAATTTCAAGCCACGACTGTGACAAAGGGATGCTCAGTGCTGAGTTATTTTATGATGTTTCTGAGTGCAGATACAGTAGGAAAAAACAACTCCAAGAACACCACAGCGAAAGCACGGAATTGCTTCGAATGTGGTGTGAGCTGGGAGACTCACTCCCTCTATTTTAGCATAGCTTCATTAGGTTAACATAATTTAAGTTTTAATAATGGCCGTGTTTCACCATGGCCTTGCAGAATTTCCTGGAAATGAGCGTTTGGCTCTCTTGAATGTCTCTGAGCTCTCTCTCCTGCACCCTGCTGCTTCTAACACGCACTAAGAATTCAGTATGTGACCATTGGTTTTCTTCTATTATAGAAGGGGGAAAAAACGGGAAAAGATTAGCTGCAGTAAGAGAAACAAGCCCACAAGGAGGTTTCTGGAAAGCCCAGGTGGTGGCTGCCCCCCCTTTGTCTAAGAAGTTTCAGATTCATTTTCTCCCAGAAACGTCAGACCTCTGCCCTCGTGTGTCAGTCTCCTTCCCAGGCTGGCTGAGCCAGATGGACCCTCCCCACCCCAACCCGCACTGAACGCTCACTGAGCACTCAATGCCACTGTGCTCACCCATGTCTGACTTCACACACTGTCAAGTGACACCAGCAGATTGTCTCCAGCAGGTGACCATGGGATGACAATGACCATCTCAGTCTACAACGACACCTGGAAACATTTGTGACTTTGCCACCGAGAGCATTTCTAAGGAGAGAATCAGGCAAATCTGACTCCAGAAACTCACAGGATGAACGAAGCCCAGGGAGGATACACTGCTAAGGTGGAGATAATGAAATCTGTGTCTTCCTGGCAACAGCCTGGGCTCTGTGCACGAGCTCTTACCCCAGGCCAGCAAAGTATTCTGGGTAGAACAGAGCAGCGCCTTTTATTTCGAAGCCTCGGCAAGTCCTGTCTGTAGCCTGGAGACTGCAATCAGATTTAAATAATCAGAGCTCAGAGGAAGGTATGCCCGCAGCCAAGTGAGTTGATAATGTAAGAAAAAATCTAGATGACCTTGACCAGAGCAGTAATCTTTTTAGAGGTCCAAAGGAAAGAGTTGGAATGTTTTGCATGGTAGTGTTATAGAGGGTGCCTGTTAGGCCATTTC
The DNA here is from genome assembly GCF_021556685.1 of Rattus norvegicus. Classification (NCBI taxonomy): domain Eukaryota; kingdom Metazoa; phylum Chordata; class Mammalia; order Rodentia; family Muridae; genus Rattus; species Rattus norvegicus. Next base: position 7,219,101 of record NC_141549.1, on the reverse strand, counting down.
CCCAAGTCTGTCACGGTGCCTTCCTAAGCCTATGGAAGCTACAACACAAAGAGCAGAGCCTAACGTCAATGAACTGTTACCTTGATAATGAGATATCAATGTAGGTACATAGTTACAGTAAGTGTTGCCCTCTGGTGGTGTGTTGATAATGAGGCTATGCTTGTGTGGAGGTAGACAGATTATGGGAAATTTCCATACCTACTGTTCAATGTTGCTATAAAGCTAAGACTTCTCAAAAAAAATTTTTAAAAAGTGCAATGCTACTTAAATAATAAGTTTAACTTAATTCTCAATTATAAATGTTACGACTTCCAACAGGCCCAGGCAGGTGACCATGGGATGATCCTTCTGAAACAATCAGCCAAAATAATGCTCCCTTATCAAGGTTGATTCTGTGAGGAATTTCATCACAGTGATTGTGGTGGTTTGAATAAGAATGGCCCCCCTTAGACTCATATATTTGAATGCTTAGTTGTCAGTGGAACTGTTTGGGAAGGATTGGGTGTGGCCTCAAGGGAGGAGGTGTGGCCTCGTGAAAGGAGGTGTGGACTTGTCGGAGGAGGTTTGTCACTGGGAGTAGGCTTTGAGGTTCCAAAAGGCCATGCCAACCCCAGTCTTTTGGTCTCTTAGTCTCCCTCTCCTTTTTCTTCCCACCCTCACCTTCTGACTGCTGCCTGTGGATAAGATGAGATGCTCTCTGTCACTGGCTACTGCTCCAGTGCCATGCCTGTCTGTTTTCCACCATGATGATCATAGACTAACCTGAAGTGATAATTTCCAACCCTAATAGGCCCATATAAAAAACACACAATCCAGTTATTATATTTATAATCTATACGCCTAGATTGGGCAGACCTAGCACTATTCTAACTTATTCCCCAGCTATGAGACCCTCTGCTACTCGAAGTTTCCCCTGGCCGTGTGGTTCTGGTCCGTCTTCCTTCTTCTTCCTCCTCTTCTTCTATCCTCTCCCTTCCCTTCTCCTTCTCCTCCTCTACCTGCTCCCATCTCTGAGACCTCCCGTCCCACCTTTCTCCTTCACTGCCCAATCACAAGCCCAAGCCTTTATTGAGAAGGAGAAGGTTCATATGAGAGCCCTTGAGTATATATGAGATAGACTGCTTGGGCAGCACCTCTTGAGGGAGAAGAATTAACATCAGAGTTCAAACAGCATCAGGACGACCCACAACACTAGCCCTCTACAACTGTGAGGCCCCAGTTAAATGCTTTCATTTATTGAAGTTGCCTCGGTCCTGGTGTCTCTTCACAGCACTAGGACAAGTAACTAAGATGGTGGTGAAATGTAACTGTTATGGTTTGAAAGTAAAATGCCCCATACAGGCTTCTAAGCTTGGACACTTGTTCCCAGCTGGTGCCACTTCTTTGTTTGAGCTGAAGGAAGTGGGTCACCGATGACTCAAGGACTTCAGCCTGTGCTCTCTCTCGTTCTGATCTACTGAGATAGGAAGAGCAAGCTGCTTCAGCTGCCATGCTTTTCCCACCATGACAGACTGACTGTAGTCCCTCTGCCAGGCACCAGAGTAGATCTTCTTTAGTCTAACTTGCTTCTGCCAGATATTTTTTTTCAGTGACAAGAAAAGTAGCTAATACAGAAGATTTGTGCCAGGAGTGGGGTTGCTATCATAAACCTGACTATGTGGTTCTTAGGACTTTGGAACTGGTGGATAGGAACAACTTGGAAAAACTTTGAGGTTTTAGCCTAGCAAAGCCTTAGGATACTATATTATAATATTATAGTAAAGAATACTCAAGTATTAGAGAATTATGGTATAGAATATTATAAGTATTTCAATACTGTAATGCTTACAAGTATTCTTACATGATACTATAAGATGGGGAATTCTGGGAAGTGCAAGGCCCTGGGTTTGGTCCCCAGCTCCGAAAAAATGAACCAAAAAAAAAAAAAAAAGATGGAGAATTCTGGTAGGAGTTGAAAAGACCAAAATGCTGATTGAAATGGAGGAAACACATGGGAACAAGAACTCTGTTGGAAATTGGACTGGAGTCTTGTGTGTGTTGTATTCCAGCAAAGAATTTGTCTGTGTTCTAAAATTTGAGTGAGAATGGGTTTTAAAGAAAGTAATGGTGGAGGAAATTTGAAGACAGTAGAATATGGATATTGATGACTACTTTTAGCCATGTTTACAGGGAAGTCAGGATCAGAAAGCAGAGCAGAAGAATTGGAGAAACATGTAACACACAGAGGCAGACACACACACACACACACACAGAGAGAGAGAGAGAGAGAGAGAGAGAGAGAGAGAGAGAGAGAGAAATTAGATGCATTATGCATTTGAACAAAGAGGACCAAAGTTTTTAAGGAAATTAGGAGCACCATTACAAAATGTCTCCAGGACCAGTGAGATGGCTCAGTGGTGAAAAGCACTTAATCATGCAAGCCCGACAGCCTGAGTTTTAGCCACACATCATGTGTGCACACATACATACAAGAATAATAGCACTTGCTGTGCAAGCAGAAGGATCTGAGTTCAAACCCCCAGCACCCATGTCAAAAACCTGGCATGCCTATGACCCCACCATCAGGAGACAGACACTTAAGGATACTAAGAGACCATGAACTAGCAGAAAGAGCGAGCTTCATGTTCAGTTTGTATCTCAAGGAAATCAGATACATCCGGTCTAGAGAAAAACGGCTGATGGTCCCCACCTGTACACACACAGACCCACGTGTGAATACTCATAGGCATGCACTACACCCAACATTCACTTACACACAAGAAACCTTGCACTTTGCACTAGACAATAGGAAAGTCTCCTTGAGGATGAGTCCCCACCATTGAAGGTAAAACTTTGTGTAAAACTGTAAAGGCATTGAAAGAGTTCCCTCCAAAGAGATCCTCCATGATTCCCTGTGCAATCAGGCACTGAAAGAGTGTCTTCCTAAGTTCAGTCATACAGGCACTTAGAGGATTCTGCAGTACAGTCTGAGGGTAACAGGATACTTCAGGTTAACGACAGAACCTGGCATTGGCCTGGAGCACTTGTGTTCAGGCATGCAAAATGAAAAAGTTACAAATCCCAAAGGTTTGCACCAAGACTTTTGACAGGACCCTGGAAGATAAGGCTAGATGTGAGTCCCTGCAGATAGGCACCTCTAAATAGGCCATGCACCAAACTGAGGGTGAAGTCTAGGTTGTCCTGGAGACAGACGATTGGATGCTGCAAATACCAAGAACATGGGATGACTACTGATAAAAGCTGTGGGCACTGAATGAAGCCAGCATTTGTGTGGCAGGCACTAGGGCCGTAGGGGCAGGGCTTCTCAAGCCTGTTGGCTGCATCCCATATCACGATGCCCTGTGTGTAGGATTCTGAGTACAGAGTTATAGGATTTACCGTGTGCCTCCCCGAGTTTCAGTCTCGCTCACTCCAGCCTTTCCTTGACAGCATCTGTTCCCGTCTTTTGGAATGGAAATGTTTACTCTGCCACTGGGTTTTGGAAGCACATAATTTTCTCTTTTATTTTACAGGGGCCCACAGCTAAGGGTTTGCCTTCAGTCAGTCTCACAAGAGGCTTTGGACTTTGAACAGAATTAGACTGTTAAGACTACAGGGACACACGTGGTCTGGGCACAGTGGTGTGTACTCCTTCGCTCCCAGGACTCGGGAGGCAGAAGCAGGTAGTTCAAGACTAGCCTGGTCTACATGGTGAGATCCTGTCTCTAGCACCGCTGACCAACACAAAGGACATAAGGACTCATGAAGTTGGACTGAATGTATTTTTCATTATGAGATGAGTCAGGGGCAAAATGTTGTAGTTCAGATTTTTAAATCCTGACAGGCTGATATTTTGAGCGGCTGATGGATGATGTTTGGAGGTGGGGGTGGGGAACATTTGAGACATGGAGCTAGCTCCCAGAAGTGGGTCAGTGGGGTGGGCCTTGAGGATTATAGTCCGTCCCTGGCTTCAGCTAATCACTTCTTTGTTGTTTAACAAAACCTCAATTGTTTGATTTTACCAATGAAGACTCAGGAGCCAGATGCTGGGGTGAGAGCCTGCTAGCTCACAGGGGCAGAGAAGCCCCCAGCTGACCTTCCTCCTTGGCTGGCGTCTTAGCCGGTGTGCCTTCTCTCAAGCCACCTTCAAAACACCTGCTTCAAACCGAATGCCCCTCCCTCCTACATCCTGTGCTTCTCTCTATCCTTCCTCCTGATTCCCTCTTACTCTCTATGGTTCTCTCGTTAATACCCCTATGTTCACTTCCTGCCAACTGGCTGCTTGCTCTGCCTCTTGACCTATGGCTGTCTTTGTTTAATCCTGTTTACAATATTCAAGCAGAAAGCTCTTCAAAACAGTGTGTGCTAAGGCTGATCCACTACACAACTGAGAACAGGTTTTTTTCTGTAAATAACACAGTCTCGGGGTTCACAGCGTGATCAAATATCCTTCAGCCCTTCCCGGTCTGTATGACATGGTGAGCTTCCACCCCGAGGTCCTGTGACCATGAACTCATGGACTAAGAGCCTCTGAAGTCAGGAGCCAGAATAACTCTTTCCTCTCAGGAGTTTCTACTAGGAATTTTCTCACAGTGACACAAAATAACTAGTAAACGTACCATGCCTGCTCTAAGATAAGAGTCTGCCCTTGGGATTGGCTATTAGCAAACCATATTCTTCTTTTGTTTTGTTGTTGTTGTTATTTGTTTGTTTGTTTGTTTGTTTGCTTGCTTGTTTGTTTTTACAGGATTTCTCTGTGCAGCCCTGGCTGTCTTGGAACTGGCTCTGTAGACCAGGCTGGCCTTGAACTCACAGAGATATGCCTCTGCCTCCTGAGTGATGTATTTAAAGGTGTGTGCCACCACTGCCAAGACTCTTAATGTAGAAGCCGGGTGCTGCAAAGACAAGGAGTTTGTAAAACTGAAAAGAAAGAAATTACATCTTTATTCTCCCTAACCACTAACCAAGGCTGATTTTGCATTTCCTTCAAACATGAAACTAGGCAAGCCCCCACCAGAGCACTGGTAGCACCTGTGAGTGTAACTAATGTTGCAGTTACCATAAATGACTCAGAATAGCAGCTCTGGTGTCATTGTTTGACATTATTACAGCCATTGGAGTTTGCTATTTCTTGCTACCAAAGCACATTTGTTACTATACTGCGTTTCAAATATTTTGATAGTTTGTCTTAATATTATAGTGTATTTTAGACATTCAAATCTTTATTGGGCAACTTCACTAGGAAGAGCTGAAGCCCCATCCTAGAGAGACCGCTGGAAGCCTGTTAGTGTGATTCTTCAGCAATCCTTTAAACAATGGTCTCCTCCCAACCCCCACTCAGCTTAGGCCCCTTTTTCAGGGCCTGGGGCTGTGCTGGCTTCTCCTCTCTGGAGCTGATGGGAAGACTCAAGATTGTACTTTCAGAACTCATTAGAGCTTGGACCACTCAGGGTCCCAAGAGAAAAGGGAAGTGGGGAAGTTTGTTCTTGTCTGAATCCTAGGCTCCCATCAAATCAGGCCTCCAGCAGGAACCATGTGGACACTTTCCCAGATGACCGGAGGGCACTTAATCAGCAGCAGCTTGGTTCTTCCCTCCCAGCAAGACAAGCCCAGCCCCGGGATTTTTCTCCTGACCAGATAGGCCTTTTCAATGTGGTGTATAAGACCTGCTTTTCTCCCCGGCCAAACCCTCCCAGCTTCTTGTTGAGCGGTTTCAGGAGATGTTAATAAGTGCTATTAATTGGGACCTAATTTGCATGCCTTCTGTGTAAGTGGTGGTTTGTAGCTAGAGGGGATCAAAGCTTGCTTGTACAGCTCTGCCCCACCCACCACTGCATGGGGCCTGGATTACCCTTGCGTCTGCTCCTTTCGGTTTAGTGAGCTCAGAGGAATATCGTATTTAGTATGCTACGGCCCTGGGCGTCCTGGAAATGCAGTTGACACGCTTCCCCCAAACCCTGAGCGACACAAAGGAAACTCATCCACAGTGCCTGATTGGGAGGGAGGCTGCATGACGTAGGGTGGGCGCTGTGTGATTCAGTCAGCGGTGGCAGATTTTTGCAAGCATCCCTGCTCCTAAACCTGCAATCACAAGCACGCTGATATTAGAATTCTGAAGAGGTGGGGTGTTTTGTTGTTTTTGTTTTGTTTTGTGGCTGTTGTCGTCGTCATTTATTGGTTTGTTTTTGTTTTTCCTGTTGGGGTGGTGGTATCGAGCCGTTAAGCACTTTGCATTTCTAATTAGTCATATGCCTGGGATGATGGCTCAGTTGGTATCACTGCAAATGCCCGCCCCCTTGCTTGCCCAAACGCTTGGTAATTAGCCCTGCAAAGATGGGCAAGCCTGACTGGCAGCAGCTTTTGCAAAAGGCTCCCCAGCCCTCTCAACAACAAAGGAAGCCCTCGGCACCTTACCCCCTAACTGTCTTCTGATCCCTCGCTTTCCCACTCTGCCACGCCCCAGGATTTGGAGTGTGTTTGTGTTTGAAGTGTTGGCACTAATGTTTTGGTGGAAATTTGTAAATCTTCCATGTGTGGGCAACGTCTTGTTTGAAATTTGTACTAACTCCTAAGAGAGAAAGGAGGTGGGAGCATTCACTTTTACATTCGAACAGGAATGACCGTAAGGAAAATGGCTTGGTTAACCCTAGGCCTCCGACCCAGCCATCCCACGCCCAGAACAACACAGAAATGGAGCAGGAGTTTCTTCCCCCTCAGAAACACTAGGATATATCCACCTGCACTGTCTGTCTGTAAGAGCCCTAAACTGGAAACTGCCCAATAGCTCACACAATAGAATAAGTATGTAATTGTAACAAATTCACACAATGGCACCTTATGCAGCGCCAAGAATACATACAGCTACATATAAGGAATCTCATAAATTCAAAGTTGACTTGAAAAACCACAGCCATTAAAAAAATAGTTTTGCATCATTTTATTTACAAAAGCAGAAAAGTAGAAACCAGGCAGTCTGGTCTCGGTGGTGCTGGGAAGGTTCCCTGGGAGTGAGCAGTTTTTATACACACAGTTACCAAATCTAGGGCTTGAATCTGGAATCCTATGAAAACACCAGGGCAGTGGTGGTGCATGCCTTAAATTCCAGTCCTTGGAAGGCAGAGGCCAGGGGAGTCTGAGTTTGAAGCTAGCCTGGTCTACAAAGTGAGTTCCAGGACAGCCAAGGAGAGAGAAGCCCTGTCCTAAAAAAAACATAGATAGATAGATAGATAGATAGATAGATAGATAGATAGATAGATAGAAGAGAGAAAAGAAAAGAAATCTACTGAACCGTAGACTATATAACACGTGCGACTTCCAGCATGCATAATAAACTCCGAGAAGTTGTTGTGGTTTGAAATGGGGGCTTAACAGTTAACTCCATCACTCAGTGATTGGAAGAACAAGACTGACCTGGCCTCCCTCCCCTGTGAACTGGGTCAAGGTGTCCTAGGGAGAAATTAGGTCTGCTTTAAGGGGTGCTCGTGGACCATCTTCCTTAGCAGCAGCCTTAAAGGGAAGAGCTCCAGTGGCAATCTGGGAGCTGGTGGGAAAAAAATGCAGCCACAGAGGGAAAACCAGGCATTAGGAGCAGAGAGGATGCGACTATGTCCAGAATTTACTAATGGCATTCCCCAGGTACTCCTGACACGGTGTCAAGGACCAGGAACACCTCAAAGTCCAATGGAAATATTTAAGGGTTTAAATAATGTTTAATGATCCCAAGATGAAAAATGGAAAATACAATTAGTATGTATTTTATAGTTGAGTGTCCACAAACAAAACATAACACTATGCCTAAGTAATTCAGTGTTTTTCATGCATGAGCAAGTACATTAGTGTCAGGGGTTCTGGTCGAACTACGGGGTCTGATTCAGGGCATGTAGTGAGCCAGAGAGTTTGCAAGATCACAGGCTTCCAAATGGTACCCTCACTCCGGGTCCACGGCCTTTTAATAGCCCAGGGAGTCAGTTACCTAGTGACATGGTATAATATACTGGAAAAAAAGGTGACATCAAAGTTTCATGTTCACACATAGTTCAGAGCAATGTTTTTATTGTAGTAAGAAATGCATAATAAATTCACTCACCGTTTAAGTATTTTAGGTGTACAGTCCAGCAGATTAGTCAGAATCAGTCACAATATTTTTATTTATATCCTCAAACGAAAGAACTCCCCAAGCGGTCACTTCCGTTCCCTTCGCCTCTGGCCTTTAATCACTGTTCTCCTCTCTATGGATTTGGCTGCTCTAAGCACTGCCCATCAGAAGATTCTCGCAATGTTATTTTCTTCCCCCTTAGCTCATGTTTGCCCAACGTAAGTCTCATCCACGTTAACATTTGTGCCCGAATTTCATTTCGTTTTAAGGATAAACAATATGCCCCTGTGTACACAGGTCTACAATGGTCTGACCAGTTGTCTCCTCCACAAATTTATATGCTGCAATCCTAGCATCCAACATGGTAATATTAGGAGACACAAGGGACAGGTGTAGAATTGAAGTATACCGCACAGAGATTGCTCACACTTTCCACCGTGTAAAAGTTCTTCAACGAGAAAGGTCAAAGAGAGCCCTCACCAGAAACTAAATGTACCTAGAGACTTAGTCTTTACCTATACAGTCTCAGATTGCCCAGTCTCCATCACCCTAAGAAACAGACTTCTCTTGTGTAGATGCCACCCAGCCACTGATATTTTCTCACAGTAGGCCAAAGGAACAGACAGCATCAGATTTTGCTTAGCCACGCATCCATCTTTAGAAATGAAGCCTGTGCCCACCGTTTGGCTGCGGTGAATGGCTGTAAACACCAGTGCGCAGACGCCTCCTCAAGGCCTTTCTTCCCATCCCTTTACCCAGAAGAGGGATTGCTGGACCATGTGGTTATTTATTTCATGTTTCATTTATCTGAGATAACAAAAGAACAGCTATTTTTAGACATCCTCAACTACTATTTGAATGACCCAGATGGACACATTCCTCAGTGGCCGCTCTGCAGTTCTCTCCTGTGTGGACTGCAGGCCAGCTCGTCAGTGCTTTCACTAATAAAATGCAGAGGAAGTGACACTTGGCCAGCTCCCAAGCTGACCCTTAATGGACCTGGCAGCTTCTACTTCCTTCATCCTGGAATGCTTACTGTTGGCACAGTCCTTCTTGGAAGCCAGCCACCGTGCTCTGAGGCGATACAGGAAGCCGCATGCAGATACCACACAGAGAAGAACCAAGGTCCACAGCAGACAGCCCTGATTCAACTCCTAGTCAAGGTCCTAAAACATCCGCATTCCAGCCATTCCAACCCCGCCTAGTCCCTGCTCAGCTCCCAGAAGACTTCAGATCCTTACTGTCCGAGCTTCCCAGAAGACTTCAGATCCTTACTGTCCTAGCTTAACGCAGAAGATCCACCCTGTGAGAGACAACCCATTGTTATTTTAAGCCACAAAGTTTTGCGGTCACTTGTTACATTGCATTAGATAAATGAAACAAAGCAACTTCAAGCCTTTAGAGAAAGAGAAAAACGTGTTACATTGAATCGTATGGGTAGAACTTGAGATATCAGTACAGGGCCTTCAGACTTTAAATATCTCAGGGCTTTACAAAACACATGTAAGGTGCGTGGTGGGAAATGACCCCTCAAATAGTCCAAGCCTGCCTAAAAACCAGCAGGTGTGTGTGTGTGTGTGTGTGTGTGTGTGTGTGTGTGTGTGTGTGTTTAGTTTTTTCGGGGGTGGGGCACTCTTTTGAGGCAGGCCTCACTATATAGCTCTCTGGTTGTCTGGGGACTTGCTATGTAGACCAAGCTAGCCTCGAGCTCATAGAGATCCCCCTGCCTCTTCCTCTTGGATGCTAGTCATAAAGGTGTGGCTAGATTTTTTTTAATGGAATTATGATGATGTTCATTTGGTTACAGATCCAGCTACCCTAGGACAGAACCTGGGCTAGCTCTTCCCATCCTCTTCCCGAAGGAGGCAGCCAAGAGCTTCTCTTACACATGTGGCTTGGCTTCAGGGACATTTGAACTCTTAATCAGAAGCTTCCTTCTTTGCGGCTAAGCACCCGGTCACGCTTTTGGAAGATTGCAGGTGAGTTCAACCAAGTCTGCCTCAGATTCCTGTCAGGTCAAAAAATCAGAAGTCTCTATATGAAGCTGTACACCGGTTGGCAGAGGTGTGACCTCATTTAGGCAATCCTGGATCCCTGAGCCTGCCTGCCACTGCCAGCCTCTGGGAGGAAAGCAGCTTCCTCCTCTCTCCGTTCTCCCACATGCTGGCACAGGGTTCACACCTGAGGACCTGCTCTGTCCTTGGGGAAGAAGGAGTGGAAGGTCACGGGAACTTTGTTATTCATTAACACATAGTGAGCATAGACTGTGCACCATGTGGGTGCTGTGTGTGGGCACCGTGCACATGTCAGGTAAGTAGAGGAGACATTTTCTTCTTGTCACAGAGACTATTACCCAGTAAAGACATGGGAAAATGAGCTGAAAGACAGCACAAGTGCCACGTCTCTTCCTGCACTGGGAGCCGTTCGCATGGTTTTGTTTCTGTGGAGTGTTCTGTCACTTGGGGTCAGTGCATATGACCTCATGGCAATCCATTGAGAGCACTGGTTCTCAATCTTCCTAATACCAAGTTGTGGTGATCTCCCCCATCCATAAAGTTATTTTTACTGTTACTTCATAACTGTAATTTTGCTACCGTTATGAATCATAATGTAAATATCAGATATATAGGATATCTGATATGCAACCCCTGCGAAAGTTTGACGCCACCAGGGGTTGTGACCCACGGGTTGAGAGCTGCTGATCTAGAACAGTCCTCAGAATGCATTTCTGAGGCATAGAGATGGAGAAAATAGTAGCTGGTGCTTTCTTATGCATTCATTGCTTCGTTCTCTTTCTCCCCCATGGAAAGTAGTCTTGAGAAAGGTGGTATCTGGCCTGTCTTTCTCCCTAATGTTTCTGGAGCTTCGAAGACACTAGCTAGCATATATATGCTCAGTAAACCCAAAGAGATGAAGAAAAACATAGAATTAGCATCTCCCTTTTTTTTTTACCACCAAAGAAGCTTAGTTTTTTAATCCATGTGATGTAGTTGATAATTTTACTTACTCCTTATCAAAACAAAAAAACAGTAACCGCAGGCACACATTTATCCAATGTCAGTTATAGATTCTGTTCCCTATAAAATATCTGGAGCTATCAAAGAGTATTCTAGGCAGAAACAAAGCATTTTGTTGTAGTTTCTTGTCCCAGATGAATGTGTGTTGTCTGGTAGATGTTTGGGGTGATAAATAAGGTGCTGGGGCCTTCTCATCACTGTCACACTTCTTGGTGGCTTTGCTTCTCTTGAAGACACCCAAGGCAACATTTCAAGAGTTCATGAAAAATTCGGTGCCCCATCTGCCTCATGTGACCCAGTAGTGGATTTGACTCAGATGTGTAAAGATGAGCCCAAAGGAACAGTGTATCCAGTGAGTCACACAACAATGGAGGTCCCCGGGCTTTATGGGAAGCAGGTGAACACCTCCCGTGATGTGTGGTACAGCCGGGGTGAACCCGCCTGGAGGTGGTGTTCCCACATTTAACGTTTAACATAAGAGAAAGGGGAAAGAACTCAACAGAGGGACAGAGAGGTGTGGGCACGGGGGCAGGGAGGGAGGGTGAGGGAAGAAGCAGCCCGAGGACACAGACAGTGTTCTTCCTGCTGCAGAGGAGAGGGAAAGACAAGGAAGGGGGAGGGGTGGCAGTAGCTGATCAGAGACTGAGTAGCACAGCACTGAGCCGGGTGCTAACACTCTGAGGGTGACTTGTTTGCTCCTTGTCTTAACATCTCTGAGACCTAGGGACCCACAGGTTGTATTTTGGGGTTCAGATTTATGGCAAACCCGATCGTTGTGGTCACCATCTTTCCCGTCTCTAGGAAGCTTTGCTACCCATTCCAGCAAGTCTGCGCACAAGCCTCTTTCCCTTTTATTTCTGTTCTCCCCTAGTAACAGACAGCTTTTACAAAAGACGACATATGTCCACTGACTTTGAGAAGCTGCAGCAAAGAATTCAGGAAATTTCCACTATTTGGACAACTGGCAAAGACAACAGTTTTCGCCGAGTCCCAGGCAACACTGTGATTAGACAGAACCAGGGAACGAATGGAAGAACAGACCAGCTATTCACAGGATTTGTTACTTCTGGTTTATTGGGAACCTTGCGGGCCCTGATCTGTTTCCTTTGGTTTTGATTTAATTTATTTTAAATAATATAGGTTGCCTATATTAGTGAGGTACCGTGCAATGTCTCAACCAAGCAATTCTTTTTTTTTTTTTTTTTTTTTTTTGGTTCTTTTTTTTTCGGAGCTGGGGACCGAACCCAGGCTTCCTAGGTAAGCGCTCTACCACTGAGCTAAATCCCCAGCCCCGCAATTCTTAATTCGGGTTAACCCTCTCCATCTCTTAAAACACAGCTATCAATTCTGGATGGTGGGAGTTTGGAATCCTTTCTTCTTGTCTTCTGAAGAGTGTGGTTCGTTTCTGTCATCTATACTCACCCTCGCTCCTATTTAATCATAACTTAGTATTTGTTGACCATCCTGTCCCAGTCCTCCCTTCCATACTATGCCCAGGCTGTGGGAACCCCCATTCTGTTCTCAACCTCTATGTGACCAATTCTTTCAGAGCCCACGTATCACCAGTAAGATCACATACATAATATTAACCGTTCTATGTCTGGCTTGTATCACTTCGCATAGTGATTTCCAATTCCCTCCATGATGTTGCAGGTGACAGCAGTCCGTTCCTTTTTATGGCTGAATAGTATTCCATTATTGTGGTAGATGTACCACAGTTTCTTTATCCATTCGACAACTGGCAAGGATTGATGGTGTGCCCATTTCTTGACTCTGTGATTTATGCTCAATATATATGGGAGTAGAGGAGTTTTTCAACATACTGATTTCAATCCCTTTGGATAACCCAGACATGAGTTAGCTGGATCATACAGAAGTTCTATTTTAAATCTCTTGAGGAATCTCTGTGAGGGATGTACTCATTTGCGTTCCTACCAAAGACATCAAGGCTTTCCTCCAGCAGTAGGACTTCCCCTAGACAATAAAAACCTGAATATCTCTTGTGACTTCATTTGCTTTACTAACAAAAAACAAAATTACTAAAGTAGGCTCTTTGTGGGTGGTGGTGGTAGCGGCAGTAACCTTTAATCTCAGCACTCAGGAGACAGAGGCAGGTGGAGCTCTGAGTTCATGGCCAGCCTGGTCTACAGAGCGAGTTCCAGGACATCCAAGTCTACACAGAGAAACCCCTGTCTCAAAGAAATTTTCGGAGAAAAGCAAGACACCAGCTGCAGAGGTTTGAATGGGAATGGCCCCCTAAACTCACGTGTTTAAATGCTTGGACATTAGGGAGTGGCATGGCTTAACAGGGATTGGGGGGTGTCCTTGTTAAGTCTTGTAAGTCTGTCACTGAGGGCGGGCTTTGGAGTTTTAAATGCTCAAACCAGACCCAGTGTCTCTCTCTTTCCTATTGCCTCATGTAGAACTCTGAGCTACCTCTCCAGCACTGTGTCTGTCTCATGTGCCACCGCGTTTCCTGCCACAATGAAATGAACTAAACCTCTGAGCTGAGGCAAGCCTCGATTAAATGTTTTCCTTGAGAAGTGCTGCTGGGGTCACGGCATCTTCTCAGAGCCTTAGAGACATTGACTAAGACACCAGCTGTTCCCGAAGGAACAGATCTCATTCTTTTTCGCTTTAGCCAAACAGCAAGAACCTGTATACATTTAAACCGGTACCCAGAGGCCCTGTTAGGGTCAAACATATGGGTCATGCTGAATCCACACACATTCCATAGCAGGTAGTGACATTTGAACATTCGACACCTCCATCCAGGGCACTGTAAATTGTTGGAGAGAGCTGAGTATGTTAACACAGGCCTAGCATCCCTGCATTCGGGAGGTTCAGATGGGTGGATTATGAGTTCGGGGGCCAACCTGGACTATATAGGCTATATAGCAAGAGTTTACGCCAGCCAATCAGTTAAACGCTTGCTTGATCAATCAATTGTTGGGATAACAGAGGCAGAAGCAAGCGAGCACTGCTTCCACTGCTCTTTCCTTACCCCTCTTCTGTCCTTTCTTACTCTTCATCAGAACAAGCAGGGCTCTGGCAACAGATTCTCACACTGAAGCTCCTTCAATGCCAATACATTCTCTTGCTCCCGTTCACATGTTCAGTCTTTGTTACTAGAAGTTTAAAGTCCAAATTCCCGGCAAAAATGACCGTAAGGCATCTGTGGCCAGTGAGGGGGAGTTAGGTAGGGGTAGCCTGCTCTAATAATGCACATAGACCATTCTCAGTGCACCTAGACCATTCTCAGTGCACCTAGACCATTCTCAGTGCACATAGACCATTCTCGGTGCACATAGACCATTCTCGGTGCACATAGACCATTCTCAGTGCACATAGACCATTCTCGGTGCACATAGACCATTCTCGGTGCACATAGACCATTCTCGGTGCACATAGACCATTCTCGGTGCACATAGACCATTCTCGGTGCACATAGACCATTACTGAACTGTTTCGGCCAGCACCTGCCATAAGAAATCCAACTCATAGCTTCTTGTTGCTTAGTTTCCCTCAGGGAAGGGAGAAAATGCAAACACAGGAAAGAAGGCAGAGCACCCAAATTCTGGAATCGTCATAATTTAGTTTACATATCAAAGTTTGCTCATGGGGTGATCATCAAGAGGTGGGCGGCATCAGAAAAAGCTATCAAGGGTGAAGCCTGGAGGGATACTGAAGACACAGCAAATAGGAAACGTTAAATGGTTTTGGCTGTGTGGAAGTAATACTAAATATAAGCATTTCGGTGAGCCTCCCGCCACATGGGTGCTGGCTGCCATACATCATAATACTTACGGGTATCATTAGATAAGCCATGAAGTAACGTTGTGATAAAGAATAATTTGATTGCAACAGGAGACTCAACAAGTACAGAGCTGAACCTCCCCAATGTGTTCCTCTCGCAGAATGGCTGCTGCTGGTCTCAAAAGGTTAGCATCAGCCAGCCCTCAGCAACAGGAAGAAAGACAGACGACTGGAATCGACCGTCTGAGAATGACCCCAACAGCTCTCTCATCCCTGTATCCTGCCTTTCTTTACTGGTGAAGGAAGCTGGGCATCACCATGTTGCAGTTTCACACCGTAGTGGATGGAATTTTGATACAAACACCTGCTTTGACAGCAGGTTCCTGGCCTGGCTCTTAGGCAGAGACCTGCTCCCTTCTCTTTGCTTCTGTTCCTTCTTTCTTTTCCTTTTTGTGCTGGGGATCAAACCCAGGACCTGGTGGGTGCTAAGCAAGTGCTCTACCATTGGTCTCTACCCCCAGCCCTTTGACCTGCTTGCTTCTCCTTTAACTGGTCCTCCAAGCATCGCCCACCTCAGCAACTGCAGCTCTTTACAGCTTGTTTCATGCTTGGAGGAGCAGCTCCATGTGGACCCTCACTGGAGACATCAGCACCAGTGGAGGGGCCCCACACTCTGAAGACCCCAGCGCTCTCCTCTAAGCTTCTCAGCTCTACCGCTCTCGATTTCTTCCTCTGGTTCCTCCAGCCTAGGAGTGATGGTTGCTTCCTCAAGCTGCTCCTTGGGTTCCTCCTTGGCTCTGCTTTACCTGCTTGGTTAGTCTGTCAACAGCTGTTCCTAGCGAATCCCCTTCGAGGGAAACAAACTGGAAGCTGGCAAGATGATTTTGTGGATAAGAACACCTGCCCTGCAAGCTTTACAACCTGGTTTCATCCCTAAGAGCCATGTTGTGGAAGGAAAGAACCAAATCCTGCAAAGTTGTTTTCTGACCACAAAGAGGGAAAGGAGGAAGAGGGGGAGGGGGAGGGGAGGGGGAGAGGAGGGAGAGAGAGTCTTCAGTTCTATCCCCCTTCCCCTAGATAAGCTCTATCCCAGTTTTAGCCTTAGACTTATACACCCTTATGAGTGATGGTGTTCTCCTCTCGGGGAGCCCAGGCTGTGGCATTCCTGTCCAGCTCCTCAGTCAAGTGCTTCAGACCCTTTAGGCCTTCCAAATTCGTGCCAGCAGCCTTCTTCTCCCTATGTTAGTCAACTCAGTCCTTCTCTTGTGTAGGTTTGTGTGCAAGGACCAGCTGACTGGGAACAGTAGAAGTCGCTAGCAGTGTCTGTTGCCTTATTGTCTGCGTTAGTCACTGTTGCTTTGATGTGAAGAGACACCACGACCTCAGCAACTCTTACAAAGGGAAACATTGACCTGGGGCTGCCTTAGAGTTTCAGAGGCTTAGTCATTGTGGGAAGCATGGCAGTGTGCAGACAGACGTGGCACTGAAACCGTAGCTGAGAGTTCTACCTCCAAGCAGCAGGAAGAGAGACTCTGGACTTGGAATGCGCTTTTTGAAACCTCAAGGCCCATCCCTAACGTCACGTGTCCTCCAACAAGGCCACATATCCCAGTGCTTTTCAGATAGTGACACTCCCGGATGACAAAGCATTCAAATAAACCTGCTAGGGGACCGTTCCTATTCAAACCACCGTGTTGTTCTCTGTAACGCTTATCTAAGCAATTATTTACAATTACTGGCTGCTGATTGCAGATCTGCTCCTTCCAAAAACAAGAAGTTGGCTGTTGTTTATTGCTACTGCTATCTGCATCTGGTACCCACCCATTCATTCATTTACTAAACACCGAGGGGTGTAGACTATCCAATTAGGCAGAATTAACAGTGGAGAAGAGCAGCAGAGCTCTCTAGAAAAAAAGCCCTCTAGAGAGGCCCTGAGAATGGGTTTTCAAGGAGAAACCCCAGAATGGGCAAATCGAAGAGTACACAGGGAAGGCATGCAGACGATATACGTCTCCGAGACATCAGCTGTGAGGGTTAATGAGGCAGGAGGCCAGGCGTGTCAGCACTGTCGCTTCTGGAAGAGCACACATGCTTGCAAATCCATCCATGGAGGGTTCATTCCCTACTGTTTACAAGAGCCAGAAAAATAAGGTGTAACATTGACAAGGAGGAAAAGAACTAGATAAACAAAGCCGCCATACTGTGGAACATCGCCTCTGTCGATGTCAGAGCATAGGTATGGTGCAGACCAAGGTGCGTGACAGGAGAGTAACTGGGAAAGGATTACAGAACACTATGGCTATGTTGAGACCCATTTTGTCTGAGTACACACACACACACACACACACACACACACACACACACACACGTTTACAGAGACATAGTAAGTCATCTATGAGGAAAACAATGACTGCTTGGCTGCCGACAGTTCAGGGTTATGGGACTGGAATAGACAAAGACCTTTATTTTAGGGTATCGCTTGAATTTGCTGTCACTTACACAGCACCTTCAAAGTAATGTAAGGAAAAAAAGTATAAGGGACTACGGCCACCAGGCACCAGAGGCAAGCCCAAGGTTCACAAGTCCATGATCAGCATGGTTGGATCAAGGTCAGAAGGATAAGGCAAATGAGACAGGAGTGAAGCAGATGAACTCACTTCAGACAAGGTCATTGGCAGGGTAGTGGGGAGGGCAAAACCTGAGTAAGCTGATCCCAAGAGAAGAGATACGGACCCGGTCCCTGCAGCTCTCTAGACACGTCTCACATGTATGTAGGGCCCTGACAATCATAACCACCGGTAGTTAAGCCCTGACCCTGATGGAGACAGAAATGTAGTTCTGATGAGGAGATTCTAAGCTTATGGCTATCTGTAACTTCGTCCTACCTATATTCTTAAGGAAAGAGGTGGTTCGTTGCAGGATATTTGATCACACTGTGAACTTGAAGTTATGTTGTTTACTGGAAGGAAAAAAATCGTTTCTAGTTGTGTCATGGCTCAGCCCTTAGCACCTTTAACCCCTCTGGCTGGAAGACAGACATGCCCTTAGCACACACCTTTAATCCCAAACAACGAAGGTAAAGTTAGTTTTCAGAAAGAGCACCATGCTTGAAAGTAACATGTAATTGAGTGGCAAAATGATGAATCAACGAGAGACTTGACGGAGTAGGATATGCTCAACTTTCATGAGACAAGAGAAGAAAGGGAAGCCACTTTAGAGAGAGCAGCACA
Organism: Rattus norvegicus; assembly: GCF_021556685.1. Taxonomy (NCBI): domain Eukaryota; kingdom Metazoa; phylum Chordata; class Mammalia; order Rodentia; family Muridae; genus Rattus; species Rattus norvegicus. Next base: position 7,201,024 of record NC_141549.1, on the reverse strand, counting down.
GAGAGAGAGAGAGACGAGGGAGGAGGCAGTTTTCCTGGGGCAGGTGTACAGGGCAGGCTGCAGAGGGAACAAGCCAGACACAGGTGAAGACAGAGGAGCCGGAGAATGGAAAGGAGACAGAACAGATTTTCAGAGTTAATTTGAGGCCAAGCAGAGTTAAAATTCAGAGCCTGAGAGAGAAAGAAGCCAGATTAAATCAGTCAGCTTGGAGAGGAGTTGGAGCCAGGAGAGCTGAGTTGAATGGGCAGAGCACTGAAAGAACTAGGAAGGGTGAGCTTATTCACCCATAAGCCTCAGAGGCTGAAAACATTCTAGGCTCAGAGAAGACCACACAGAGGCTAGAAGCTTCCAGGACGAAGCCTAGGTTAAGACAGAGGCCGTGAGCCTCGGAGACAGCAGTTACCTCAGGCGAATCAAAGTTACATTAGCAGAGGTCGTGCCATCTCTCCACAGTTTCTCACCAATAAAAGTTTTTTCCTTTGCTCCTTCCAAAGCTTTCAGAGTTTCGAAGCTTTGTACCCCACGATGAATACTCCAAGAGGAATGTACATGTACGTAGTGTCTCCCCAGTGTGAGAACACCTTTGTTAATTAATACAATCCAATGTCTCCCCAGTGTGAGAACACCTTTGTTAATTAATACAATCCAATCGCCAAACTTTAGCTACACAAATATTATTTGGAAGCTGGATACTTACAAAGAACAAAAATATCTTCCTGGAGGAAAAGAAGAAGGAAGAGATGGAGAAGGAGGAAGAGAAAGAGGAAGAGAATGAGGAGGAGGAAGAACAGGAAGGGGAGGGAGAGGAGACGGAACAGTAGATGGTAATGACACAGGAGGATGGTGAAAAGCAAGGTGCAGAGTCTGCGGCCCTCCTGCAGCAGCAGCAGCACAGACTCAGACAGAAGAAGAGGGCCCATCTGAACGCTGTAGGCAAAGACATGCTTCCACATAAGCAAGGACCAGCCAGGTTTCCCACTTCCTCTGTCTGAAGCCTTGACCTGAAGAATCTTGGTCAATCATTAGTTGTTGTTCTAAACCACTTGGCTTTGGAGTGTCTTGCTACTTAGAGATAACTGACAGCCCCATCTATCATGTTCCCAGTATCAATTTCTTCCTCTCCTAAGAAAGTATTAGCTTCAAGATTACACATATACATGCATGTATGTATATATATGAACAAAAAATTAATAAATGAAATATTACATGTCGATGTTGGCGTGCTGGCTTAGCATGGCGAATCCCAAGGTTTGATGCCCAGCACAGAAAACAAACAGCCGACACGCTGAAGAAAACGCTGTAGTCCATCTTTCTGGGTAACTAATGAACAGGTCTTCTTTTCTGAACTTACGGTTATTTTCTCTATTTTTCTTGAAAATTTTTCCAAAAATTTATCGGATCTCTTCCTGTATGGTAGAGTGAAATACTTGGGCTTGCTTAATTTTCTAGAAACTCACAAGAATAGTGTTAAAGATTAACAGACAAGTAAAAACCATGCTTTGTAAGGTCCTGGAAAGGAAGAATTAGGGATGTGGTGGTGCACATCTGCAATTGCGGCTTTAGGGAGACGGAGACTGAGAAACCAGGAGTTCAAGGAGAGCATTAGGCACAGAGTAAACCTCAGGCCGGTCTGAGCCACGGGAAGCCCTGTCTCAAAAAAACAAGGACAATGGAAAATCATAAAGAGGCAACAGAGGAGGGAATGGGGAAGGAGGGGGGGAGGGGGAGGAGGAGATGGAGGGGGAGGAGAACAGGGGCAAAATAACAATGGGAAATTTAACCACAACTTACACAGACTCTTTGAGTTCATGGTGGACATTCCCAGAGGACGGTGTGCAACAGGGCTTTGAGGCTGTAATGCCCAGAAGGAATACAGAGGTGCCAATTTCGTATTTCCCTTGCAACCAAAAGGAAATACATAGTTTAATTGGGACATGGTTCCTTCAAAATGTCCTTAGTATGGGCCAATGAATCACTGTTCTTCCCAGCAGTTAATTTAGATGGCACCAAAGAAAACTAGACTCCTTCTCCCTCTGAAGAGTCATATTTCCTTCACGAAGGTCACTTGACAGAACTGTTACAGACTCAGATAGGACACAAGGGACTCTGCTTAATATCTGGCAATTTTCTTGAGCCTCTTTATTTATTAAAAGAATGTATCCATTAGCAGGCATTAGTACATCATTAGTACATTCTGTCTAGATGGGGGTTAAAGCCACTATAGCTTGAAAGACGATGTTTTTCAAAGAAAAAAAAATTAGTGGCATTAATAGCCCCATGGAATAGATACGGCTTTCTCGTTGTAACCTCTCCCTCCCCCTCTCCTCCCAAGAGGAGCTGGACACTGCCTACTTCTGTCAAAGATCCAGGCCATTTTCTCCCTGGGCTGTGGGTCAGCTCTGTCACTCCAGCCTCTCCGGTGACATGCCACTATCCACAGGGAATAAATAAAGCTCCTTAGCCCGTCTTACTCCACTTCATCCGGGGGAGAAGGGCTGTCTCATCAGAAGGGACTGGATTTTAGCATCGGGAAGCAAATCACATCAGAGAAAGACAGCCTTTCATAGCTCAGGACTGAAACTGATCTCCTTTTTGACCTTTAGTTTGAGACACATGCTCTCTGGAAAATGTACCCAGGGTAGACCAGGGGAGAGGTAGCTCTGCTGGTGAATGGGGTTCCTGACTTACATGCTATTACCTCTTAATTACCATGCCCAGTGACAGATTTTTTTTATTGTGACATTTCAAATATAAATTAATATGCCTTAATATTTGTCACCCTCTCCCATTGCCCTGTTTACCTGTCCCTCAACCTCCTCTTTCCAGTTCCCACCCTTCTTCAAAGTAGAGGCTCTCTTTGCTTTTATGTCAGGCATATCTTGTTACACTCTCTCCCCATGTTCCTTCTCAAACTCTTTCTCCTGTGTCACGATCTCTCTTTTAGGTTCATAACATTCACACACACACACACACACACACACAGAGAGAGAGAGAGAGAGAGAGAGAGAGAGAGAGAGAGAGAGAGAGAGAGAGAGAGAGGGAGGTGAGAGAGAGAGGGAGGGGGGAGAGGAAGAGAGAGAGTTTTTAAACCTAAATTCTCTGTATGAGAGAACATATGGACCATTGATTTTTTTTCCCCTGATTTAGACTTGTTTCACTTAACATAATAATCTTTAATTTTGGCCATTTTCCTAAAAATGTCATGATTTCCTTCTCTTTAGAGCTGAACAAAAGTCTATTGTGAATATATTGTGAAGTCTTTATTCATTCGAATTGGTTGCTTTTCTCTCGCTGTGACAAAACACCACGACCAAGGCACCTTACAGAAGGAAGCCTTTAATTGGAACTCACAGTTTGAGAGGATTAGGAGTGCGTGGCCATCACGGTGGGGATCAGGGTAGCAGGCAATCAGGCAGGGCATCAGAGCGGCAGCTTACAGTTCACATCCAAATTCTCCAACAGAAAACAGAGCAACAGAGACATCTTTCCCTTTTTCTCATCTGACTCCCACAAGGCTAACTCATGTTCCACTGCTGAAATCTCAATTATTCCAGGCTTTGATGTTTTATTTTCTGAAATCCTACATACTTACTATCCTTGTGAATTTATGATCTATCCTTTTAAATGGACTTAAGAATTAAATGATCACATACATGTAACTATCCTACCACTGGGGCTCACCAGGTGCAGCAGGATGGCTGTGTGACAACCGACGACGGCAGTATGCCATCCTTAAATCTGGAGAAGAGCCATTCGAATATTTCACTCTAATAATGAAGCAGTAGCAAGTTGAGAGCCCTGTTAAGAGCAGGCGGTGGCTATCAAAACAGGGCTACGACAGAGTCCTCCAGAGCCATGGGGGCTGAAGATGGCTCAGTGGTTAAAAGCATTTGCTGCTCTTGCAGAGGAACTGGGTTCCGTCTCCAACACCCACATGGTGGCTCGAAGAAAGCTACAAGACCAGTTTCGGGAGATCTGATCCTTTCTTCTGATCTCTGTGGGCACTAAGCACACACGGGGTGTATGTTTACATACATGTAGGCAGAACAGCCATATCCATAAAATAAACAGATCTAAAATTATTTTATAGCAGCTCTAGAGGTTTAAGTATGATGTCATCTGTCAGTGGGGATATTATTCATTTGCAGCTGGTAAAATGCAACCGTGCTTCTAGGGAGCTCCAACTACATTGTATTTAGGAGAACACGCAGACAAGTTGCTTTGGACTAGTAAGTGGAAGCCAGATAGAAGTGGATTGATTATTTGACCCAATGTGCCAAGCTTGCATGTCGGGGGCAGAGGGCTGGTTGATATGATTTAGTGTGGAATGTCCCCCACAGGCAAGGTTTGAACATTTGGTCCTAGCTGGTGATGCTATTTTGCAAGGCTGTGAAACAGTTAGGAGGGAAAACCCACCCAGTGGAGGCAGGTACTGGGGATGAGCCCTTGATGGCTATAGCTAAGCACTTGGTTCTTGGTTCTGCTCAATCTGCTTACAAATCCACACTGATGTGGACAGCCGAGACCAGGAGCCAAAATAACTCTCCTCCTCACTCTGTCTCTGTCAGGTGATGTAGTCATAGTGACACTGAAGTAATCAATACACTTGACTTCTTCTGTTGTTTGTTTGTTTTTGAGACAGGGTTTCTCTACATAGCCCTGGCTGTCCTGGAACTCACTGTACAGACTAGGCTGACTTCAAGCTCAGACATCCTCCTGCTTCTGTCTCTCAGGTACTGGGATCAAAGGGACGAGCCACCAAGCCTGGCTGCTGCTGGTGCATCATCCTCCTCCCCTCCCCCTCCCCCTCCCCCTCTTCCTCCTTTTTATGGATTGTCTTCTTAACTATATGTTTATAAAGAAGCAGAACTGCTTCAGGAAAAATGGCAAGGTTGTCAAGACAAAAAAGTCACACAGAAGTGTGTCCTGGTCAGATGTCGTATAAGACATTTAGAAGAGGTAGAGGGAGGGAGAGTGGAGGGGAAAGGGGGAGGAGGGGAGGGGTAGGGGTAGGGAAGCAGGGAGGAGGGGAGGGGAGGACAGGGGTAGGGAAGCAGGGAGGAGGGGAGGGGAGAGGAGGGGAGGAAGAGGAGGAGGGAGGAGGGGAGGAGGGAGGGAAGCAAGGAGGAGGGGAGGGGGAGGGGAAGGAAATAGAAGAGAGGCGAGGAGGCTACCTCAGCTTTAACTGCTGAGACCAGTGACAGTAAAGCCTTGTGTGAGGTTGCCCAAAGAGCTTCTCAGAAGGAATTTGTCAAAATACAACAAAGGCTTTGCTGTTGTTAAAGCTGGGGTTTTGGAGGCTGGCGGAAGCCCTTGCTTCTCTCATTCAGTTCTTTCAAAGGTGTCTGGGATTCATTCTTTGTTTTAGACGCAGGAGGGAGGGCTTGCATTTCTTTCCTGTGTGTGCTCACGCATTTCTGCTGATAGCATTTCTGAAGGCTGAGCTCTTGATTTGCCATTGGCATTTGTTTGGCGAGAGCCGTCTACACTGATGTGATGGTTTGATTATGTTCAGTCCAGGAAGTGGCACTATTAGGGATGGCTTTATCAGAGTAGGTTTGGCCTTTTGGGAGGAAGTGTGTCACTGAAGGAGGGCTTTGTGACCCTCCCCCTAGCCACATGGGAACAGTCTCCTAGCAGCCTTCAGATGAAGATGTAGAACTCTCAGCTCCTCCTGCACCATGCCTGCCTGGATGCTGCCATGCTCCTGCCTTGATGATAATGAACTGAACCTCTGAACCTGTAAGCCAGCCCCAATTAAATGTTGTCCTTATAAGAGTTGTCTTGGTCATGGTGTCTATTCACAACAGTAAAACCCTAACTAAGACGATTGGCAATGATACTCTGGACCCTGACTGACAGGAAACCTCATATTGATTGGCGTTCACCGAGCCGCCAGCCGCGGGCCTGTGAGCCATTAACTCTACCTACATAGGATGCACTTTCCCCTTCTCTCTGTGTGGGTTGGACACAGTCTCAGGCAGGCAGCAAAATGACTAGAGCACCTTTGGGTCTTGGCATCTGTCTGCTTTTGCTCTATTAGAAAGCATGAGGACCTGAGTTTAATCTCCTAGCACCTACATAAAGAAGCCAGAGGCAGCAGGGTGTGCCTGTAATCCGGGCACTGAGGAGGTGGAAACAAGAGGATGCCTGGGGCTCTCTGGCCAGTCAGCTAGCTGAATTGATGAACTCTGGGTACACACACACACACACACACACACACACACACACACACACACACACACGAGCACTCTTCACACCTGAAGTTCATATAAAACATTTCCATCTTGGATTGTTTGTCGGCTCGTCTGTTTGGGCCAGAATGATCACGTGTCTGTTCCTGAACCAACCTGGAGAATATCATGCATTCTCTATCTAAGATCTGGGTTCCTAAACTCCTCTCTGCAGTGAGGCAGTTGGACACCCCAAGCCCACCGCCCCCATAGACCTATAGGACCTACATGACAGCCAAAAGCAGGACTATCCTCCCTCCACCTCTGGTTTACACACGACTGGAGAGATCTCTGAACAAAATCAGAGAGCCGTCTAAAGCACGCAAAAGACAGTAAGCGTGAGGTTACCCTCCAAAGGCTTCTCTGTGCACAATTATAGAGCACACTACTCCACCAGAGGCAGCCCAACAGGGTGCTGCAGCCTCGGACAACCCAAAGGCTGCACCCATCCCAGAGCCGAGCCTGCCAGATCTTTATCTATGGAAGTGTAAGGATTTCCAGGAGGAAGTGAGAGCCAAGAGAACAACCACAGCTCCCAGGTCACTGGGCAAAGCCAATTGTTCCCCGTCCATATGGGATGCTCATTAACCTCATCACACGGAATGAGTGAAGGGGGGAAACTGGAGCTCCAAAGCTTCTACTGCGGCATCTGAGGGAGAAAACAACTTTAAGAATAAACTCCCCTCAAACAAGGAAACATAAAATTTGAAAAAAGAGTCTATCTGAAATGAAATAGTCTTTAATTGCTCCTCCCCTCGCCCCCCCCCCCCGTATCAAGGAACAGAGAAGTAGGAAAATACACTGTCTTTGAATAGAAAAATAAGAGTAATGTTGGAAAAGATCCATTAATTTGGCTTTTTGTTTGTGTGTATCTGGCGGCCTCCAGAGTTTACTCTGTAGACCAGGCTAGCCTGGAACTCACAGAGCTCTCCCTGTTAGTTAGTTGCTTTAAAAAAATTATTTATTTATTATATATAAGTACATTATAGCTGTCTTCAGATACAACAGAAGAGGGCATCAGATCGCATTACACATGGTTGTGAGCCACCATGTGGTTTCTGGGATTTGGACTCAGGACCTGTGGAAGAGCAGTCAGTGCTTTTAACCACTGAGCCATCTCTCCAGCCCTAGTTGCTGTTTTTAACCATCGACCATTAAATTCCTTCTTTCATTCTGTCACCAAGGTTTTTGGTAAGTGTAGTTTTAGTCGATTTTTTCCAATGGGGGGGGGGTAGGGTCCAGGGGAGCAGTCTGTCAAAGCCTTCCTTGCTGTGGGCTGAAATCGATTTAACCTTAGCTGTACATCTGACCCATTCTGCTAGCATCCATTGAGGGTGACTGGTGTTCCTGGCTTCACTGTCATAAGATGACCCTGTCACATGGTCAGCAGCTGTCTTTCTTCCTTTCCACAGGAAGAGGGTGCTTTCAAGATCACTGTCCCCAGAGGCATTAGATGCTGCTTCTTAGCATCTTGGACCTTCCTCTGGTGTCTGTTCAAATGGGTCACTGAGTGACTGAGCTCCCGCTAACAAGAACCCGGAAGCAGAGAGAAATCCTTGGTTTAGCTCTGGCCTTGAGAGCCTTACAACCTTTCTGGCAATCAAGCCCATCAGGAACGTAAGAGGATTCCATCTACTTTGGAGTTGATAAATGGGCCCTAAAGAGCAGAGGACATGAGAATGATACATCTCTTCCGCCTTCCAGAATCCAAAGAGCCCAGCAGTACCAGAGAACAGTGGGAAAGGAGGGAACAGAGAATCTGGTAAAGGCTACATTGTAGAAAGTTCTGGAAGCCAGAGTTCTCTATCTGGCTTAGCTAAGGAGAAAGAAAAAAGGAATGATCCCCATCTCAAAGCAGGATGTGATAGTTAAATTTGCTTTGAACTCTCTTCCCACGGGTGATCCAGCCTCTGGCCACCCGCCAGAGCTCTCTGGATTCTCAAATCAGAGACACATACACACATACCAGCTTAATTTTTAATATATGCCTAACTAGCTCAATGGTTGGGCACTTCTAAACCTCCCCGTGGCTAGCACACACTCCCCTCCGGTGCTCCTGATTTAATATTTGCTAACTCTATATTTTATGTCTGCTGTCCCAGACCCAGTCAGGGGAGAGAGCCCTGTGGCTGCTTACCCTGATTCTTACATTTCAGTGATCCTTTCAGTCTGAACTTTCTGCTTCCCCATCGTGGCGATTCTCTCTGCTCCTCATTTCTTCCCCCCCCCCCCCCCATCCCTTGTCCATGCAATCTAAAAGTCCCGCCTCTGTCTCCCTAACCAGCCATTGGCTGTACAGCAGTTCTTTATTACCAATCAAAGTCGGCTGGGGGCAGGGACCCCCTGCGTCTGGAAGCACGGCTTTTGGGAGCTGAATTAAGACAAAGCATTAGAATCATTTCCCAACAGAAGCCAGCGTGTTCTCCCCATTCCGTCAGATCGCCAACCCAATGAAGGAAAGGGTACAATCTTCACGTCGGTAACGATGGTCTCATCCTGTTCAGCTACTTAGCAGCCACACGATGCTGAGAAAGCCGCATACGTACACTCTCTGACCGTCAAACTGTTTACTCCACGTGTGATCTTGCAGCCCTTGGGAGATTTGAGGCAATCACTGGGCAAATGAATACAGGCTAATTTGATGGATGACGAAAAGCAGCCATGTAAGTGGTTCTCTTCCATCTAGCGCCAATCAGTCGGTCCACCTGACCAACAAAACCGTGAGAAACGATAAAGGTTTAAATGTGTTCGGAGTGTATTGTTTTGCTGTGCCTCGAAGGCAGCTGTTAAGCTGTAGATGAACTCGCAGCTATCGTGTTAGCAGAATTTTCACTGTGCATGGGTGCATGTGTGTGCATGTGTGTGCATGGGTGCATGTGTGTGCATATGCATGCGTTCATGCTCACACAGTGTCCTTGTGGAGCCCGGAAGAAAATAACTTGCAGAAGCTGGTTTCTTCTTTCTACCGTGTAGATTCTGGGAACCTAACTTAAGTCATTGTGCTTGGAAAGAAACACCTTCACCAAATAACCCATCAAACCTGCCCCAGTCTCTCTACTCTTTTGGGCATGAAACTTCTCTGATAACAAAAATCAGCTGGGGTCTACAGAGGTGGCTCGGCACTTAAGAGCTGAGCTCCTTGTCTAGAGGACCCAGGTTTGATTCCCATCACCCACAAGATGGCCCACAACCATTCTCAACTCCAGTTACAGGGGATACAAATCCTCTCCTGGCTCTTCTAGCCTCCTCCAGCACCAGATATGCACAGGCACACATGCAGGAGACGCTCTCATAAAATAGTAATATATTATTTTAAAAGACAAATCACCCAGGTACCTGAGCTCTGGCTGGTGTTTCCCAGTGTCTGTTGGTCAGGAACATCCAGAATCCACTGAAACAGTGCACCTCTGAGGTGGATGGCCATCAAAAGATCCCGCGGCTTCGTCTCAGGGCTGGTTCAACCTTCCTATAATACAAATAGTCTGTGGAAGTGGGCTTTAGGGGTTTACCCTTTGTATGAACCTCTCAGCTAGGTCTCCTTGGGCACATAATGTGGCCCTGGTAAGCTGCAGACATTGAACGTTCAGTGCAACTTTGAAGTGAAACAATGTAATTCGTAAGAAATGGTGCCTGGGTGAGCTGGGAAAACTCATTCTTTATTCCATAGACAGAACTTTGGGGGCTGGATTGAACTCAGACCTCCGGCCATAACCGAGAGCCTCCCCAAGGATCTATAGTCCTCAGCCAGGCTCAGACCACTCCAGATTGGGTTTGAGGTTCAGATTCTGAGTTGGATGTTATCCACGGTAGTCCAGAGGCACAGTTCTCCACTTCGGAGTGAGTGTGAGGACTGGGGGAGATGGTGCTCTAACAAATAGGTCACAAGATTCAGTGATAAATGAGTCTTTACATTTTGTTCACATGTTTTGTAAGTGTGAAAATGCCTATAAATGAAGAATTTTAACACAATTATGAATTATAATAACCCCAAGTTTTAGCCAGGAGTTAAGTCCGATGCTCAGGTGACCCAGAATGACAACAATCTGCCACCTTAAAAATTGCTATGGTGGTTGTTGTGGTCCACACCTGTGACCTCAGTACTTGGGAGGTTGAAGCAGGAGGATCATGAACTTGAGGCCAGCCTGGGCTACATAGAGAGATACTGTCTCCAAAACACACAGACAGCTGCTTGGTTGTACCATGGTACAGGTTCCAAGGACTCGGTGTAAGAATGTTGTCGCTCACCTGACCTAGAAACAAGGTCAAAAGTAAACCTTACAGGCACCATTTCCCAGCTTCCTATATTGCTGTCTATTCATGGTTCCCTGGAAAGTGTTTGAGCTTTGGTAACGATGGCTTGTAGGTATAAGGCTTTCAAGCTTAACTTTGGTTTACGATTATTGGGGAAGGGTCATGTATGCCACAGTACACATAGAGATGTCAGAGAGCAACCGTGTCAAGGTCTCCCCTCTCTCCAGGGACTGAACTCAGGTCACCGGATTTGCCTCATCAGGCAGCAAACACCTTCACCTGGCGAGCCATCTCACCAGCCACCAGACTCTTACTTTTTTGAAGGACTGTCAATAAACCATGTTGCCAGACATGGTGGTGCGTGACCATAATTCTAAGAGGTAGAGTCAGGAAACGGAAAAGCTCAAGGCCAGCCTGCATTACATGAGACCCTATTTCAAAACAATTAAGAGGAAAAAAAAAGAAATCATAAACCGGGGTTGGGGATTTAGCTCAGTGGTAGAGCGCTTGCCTAGCAAGCGCAAGGACCTGGGTTCGGTCCCCAGCTCCGAAAAAAAAAAAGAAAAGAAAAGAAAAGAAAAAGAAATCATAAACCATAAGTCACAGAATTATGATTTAGCATTTTCATACTAAAAGTGTAACATATTCACAACAATCTTCGAAGATTACGTAGGAATATGTGATGCTTTTCTGCTTGGGAAGCAGGTGACTTGGAAGACAGCCTTGGTATTGAGCTCATCAGTGAAGACTTCTCTCCCCATGGAATTGCTTTGTACTGGGCAAGGAAAACCACACCCACCACAATTTCTAGCTTTTCTTTTAGTCCACACCAGTGGTGGACTGGAAAATATTTGGCACCGGATCTCCAAGTGAAAAGGCTCTGTTGTGTGAATACTGGTGAAGCCCATGGTGTAAGCACTCCCAGTGTGGCTGATTTCCAGATGTCAGAGGCTAACACTAAACATAGAGATAGGGAGGGCTGTGGGTAGCCTGTTCTACTCAGGGTTTCTATCATACAGATGCACTAGATGTAATAGCCTCAAGAAAATGATAATTTTGGTATAATTAAGAAATGAAAAAGTTTAATGCTTATGACGTTTTAATTTGTAAGTTTATAAAGAAAAAATTTTAAGCAACAATATATCTTGTTTATTCTTTGCCAATGTTACACATGGATACAATGTATTGTGACCATATCTACTCTCAACTTTCCATTCTTCTTACTCCCCAAATGCCCTCCCACTTTCATGCCCATGACCCCCCCCCTCCTCACTAAATCCAGTTAGCGATGCATGATGTAATGTCGAATGCCCTTGTTAGCTTGTTCTTGTGTGGGTCTTGTTCATACGATCATAGCTTCAGCAAGTTCAAGGGTTTAGCAAGTCACATCCAGAAGACAAGCTTGCACAGCAGATCTCATCCTCCTGGAGCTTTTACATTCTTCTCATCCCCTCTCCTCTGCTGCTCCCTGGGCCTTGAGGAAGTTTTTGAATTTTTGAGACAGGGCGTCACCAAGCCCAGGAGGCTGGTCCCCATCTCGAAATGTGCCTGAAGATGACCCTGAACTCCTGATCCTTTTTCCACCTCACAAGTACCCCCAGGAATGTGCCACCAGGACTGGCTCTAATTTAATTTTAGTGATACTTTATTTTACAAGCAGCTGACCCAATTTTTGGAATTTTAAGGACCAGTTCTCACCAGCCCATAGGCATCAAGTCTACACACCGCCGATCCAAGGTCTACAGAGTTATTTGAAGTTTAAAATGAAGTAAGGTAAATGTGCCCTGGGGTAGGGGGGAGGGCTAGTTAGCTGCATACCTTACTATCTGCCCTTATCAACACACGTTTTGAAAATTTTGGGATTACACAAGAAAAATTTCGTCATAGGGTAGAGATGGCATCACAACCTGTCTGGGGTAAAAGTCAAAGAAAATTACTGGAACCTTCGGGGCGGATGCTGTGTCGGGGTTAGGTGTGGGTGGCTGGGCATTGTTTCACAACTTTCCTGAATCACAGAGGGAAACAAAAAACCAATAACAACAACAGCAACAACCATAAAAAGCACCTTTTTATTGCAAAGAAGGGGGACTTTTTCTGATTCGAACTGTTCATCTTTGCCACTGACCAGATTCACCTGGATGGTTAGGAGTCTTGCTTTGCTTGGCTCTCTGTTGGCCTAAGCTTTAGGTATGGGACATAAAGCATCAGCACCAGGGAAGGCTGTGGAGAGGGCATTTCTGTCTTGCTTCACAGAGAACAGACTTGGGGTCACAAGAAGACAAACAAGACATTGAGGGTACAGAATAGAAGGAGACATTCTCTCTCTCTCTCTCTCTCTCTCTCTCTCTCTCTCTCTCTCTCTCTCTGTGTGTGTGTGTGTGTGTGTGCGCGCATGTTTGCCTGCATGTAAGCACACCTGTGTAGTGCGTGCCCATGGTGGTAGGCATGGAGGCCGATGTCACCACTCTTAGTCACAGTCACTGGAAGCAGGGTCTATCAGTAGAACCCAGATTGCCCCAACATGGTTGGTGTTGATATGCATTTTACTTTCAGAATCCCTGCCCCACCTTCTGAAGCTGGATTATAGAGTGGGCCTCTAGAGTCACCATAGCCTGGATTTGTGTGGGTTCTGGTCCTCAGACGAGACAAGTGCTATAACCACTGACCCATCTTCCCAGCCTCAAGAGACACTGATTTCCCAACAAGGTTAGCAAGGGCTGCCTTAGCAGTGTCTTCTCCAATTCTGCACTGGGATCACCTGCTGTGCCCTTAACCTCACCCCTGCTCTGCTTCTGATTCTAACTACAAAGGCCAAATTCACGTGGCTGCTTGGCGACAGAACCGCAACTACTTCAAACCTTCAGGCTTCTGCTCGGGGATCCTCCCCTCACCATATTTGACCACTGTGCCGGAGAAAGACGTCCAAAATGAAGCAAGAGCTCCCATGCACAGCCGGGGCAGTGCTCTGGAATCTGGACATTAGAACATCTAGGAGGGTTTTTTTGTTTTTGTTTTTTAAATGTTTGATTCTTCTCTCTGGTGGTTTTACCTGAATGTTCTAGAACAAACACTGGAGTGTTTTTTTTTTTGTTCCTCTCTTTTCCCAGGTCCTTTGTAATTATTATATGCAGTCAGAGTTGAGTGTAATTATTATATGCATCAAAAGAATAACAACAATAATAACATTTTCAGACACGGGGTGCACGCTTGTAACCCTAGCTCTCGGAAGGCTGAGGCGGAAAGATTACAAGTTAGAAGCCAGTTAGAGATTACACCACCAAGGCTCGGCTCCACTTAATTAATAAATAAATAAAATTAAAAATTAAAAATTTTGAAGTGGTACAAAAAAGTGAACTGCGTTAGTGAACTGCGTTAGTGAACGAATGCGTGAAGTGGCGGCTTTAACTGTGCGAGGCATCGAAAGGGAACCTGTGCCCATTGTTCTTGTTAACTGGATGCCTGCCTCTGTGAAGAAACATTATCTGAGGAAAAGGAAAGGGAAATGAGCAGGGAGCTCCTCGCCCTGGATTGAAACCCTGAGCCCAATTTAGCCACAACACAGTGACCCAGAAAACACAGCATGTTCTTCCAAACTGCACGGAAACCCCGGTGCCCAGTCAAGCCAGTCTCTCATACTTGCAGTGGGAAAATGTACACTGGGCAGCTCTGTGTGTGTGTGTGTGTGTGTGTGTGTGTGTGTGTGTGTGTGTGTGTGCGCGCGCGCGCGCGCGCAGAGGAATGCTTATCTTCCTTAAGAAGGAAAGTCAACAAATTAAGTACCTATAACAATTTTTAATAAGGCATTGTGAACAAATGTTGACTTTGCTAGTCCACAAATTGTACCTCCTATTGATTGAAACACCAAGACACTGGATGAGTTTGTGCCTGGCATCAATGTTTGCTGTAGATATTGAGTCCATTAGAGAGGCAGAACCAACAGAAAATACACATGGACTATGTATGCTGTGGATGGAGATTGTAGGAAGTGGCTCCTGTAATTACAGAGGCTGAGGTATCTGCTGTCCACAGGCTGGATACCCAAGGGTACCACTATCCACGGGCAAGATGCTATTCAGTCCCCAAAGGCAGTGCAAGCCCCACCCAATTCAGGTTTCACAGTACTTGAGTCCTCGGTGGAAGGAGAAAGGCTTACCCAGCCTGAGGGAGACCACCTGCTCTAGGCATTCCACCAATCCAGATGCTAATCTCGTCTGTAAACACCTTCACAGACATATTTGGATATAAAGTTTTATCACAGTCCAATCAAATGGATACCTAAAATTAACTATCACATCACGGATAAGTGTTTTGCATGAATTTATCTGAGAATACTCTGGAACATAGTTTTTTCCCCCCATAACACAAGCAGACCTAGCAATCCAATGTCCCTTAAGAGCAATGTAAGTTTCACGGGCTTGCAGTGGGGCACCTGACCGGATGCACTCATCGAGAGTCACAGATCTGAACCGTAAGGAGACAGCTCGCACCTACTCTAACTCATACCTCACCGTTTTAGAGAGTGAACGTAAGGGTGGACACGGGCATTACATGGATGCTTGCCGAGGAGACAAAAGGCCAGGGGGACTTCCTTTTCATTTTGCTAAATCACAAACTTCGAGGTCTAAACAAAACAACAAAATTAGTCTCAGTCGTAAGAGCTCTTCTGCAGACATTTCGACCCAGCCTCGATAAAGCTGGAGAGCAGCATAGCCATGGGCTCTGCGTTCTTGGCACAAAATATTCATCTTTGAGAACCAAAAAACAAAAACAAAAACAAAAAAAAAAAACCAAACAATAACATAAAACCAGTAATAGAACTCACATAGGAGAATAGATACCCGTTAAACCTGTGGGGCAAGCTGGCAAGTGGGCTCAGAGGGCCGCCAAGGCTTGAGTTTGATACTTAGGAGAGCACATAGTGGAAAAGAACAGACTCAGGCAGTTTATTCTCCCCGGGCCCTCCATGGCGCCTGAATGCCCTTCACACCAATATAAACAAAGGTCGTGTTACTTTTATTGTGTTGTATTTATTGTGTTGATAATAGTTAACAAAAATTACTTATTTTCCATTTGCCAGACACCGGCGTGACACAGGGGGCCTATGCAGTCTTCAGTTCCCTTTGTCTAGCCTCAGGGTTTCCTGTTCTTTTCAGTGTTTCCAGATCCTAAGGGGTGCTTGATTAAAGAGACAAAACCGGAATAAAGATGAACGGGTAGGTTGAGTGCGTTGAGCCGCACGGAAGTTTCAACGTCCTTCGCACCTACAGCCGGAGAAAACGCGGGCTGTTTGTCTCTTAAGTGCCTCGGGAGTTAATGACAGCCTGGAGCCACTTGTCTTGGCTCAAGTGAACTACATGATAATTAAAATTCCAGGAGCTCTGCCAATTTGCTGTTGAATGGAGTCATAATTAAAATCCAAATGATCTTAGCTTACACCTAGAAATCATATTAAAAATTAACAGAAAGGCACCAGGGATGCAGCTCAGTGGGTAGAGCACTCGCCTGGGCCACACCGAGCCCTGGGTTCAGTACAGCGTACACCAGATGTAGCATTGTTTACTGTTAATCCAGAAGTGAGGAAGTGAAGGCAGAGATCGGGAATTCAAGGTCACCCTTAGCTACAAAGTGAGTTCAAGCCACCCTGGAATATGTGGGATACCACCTCCCCCCATCAGAAAGATTATTATTGATTCCTGATCATTTTACTGAGGTTAGCAATGATCACCAGTCTCATGTGGCTTTTATTGATACCAAATCCGGGTATCGGGGACCAGTGTAGTGGTGCACACCGGTTCGTGACTCCCAGAACCACGCTCAGGAAAGTCATGCCACGGACAGCGGGAAACCGGCCATGGGAGAGGATTCACACTCTGCAGATGAGAAACTTCTGTAGATCAAGGGCCCCCCACTCCCCAGAGCCCGCCATTAAACATTTGCCAGCATGGTACTGCCCGCATCATAGTTTGCACAAGATCCATCCTCCAGGTAGCAGCATTCTTATTGGGAAAGAAACCACACACACCATCCTTCCAGAGTCAGCAGCTTCCTCTGCGTTACTGAATTGACAGTTTTCCTTTCTCTCCCACCCGTGCCTTGATGGTGTGCAGAAAGTTACCATGCACTGAAGTCAAGTGAGTGGATTTCCACCTCAGGACAGGCAGTTCCTCCCCCAACCCCACACCAGGGAGCTTCTTCCTCTGGGTTCTGAAAGGAAACGGTTAGATGTATGAGAAATCACTCACTATGTTTGAACTGAGGCCCAATTGAACTCATTGTAAAAAGTGTGTCCCTATATGAAGCGTGGGTTCAGGGTTCCCCAACCTTAAAGAAATAGGAAAGAAGGCCATCCCGGCAAAGTGAAATGAACCAGGCCTGAAAAGACAAATGTCACACGTCACATGCTTGCTCTCATAGCAGAATCTAGACTAAAGCTATCTATAGATGACATGAAGAGAAGGGATGCTACTGAGGGAAAGAAGAGATCAATGGGAAGAAGACGTTCTTGTTATTCTTATTGGATGAAACAGGTGGAGTGACAGGTCTCCTGGAGTGCATCCTCTTTTTGCTTATTTAGCGTATTTACTTCAAATTTTTCGCTCTCATTTATTTAGTGCGTGTGTGCGTGTGTGCGTATGTACATGTGTGTGTGATATCAGAGGGCCAAGGAATGCCACGAAGCCACAGCATTCAACAGACCTCACCGGAGAGACTTACGAGAGTGAGGGGGGAATGATTTGCTGTGTGTCGTCTGGCTGCTCTGAACTCCATTAGCCAGCCTCACGGCCATTATTCTTAGACTCTTACCCCATGGTGTCTTCTCCTCCCTCTATTTTCCTTTCTCTCCTGTGGTCTCTTCAGACCCCCAAATCCAGGAACCCCGAGCCTCACCTATGTCTCTTCTGCCCATCTATTGGCTGCCAGCATCTTTACTTGACCAACAGTTTTAGATTAAGCCCAAGGAAACATTGTGCTTGCAGATTCTCTCATTCCTGGGAGCAACTACGCCTTGGAGCCCCAAAGATCAAACCCCAACTGGCTACCTGTGAGCTGGGATGGAAAAGGAAAGGGGCAGGCCATTATGGCTTGGGCTTTATAAAGGCTACATAGTACATGCACGTAGGGAAAATAGGAGACTCTTGGCAACAGTGAAATGTGTCACATCTGGTGGCTGAGTCACTGAGGGTAGGCTGGGGAAGCACCTGGTTCTGGAATGTGGGCGGTCAGGGGGAGGGTCTCCTACTCCCAGACTGTACACGGAACGCAGCCATCTTAAAGCATATGGCTAGAGAGAAACAACGGAGGAGAGGCCAAGGTAGAAGCAGGAAGGCCCACGAGAAGGTCTTTGTAATAATCCCTGGACCACTGTGCTCAACATGAGGATAGTGCTGGGTGCCCGGTCGGCTCACAGAGGATGGCTGGCTATGGATTTCCACTGCAGTGTAGGTGGGACCCAAGGGACACGGTGTTCTTTGTGTTTCAGGACACCAACTGGTTACAGCTCTCGAAAGTCAGACAAGATCATCTTTCAAATCTAAAATTCTGTCCCGTCAGCCTTCTCCCCTAGGCCATTCCGCCACGGTCTCCCATTCTGCTTGTTGAAAACAGTTCGTGTATTTCAGCCTTCCATCTGAACCTACTCTCTCAGCTTCCTTGCCTGTGGGTGGGAAGCAGCACTTTGCCATCTTTTCCCGTGTGGCCCAGGCCGGTGTCTTAAAGCATCTCCTTTCATTTCAGGCCCACATCCCGGTCTGTGCTCCCAGCATTCTGTTCTGTGCCGATCCCTGGTTCCTACCGACTTTGTATCTCGTCATCTTCTGTCCAGGGGATACTCACAGCACCTTTTCTCTACCTCCAGCGTCTTCCTTCGAGCCCAGCCCATTTGTCAAGCTTGTGTCTCGTTATTCCCCCTTAAGTCCCCATCTTACTAAGTAGCCCAGGTTAGCCTGGAGTTCACAACCTTTTTGCCCCAGCCTTCTGTTCACTGGGATAACAGGCTCATACGAACCTGTGAATCTTCATGCATCAATCGTTAACTGATCCTACCTCCTTCTCCGTAACCTTGTCCTGTTCAGAGTTCCTCTGCCCTTTATGGTTCAGTATAAGGTGGGAGATGATGGAAAAAGGAAAATACTACAAGTTCAAATCCCAGTCCCTCCATGTTCTACTGTGTGATCTTGCGAGTTCATTCATACCAAAGAATTAAGAATGTTAGGTTTTGGGGCTGGGGATTTAGCTCAGTGGTAGAGCGCTTACCTAGGAAGCACAAGGCCCTGGGTTCGGTCCCCAGCTCCGAAAAAAAGAACCAAAAAAAAAAAAAAAAAAAGAATGTTAGGTTTTACTTCACAGAGCTGGGTGAGCATTCAAAGCCCGTGGCTACAAAGACACACTTCCTCCTTCCCTGTCTGCTACACCATGTCTAGAGTTCCACTAACTGCAGTTTTGATTTTTTTCTGCCTTGCCATATTTTGATAAATTTTTACTTCTAAACACATATTTAAACACACTTATCATCAGTGGTAATAATAATAACAATATATGAGACCACACCAGACAAGTTAGAATACAAGGTTATGGACAATTTCCGTGGTAATCATAGACTTGAATGTGCATCAAACTCACTTCCAGGAGTGCCAACCTTTTGGCATGGTGACATGGCACTGTGTTCTATAATAAATGTGTTGGGCTGCATTTATAGCTGTGCTGAGATGTACAAGTCCCATGGGTTGCAGGTTGGACACACATGAACTTATATTGTAGTGCTAATTATATATATACACACATATATACATATATACATATACACATATATATACATATATACATATACACATATATATACACATATATACATATATACATATATACATATATATACACACAAATATATACATATATATGGCTGAGAATGTGGCTCAGTGGTAGGACACTTGCCTCACCCCATAAGGTCTTGATTTTAAGTAAATAAATAAGAGAGTTGGCTTGGCATTTTATTCAAACGCTGGACAGCAGAAAGGAATAGCTATGGCTCTCTGGTAATGTCTAACCAGCTTCTATACCACCGTCTCAAGCCAGTCCTGTTTGTCTATTTCCTACTCTTAGCTTTTACCTCTGGGGTATTTTAAAGCACGCCTTAGAGATCACACTGTTTTACCCACAGGTGATCCTGTGGGCGTCCTTACTGTAAGGACTGAGAGTGCCAGTGTTTTCATGACAAACAGCACAGACTTACACAACAGACGGTTGTTTTTCTTGTAGATCTGGAAGCCAGAAATCCAGATCAAAGTGCTATCAGGGTTAGTGTTATGATTTCGGTAGGAAATATCCCTTACAGGCTGTGTGAGCACTGCTTCCAAGCTGGAGCAACTATTTTGGGGATGCTGTGGAACCCTTGGGAAGAAGAGACTACTCAGGTAAGCACAGAGGCAAGCCTATAAGGTTATCTCAGGACCCTGGTTTCCACTGCTCAATTTCCTTCAGCAAATCCTACCGGGGTGCGCCACCACAACCGGCCACTGCTCAATTTCCTAGTCGGCCACAATGTTAACAGCCTCTAATACACAATAATAACAATAATAACAATACTTTGTAACATGTATTTTTATGTATATCTGTGTATGGGTATGCGCATATGAATGGAGGCAACTGCTGGAATTAGGGGTATTTTCAGGCTATCTGATACAGGTGATGGGGACAAAACTCAAGGTCCCTCAGG
The DNA here is from genome assembly GCF_021556685.1 of Rattus norvegicus. Classification (NCBI taxonomy): domain Eukaryota; kingdom Metazoa; phylum Chordata; class Mammalia; order Rodentia; family Muridae; genus Rattus; species Rattus norvegicus. Next base: position 7,180,828 of record NC_141549.1, on the reverse strand, counting down.
AGCTGCACAGGTCCTTAACCATTGTGTCATCCTCCAGACCCATAAATAAAATAACTTTAAAGAGAAAGAGAAACACAGATTCCTAGCCCTACCTCTTGGTGCTGCAGCTCTTTGAGGGCCACGATATACCCCGCAGAAAACTGACAGTGTAGCATGGTGATCACCTCAGCAGGGTAGACTACCAGGACGGAAGTCTCTGGAACCCGTGGGATTGAATGGGATTCGTTGATGGACCAGCGCCAGCTCCACCATTTTTGTTCATTAATTTAGAGAAGTCGCTGTCATCGCTACCAATTCTTTTCCCACAAATTTCGACTTGCCCTCATCCCCAATTTTATCAGCTCTTAAAACTTTGACTCTCTGGCCTTCCTTGTCAGTCAAGGCTTCCTGATAGGATTCAGCTGTCCACGTCTTGTGTTCTTCATGCAATTTCCACCGATAACCATTCTTCCCTAGACAGTTTTAGCTGCTGTTAATCTTTTTTTTTTTTTTTTTTTTTTTTTGGTGCTATTTTTACCAGTAACATTATTACTTTGACAAAAGACCGAAAACTTGGATTTACTTCATTACATAGCCATGAGGGGGAAAAAAAAACCCCAAAATGTTATGTATGTGTCTAAGAGCGATGGGGCAGGAGGGGGGTGGACACACACAAGGACCACGGAAACAGACCCAGGAAGAAGTTACAGCTGTGAAGATCCTGTTTGCTAAGCTCCCAGGACCAAATGCCTTGGGGGTCAAAGGGCACACTTAAAACAATATGGGCTCTACAACAGGGCGGCCCAGAGAGGGCTGGACAAATAGTTCAGAGCTTTAAATCCTGGGAAGTTAAACACACAGCTGTCATCTTGCCTCTTCTACCCCTCCCCACACCCTTTTATAGCTTTTTATTTCTTGTCTGCTCTCTCCAGCTCTCTCCATTGCCCACAATGCATCCTTAGCAGAGGTGACCTCCCGTTTGAATTTTACTCTCGACTGGACTGTTGTGCATTGGTTTAATCTTAAAGTGCCCCCTTTGTGATCGCTACTCTCCTAAGTTAGGCAGCGTGGAACAAATCACAACTCTGAGATTCTGACCCACCACTCTCTGGGGGTCCGGGGGGATGGGTGTAGGTGGGTGGACCGAGCCCAATGCAGCAATTCTGAACTGCTGTGCAGCCTCTCAATCTGTCTACCGAATCGGAGCTCGAGAAGTTTTATTTTTTGCCAGCTTTCCCTAGGAAGAGCCTGCTGCACACCCACACACTTAGCCAGCGAGGGAAGAAGAAAGGCTGTGGGAGCATGAATCACAGAAGCAGCCGCCGGAAGCTCCCCTATCAGCCTGGGTCTTCTAGTCCAGTCTCCTGCGTGAGGGAGGCTGGAGGAAGGCAGGAGGAGAGGGACTGCAAACAGCGGCCTGAGGGAGAGGTGGCACTGAGGATGTCAGGGGAGAGACCCTGAAGACACTGGAGGAGGCGTCAGAGACTCCGCCCAGCTGCGCGGCTAGGCGTGGCAAGCAGAGGAGAGAGCAATCTCTAGGCTGTGTTTAGCTAACGTCTTCAAAGGCTTGAGGAAGCATCCCGCTGTAAACTGTGTGGCTACAGTGCTCAGACCCAAGGGTTAGCGGGAAGGAAACAGAGGAGGCTGAAGTGATGGGAGCAAAAACAGATTGTTTGTCTGTTTAAAAAAGGAAGGATAGAGAGAGTACGGCAGCATGAAGGGAGAGAAGGGAACAAAGGCCCAGAGTTTCTCAAACTCGGAGGCAGGGGTAGTAGGTACCACCCAGGGAGTGTTGTGACAGGTCCTGGGCCCCAGCAGAGGCTGATTTAGTTGGGATGGGTGGGTTCTATGACTCCAGATTTGCTTAAGCACGCTAGTGGAACGCCAATATATGCTGGAGTAGGAACCCACAGGGTTGCATCCCTAAAGACTGGGAAAAGAGATGGAGAAGGTATAACCTCCCTGCGACTTCTATGTTCTGCCACTACAGTCGAGAGGGGCATTGGGTCTGACTGTCCTCTGGTGTCTCTGTGGCAAGTTCTGAGGGTCAGCGCAAAGCACTGGGTTCTAGTGTGAGTCAGGTCTATGGTCACTCTGTGACCTTGAACACTCAAGACCAAGGAGCCCAAGTCCCTGGATCTGCTGTGTGCTGGCCTAACTTCTCTCAGGGTCTCAGTCCCCACCACAGCCACCAGTGAAAACCAGTGATGTTGATCTACAGCTCTGAAACATCCCCAACCTCTACTTTCATTAAAATAGCCCAGTCACTTCTAGTTCAACAGATTTTTTCCCCCATGAATTATTTAGACGGGGGAGTTGGATGTTGAAAATACAATGTTCATGGTTTTCTCATTAGGAAGCTGTTAGCTGTAAATCTCTCTCTCTCTCTCTCTCTCTCTCTCTCTCTCTCCCTCTCTCCCTCCCTCCCACCTTCCCTCCCTCCCCTCTTTCCTCTCCCCTTCCCTCCCTCTCTCCTGCTGTCTTTACAAAGCCTGATTTCTGCAGGGTTTGAGGGATAAACACAGCCCATATAAAAATCTCTAAAACATGTCACATAAAAATAAAGAACGTAAGGAACACTTAGCTTATAACAGAAATGCTATGGAAGAGGAGTGCATTTAAGAGTTCCACGGCGGTGAGCACATCTCCCAGCCTCACAGGCTTTGCTCCTAGCCATAGCACCGAACCTCTGCCTAAGGAAAACAGACAATTTGAGTGTAAGGATCCCGGGTCTGGAGAACTGACAGACCCAGAAACAAAGAAAAAATGAGTATATGAGCAAGGGTCAGAGCCCAGATTTTCAACTAGCTTTCTCCCTGACTTAAAAAAAAATTATGGCATTTATTGACTTATTTATTTTGTGCACGTGCACATGGTGTACACATGCCACGGTGGAGTTCAGAGGTCAACTTCTGGGAGTCTGTTTTTTCTTTCAACCACCTGGGTCCCAAGTATCAAACTCACGTTGTCAAGTCTGGCGCGGAGAGCCTTTACCCACTAAGCCATCTCACCGGCCTCTCTCCTTGATTTAACCATCAGACTATGATGATGCCCAGGTTTCTCCTGCATCATCATGGATGTCACCACAACCCAGACAATGTGGGCCTTCTGAAGATGGGAGTGTGAAGTGAAGAAGAGTAAACCCAGTGGTGTCCGGAACCTGTGATACCACTCTGGCAGAGGAGTACTTACAAAGAGCAGATGTGTGTACGTGTCTGGTGAGTATAGAGACAGCTCAGTCAGTAAAGCATTTGTCTCACAAATTCAAATCCAGGAACACCTATCAGGAAGCAGGTCAAGTTGGCATATGTTTGTAATCCCAGTGACAGAGAAACGGGAGGCAGAGACGGGAGATTCCAATAAGCTTGCCAGCCAGCTAACCTAACCTAACCTACTTGGCAAAGTTGCAGGCCAATGAGAGACACATAGAAGTCCGGAGAGTGGGTGCAGAGGCGGGGTTTGAACTCTGATCTCTCCTTGTTAAATGCAGTATGATTGTTCTTGGTGTAGGGACAAAGTAAGAATGTCAGAGAAACACCTCCTCCCACAGACTGCCCATGGGCACCCAAACTTCACCAACACTCCTATGTGTCTACATCCAAAAGGGAGGCTTTGGCTCCAGGCACCCTTGTTTCTGATTTGGAATCCCACACACAGGAAAAGCAAACTCAAGGCCAAGAGGGTAGGCAGAAGGCTAGGCCAAGCTGGGAGAGCACGGGTGCCAGCACAGCAGAAATACAGAGAAAGGCAACAGCGTTTCTAGACTATAATCAGTCACATTCTCTTTGTTAGGAATAGCGACCTCTGATCTTCTGTTTGAATAGGATTTCTTTGGTGTGTATGGGTAGGGGTGGGGGTGGAATATTCTGTTTCTAGCCCTCCTAATGATAAGGTCACAATGCTCACAAGGTGACCAGAGGAAGTCTCTCTGTGACACAGGTGGCTCTGTCCAATCTTAACCTCCACTAATTCACAATCCCGTGTTCTAGTGACATTCGAGGGATAAGGATCTCTTGCCCAAATCTAAGCACTAATACCAGGGACATGATACCATCAGCCACCAGTTCCCAGGGTCCCACGGCTTGTCATAGGCAGTTTTTGGAATGCTGTACCAAGACAAAAATGCCACTGCAGGCAGCCTCGCTGGCTGCTGGCAACTACACCAGGCAAATCCCTGGAGATTCAGAGAAATGAGGAAGGGGAGGGAAGGGAAAATGCAAACTGTTGCTTCACTGGGAGGAACCTGTGCACATGGTCAAGGCTAGGGAAGAGGGGATCTGGACCAGGGCTTTCTTCAACTTTCACTCATTGCCCATTCTGCCTCAGTGAGTCTGGGCTGGAGCTTCAATTCTGCATTTCTAGAGTCACCTGTCCAGAGAGCCTACTGCAAGGACCAAGAGTAAACCTTTCCACACAGAATCCTGGCTGGTTTCAGGAGGGTGATTTCCTAAATTCTCCATGTTCATTTGTGCTGTTCCCTAAAGACCTAGGGGGTGGGGGGCAGAGAGACAGAGAGACAGAGACAGAAAGAGGGAGGGGGCACTCTCACCCACCCCAAATCTAGCAACCGGCTCTTTGCCTCAGGATGTAAAAACTCAGGTTTTAAATAAAGTCACACTCTGAAACATTGGTGTCATTGTTGAGAAAGTGGCTGACACTGTAAACCAGTGACAAATATTCCCACAAATCAAACGGCATTGATTCACTGCTCTCAAGCTTGCAAAAAGAGGTATCCTCTGTTTAAGACTAATCCTAAGAAAAAAAGTCACGACATTCTTTTTACTATTTAACTCAGAGAGAATTCAAAAAAGTTAAATGACATTTCTACAATAAAGTTTCCAATCCTGCCCCTTAGACAGGAATAGAGAATCTCAGCATTTCTATCTACAAAAAGAAAAGAAAAAAAGAAGGGGATATTGGTGCTGGATTTTTCTGATTCCAGTAACTATAAATATAACAAGACAGCAAAACAGAGAAAAGTACTTCTCATTAAAGAACCAATTTCCGATGAAAGTCATGTTTCATAATTATCAAACATATTCTGGTTTCTTGGTTTGGTTTTGGTTCTTGTTTTCTGAGACAGTGTCTCTCTCTGTGTAGCCCTGGCTGTCTTGGAACTCCCTTTATAGACCAGGCTGCCTTGAACTCACAGAGATCCACCTGCCTGTGCCTCCGAAATTCGGGAATTAAAGGCATGCGCCACCACCTCCCAGCCACATTATTTTCTTTTGTTATTTGTTTTGTTTTCTTGGCTTTATTTCTTTATTTTCTTTTACATGCATATGTGTGAGCCTTTGCCAGTGTACTCTGTGTATGTGAGTGTGTGTGTGTGTGTGTGCGCCTGTGTGTGTATGTGTGTGTATGTGTGTGTATATGAGTGTGTGTGCATGCATGTGTGTATATGAGTGTGTGCATGCGTGTGTGTATATGAGTGTGTGTGCATGCGTGTGTGTGTATGTGTGTGTGTGCATGCGTGTGTGTGTGTGTGTGCATGCGTGTGTGTGTATGTGTGTGTGTGTATGTGTGTGTGTGTGTGTGTGTGTGTGTGTGAAGCCCTGGGAGCCCAGAAGAGGGCATTGTATCCTTTAGAGCTGGAGTTACAGATGGTTGTGCACCTCCAACGGGTGCTGGGAATGACACTCAGGTGCTCTAACACAGCTGCCAGTGCTCTTAACTGCGGAACCATCCCTCCAGCTGCTTTGTATTACTTTAACTGAATATGCACCAATAATCATTGTGATACCCGAACCCGGAGAAAATTCTCTAACTCTGAGGAGCTCCAGGACATTGTGCTTAATAACGATGATGTTCTACAGGGTAGAAAATTCCACTATCAATCTAGCCAGAAGAATGACATGAAATCCAAGAAGAACTTATCCGATTTCTAATGATATCAAATCACTCGATTAAATATTAGGTAATTATTTTGCACAGCATTCTACTGTGTAGCCCCAGGTAGACCTTAAACTCGGGAAGCTGCTTTTGCTCTCTGAGTGCTGAGATTATAGGCATGTGTCCACCATATTTAACTTAAAATCTTTATTCTAAACTATCTATCTAAAAGTATTATTCCAACTATTAGTATTTTTAACCTAGCATTTTATTGATTTTTTTCGTGAATTTCCCATCATGCACCCCATCCCACCCATCCCCCCATGCCCTTGCACCTGCCCTCTGCCCTTGCAATCTCCTCCTCAGGAAAGAAAGAGGCTGTGGAAACTGATGTAAACCACACATCTTACTTGCAAACATTCATTGCAATGAGTCATTGGTCTGTTTGCAGGCCTCTGGCTCCTGCTACACTGTCAATACTGGATCCTCACCAGGACTCCTCTTGGATATCCTGTTGTTGCCCTGTGTCATGGAGATTCTGTGGATGTTGGGGTGAGTCAACTCATAACCCTGGATCAGCTACCTGGGTTGGTAGATGATTTGGTCAGCCCACCAGCTCTCCTCCACCCCCACCACCAGGGAGAGCTCTCCAGCACTACCCTGGCTAGCTCACCCAGTTGAAGGTGGCAAGGGACAGGTCCTGCTTTCCTGCTCTCATGCCCTTGAGGCCAACTCACCCACGCCCCTGCCACCAGGGTCGTCTCTGCTGTGCTGTTCAGGAAAGGTGCAACTCTCCCAAGTGCTGCAGTCTGTGAGGGGCGAGGACTGTCCTCCTGCTCTCATGCTTTAGTAGACTGCTTGCCTCAGATGCAGGATTCTCTGGGTTCCGTGGCTGTACTGCTTACTGGGTGTGAGAAGTCAAACCTAGAATCAGAACATCCGGGGGTAGAGGGAGGCAGGAAGATAGAGAATTCAAGGTCATTCTCAGCAACTCATCATCTCAGAGGCCGGCCTGGCCCACAGACAGACAGACAGACAGACAGACAGACAGACAGACAGATTTCCTATAATTACAATTCTGTTTTGCCTTCCTGAGACTCTACCCACCTCTTTAGGCACCCAGCAAATGACTGTGAATCAGAGAGACTTCCTTCTAGGTTTATCCCAGGCGTGTTCTGTTGAGGTAAGGGATTTGCCTTGTATCCATCACCCTGGGCTGCCCCAGGACCTTCTTATAAATATCAGATAAAGTTCTACACGTGAAATAGTTTCTAATCATAAAAGTCATAATCTAAAGATAAAGTTCTATATTCTGCATGTATTTGTCTGTTGTGTGTGTTACTGGGCGGGTAGCCATGAAGGCACACCCATGCCTGGATGCTCATCTGACGTTTCCACAGAACGGAGCAACTACTGAACCACAGGAAGGTGGCTACTGATGGAATCACCAGGGGTGACGGTGGAGATTGACAAAGAGGACGGGCGAGTAGTTCTGGCTGGAGAGAATGGTTTCGAATAAAACCACAGCTCAGGTTTTTGACATTTGATTTTTTTTTAACTATTCTATACAAAGTCTGTTTCAAAACCTATTGAATATGAGCTGGAGAAATGGCTCAGAAGTTAAGAGCACTATCTGCTCTTTCAGAAGACCAGGTTTTACTCCCAGCACCCACATGACAGCTTGAAGCTATCTGTAACTCCAGTTCTAGAAGATCCAGGGTCCACTTCTGGATTCCACGGACACCAGATATACACATGGTGCACATACACACATGTGGGTGAAAACACCCATACACATAAAATAAAACCAATTCAAAAAAATTAAATCATTGAATAGATTTTCATAGACAGTGTTTCCCGCCCCCCCCCTCTCTGGATGAAGAATAAAAGGTAAAGATAAAAAGTGTTTGAGTCCTTGCTGTCCCAAAGACACTAGCAAGTTTTCTCTAGGCTAAAATATCCAACAACAACGGTTCTTAAACTTTAACCTTTGCCAAAAGTTCCTGAGGGACTTACTAAAACACAGACTGGACCTCTATAATTTCTGCCTCAGCGGGTCTGGGGAAAACCCCCAAGAATTTGCCTCTCTAACAAGATCCCAAAGTTCTAGATACACTGAGCCTGTGCATCTCTGTCCTAAACCCTAGGGTGCTAGTTTAGTACCTTGCTTGATTTGTTTGTTTGTTTATTTGTTTGTTTGTTTTGGTTAGTTGGTTTTTTTGTTTTGTTTTTCAAGATTGGGTGTCTCTCTGTAACCTTGGCTGTCCTGGAACTCGACCTGTAGATCAGGCTGGCCTCGAACTTGTAGAGATCTGCCCGCCTTCTGTCTCCCAAGTGCTGGGACTAAAGGCATGAGCCCCACTCAACGTAATACCTTGCTTTAAGCACCTGCACTGTGGGGGGGGGGGTTGGGGATTTAGCTCAGTGGTAGAGCGCTTGCCTAGCAAGCTCAAGGCCCTGGGTTCGGTCCCCAGCTCTGAAAAAAAAAAAAAAAGAGAGAGAGAGAGAAGAAGCACCTGCACTGTGCTGGGCTCTGTGCAGGAGATACCAGGATGGGAGAGCCGCAGTTTGTACGCTTGATGTCAGATCTTTATAAATGTCACCTTTAATGCTACCAATTCCGTAAAGCATTTCTCCTCAACCCACGCCCCCCACAATTCCAACAAATACCCCGTGTTAGTTGCTGTGACAGCATACCAAAAGAAAGAGCTTATTTTGGCTTATGGTTCCAAAGGGCTACATATCCGTAATGGCGGAGAAGCCACGTGGTCAGGAAATGGAAGCCGAGTGATCACATCGTAACTGCACACCGGAAGCAGAAAGAGGGAGAACTGGAGGTGGGGCCGGGCTATAACCCCTCAAAGCCCGTCCCCAGGGATAGACTTCCTCCAGTAAGGTTTAGCCTTCTGAAGTTTCCACAGCTTCCCCAAAACAGGAGATCAAGTGTTCAAATGAGTCTATGGGGAGTAGTTCTCACCGTAAAAATAGCGCGCTCTGAATTCAAACAATTGGGTTTCGGTCTCACTGCGTCTGAGGCACTCCTTACCACCTCACAGGATATTCTGGGCTTACATCCTCGGCTGATTTTGAGCTCTATCTTTCCCCAGAATTTTCAATTGCATGCAGTATTCAACACACATCAGATAATTAAACAATTCTTTAATTCTAAAGAGTTATTCCTAAGTCAGAGTCTATTCTATGAAAAGCATTTAAGTCTCCAAACTCACAGTGTGAAAAGGAGGCTGGGGCAGAGAGAAAGGTGGATGGGAGGAAATCGGAAACAGAGACAAGCAGTTCCAGAGTTCAGCTATAACAGGCTTGGATGTAATTACAGGTTTGCTGGGATCATAATCAGCTAGTAAGGATCATAGAAATTTCTGGATTTAGTCATTTGTTTCATTTTCCTTTATTTCTCAAGTATCCTACATGCCAGCAGGTTCCCTTGGGCTGTATCTCAAATCCTCCTTGAAATGAAACTTGGCATCTGATACAGATTCCTCCCTCAGAAAACATTCATAACGTGTTAACAAAAGAAATCACTTACCGGAGATGGCTTTTTGTTGTTTTGTTTTGTTATTGATTTTTTTTTTTTTTTTTTTTTTAGCAGAGAAGACACAACAAACTTACCAAATTCCTCCCTAGACTGACAGCCTGAAATGGAGAGTTACTACTTTTAGTGTTGCTACGGCAAAATATCTCACAGGAAAAAAAAAAGAAAAAAAAAAACGCATGGAAAGGAAATTTTGGCTTATCATGTCAGATGATCCCAGCCCATTTAGGCAAGGGGAGACCAAGCACAGTGGCTCTCACACCATGACAGCAAGAGCGTGTGGCAGAGGGTCTGTCTGCATCTGGCAGGGGCCATGAAGCAGAGGGAGCTCGTCCAGTTCCTTGTGAGGGTCTTCTGACAGACACACTCCACCTTCTAAGGATCCCATAGCCTCCTAAAATATTATCCCACTCTGGGAAACGCGAGCCAGTGGGAGACATTTCAGACTCAAACTCCAACAGAGAGAGGTTTCCCGAAGATGATGGATTTACTCAGAAATGAACACTGTGGTGGGAATACACATGGGTATATCCAATGAAGGGAAGGAAGACAAAAGCTTTTAAAGGTAAAAGTGGAAAACGTTACATAAGATTCTTTTTTTGAAACAATTATCTTGGGCCTCAAAGATCAATAGCAAGGTGGCTGTGAGCCAAGGCCAGATGGGAACTTACTGGGCGTGTGCCCTGGCAGAGGTATTCTCGTTGTTTGTAGTGGTCTTTGTGCAAGGCTGTGGCCCTGGAAGGCTTTTGTTGCAGTTTGCAGGGCAGATGCATACGAGTTCCTATCTGTCACAAACTCTTGGCTTTGTGCCTTTCCTTATTCTTGTTCTGTTTGACTCCACTTTGTTCTAACAGCTTTCACAAAGCATCTTGGCTTCCACTGTGGTCAGCCGCCTAGATGCACTAGATGAACAGTCTTCAAAGTTGCAGTCAGTACTTCCTCCCATCTCAGAGTTATCAGATGGGTCCTCCTCCCTGTACAATGGAAACCCACCCTTTAACGTGGCCATGGTGGTGAGCGGCTAATCAAGTTCCTTTAGGACTTCCCCCAGCATCCCTTCCCCTCTGGGTAATAGTTGTCTTTGTACACAGTCCCCCCACGAGAAGATTTAGAGCTGGCCCTGAGCAATAGACTGAGGAAAGTCAACTGTGATGTCTGGAGAGAGTGCAGGGCAGCCTTGGGATTCCCTCTCTGCTCTCCTGGTACAGCTACCTGCTGGAGGGGATGACCAGCTATCTTGAGATCACCATGAGAAATCTCACTGCTAAGCACTGGGTCTACATGAGGAAAGAGTGAGAGGCCCAGCCAACCCTCGCTCTTCAGTCCAGGCATCCAACCCAGTGACTTCGGCCAAGACCTCAGAGATGGTGTGGGGCAGGGCATCTCACTGGGCTCTGGACAAATCCCAGTTTCCTGGGCAATTTCTGTTTCCAGAAGTCACTAAAATTTGCCAAGACTTACTGTTTAACAACAGATACCAAGGACATACCCAGCAGACAGCTCACTGGACACAGGAGAAGCCAAAACTCTGACTCTGGAGGCTGTTGGCCCAGAGTGCCCCTTGGAAAATGTTGCTGATGTTGTGAATTTCCAAAGCATGTCTAGGAAGCCAGACTAAAGACCACCCCCCACCTGGTGGTCCTTCAGAGCCTTCTCTAAACTTCCACTACGCCTTGAGGCAAGTCAAACTCCCTGCTGAGAGTCCCTGCTGAGTCCTACAGCCCCTGGAATGGAACCTAATGCCTTCCTGTGTTTCATGACTTACCTGCCTGGTTTGTAGCCCCGTTCTAGATCCTTCCCTCCTGGGTGTCACCGTGCCTCAGCCATCCTGGCTCTCTTAGTTCCTTCAACACACCAAACTTGGTCTTTGCAGAGCCTTTGCTCACACCGTGCCCTCGCCGGCACACTCTCTCCACTTCCAAGCAGGCTTTCTTCCCATTCTATTGGCCTCTCAGCTTACAAGACACCTTCTGTGAGACGTTTTTTTCCGAGACCCTCTGCAACCAGGCCTATCTCAGCCCCTGAGATTTTTTGCAACAGTCATTATTGTGTTTTTGCCGTGCGTTATCTTATCAAGACCACCAGAACGTAAGCTCTGAAGAGTCAGGGCTGCGATGGTTAGAAGGCAAAATGAAACTGATAGGGTCATATGTTGGGTGCTTGGCTGTCAGACAGCAGGGAAGGACTTGAATCCTGGCGACTCTGGCTTCCTCGGTGGATGACTCCACAGATGAGTGAAAATTTAACTAGACCGTTGGGAGGTGCTGGGCAGTTTCAGATGTCCGGACTAGCTGGAGAACGTAGGCTATTCTGGTGTATTCTTCCTGGCTGTATCTTACCCTGGCTCCTCCCCATCTGCCCCTCCTCTCTGCTTCATTGCCGTCATGAAGCGAGCCGTCCTACCACAGTCTCCCTCCACGATGCTCAGCAACATCATAGCCAGCTAGGAACCAGCCAGCTAGGAAGTGAAACCTCAGAAACCATGGGCCCAAACCAACCCTTCCTCCTTTGATGTCCTTGGATATTTTTCCAGAGCAACAAAATGTGCATTGATTCTGCAGGACTCCCTTTGCGTATGTGGGTCCTAACTAAGTCTGACAAATTGACTGTTTTAATACCAAGTCCTCAGTTTGTATGTGCGTGCATGCAAGCTTTAGACATGCACCACTGTCAAGATCCTAGTTCATAAAATCCTGTTGCTGTCAACACGTTATAAATAAGCTGGGTTTCTCCTCGTCCCTGATACCAAGAGCAAATAATTTTTCTAGTTTTCAGAAAGTATTGTTTTTAACTCTATTGTGGATGATTAAACACACACACACACACACACACACACACACACACACACACACACACACACACCATAAGGGGGATGTAGCATTAAGGAAGCCACGTAAGCCCAACACTAACTTCAATACCTGTTCATTCCTGGCCAATCTCGTCTCACGCACTCTCACCTGCTACTGCCCTACACCATGGTCTAAGCTAACCCCAGACGTGCATCATTTTAGCTGTAAAAATTTCAATAATGAATAATTCTCCAAGCTAGGACAGTAGCTTTGCTACACCTAGAGGAAATAATAAAAATTCCAGGCTTTGCTGACAAAACACACATTCTGCTTAGTCTAAACAGTACACGTTCATCTTCTCTCTGTTCTTTCCACTTTAGGTTCAAGATAAAGGGACAAGTGGAGTTGGCACCCGGGGTGGCCTCCGTGCGTGAATGGCAGATAGCCAGTGGCTCACTGTGTTGCCCCATAGTCGAGGGCGCTGGCACACAGTTGAAATCCTAGCACTTGGGAGAATGAAGAGTATTAGGCATTAAACACTCACCCTGTATCAAAAAGCTTGCCAATAAATTTATAATCTAACTGAAATATGCTGTTAACCTTAATTAGCGCCTTAGAGGCTCGGCTGCCAAAGAGTCACACTGGAGCTGAGGGCATGGAAGTATGACTTTGGGAAGAACCCGAGGTCAGACCACTTGGGCAGCCTCCTGATTTCACGCTACAGCCACACGACGCTGCTGCGCATGTCCCGTGCCCTCTGTGGATTCTGAATCTTAGTCGTTGGATCTGGGGGCTTCATAAAGTTAAGACAATATCTTGATGGTTTCATTAAAATGTTGCATACTTTATATTTATAACTCTTATCCGTACAAGCCATTTAAAACTAAATTGTCTGAAACTGGGATCCAGTGCCTCAAAGCAGTCAGAAACACTGAGTGTGTTTTTAATCCTGTCAAGTGAAATCATAGATAGTGATAAAGACTATAACAAATATTTGTGACACTTTCTGTTCATTTTGCTCCCTCATGGTTAGGCAAGAATTCTGTTTCTTGAAGTTTCCAATGAAGGGAATAGAATTTTACATTTTCATTTACTTCTTTTGAAACAAGACCTCACTATGTAGCCCAAGCGAGCCTCGATTTTGTGATCTTTCTGTTTCAATTTCCTTAATATTGGGATTATAGGCATGTGTCCCCGTGCCAAATAAGAACATTTTCTTAAACTAATTTTTAAGACATCTTAACTATTGGGGCTGGAGGGATGGGTCAGTGGTTAGAAGCACTGGCTGATCCCGCAGGTGGCCCAGGTTCAGTTCCTGGCACTCACATGATGGCAGCATCTGTAATTCCAATCCCGAGGGTCCAACACCCTTTTCCAGTCATAAATGCTGCATGCTGGTGGGTGCATGCATACAGGTAAAACGTTCAGGCACGTACAAAAACAAATGTGTGCTAAAAAAAATATAGAAACATCTTACACATTTATCCAAATACTAAATTGTTTGATTCTGCTTTCTAAAAAGCCGTGAATCTGAGGCTGGAGAGATGGCCCAGCAGTTAAAGATACACACTGCTCTTGCAGAAGAACCAAGGGTTCTAATGCCTCTGGCCTCCACAGACACCCTCACTCACATGTACATACTCAGACACAGAAAAACACTCGGAAATATAATTAAAAATGAAACACAACTTTTAAAAAGCCAGAAGGAAACAATACTGTGCATTTGGTGAGACATTAGATCAGGACGGCGTCTCCTTGGCAGAGGTACAGCAGATTGCCGATACACGCTCGCCAAGTTAATGAGTTTTACCACAGCAGACGGATCCAAGGCGAAACTGGGGGCAAGGCGGGGGACTGGGGGCGGGGAGAACCTGGAAACACCCAATTTGATTCAGTACAGTTCCTGTTATCTGTGTTCCTAATGGCCAACATGAGCTTCTGCTTTAATGGTTTGTTTGTTTGTTTGCTTGCTTGTTTGTTTGTTTTAACCGTGCTCTTTTTTTCCTAGTTAAAAAAAAATCCTTATCTGATCAGACACTCAGCCTGCCCGGGCTCTGATTTTTATCTTCCTCTGGCGACAACTGCATTCGTCAGTCTTTCACGTGCTTCGCTGGACCTGCCTCGTTTTGCTGGTGTGGGAGGACAGAGCCAGAGTGTTCTTGCACTAGTCACAGTGGCTTGTCCTGTTCTGTGCTGAGAATTCTGACCCTGCTGAATGCCACCAGCCAGGCCTCGTGACCAGCTAACATCAGATTGGACTACAGAAAAGAACACCGGGATAACTAGGGAGGAAGAGAGAGAAGGCAGGGCATCTCCTCCCTTTCGTCTTTGTATACATCCGGCCATTGTCTGCCCCCCGCCCCCAAGTACATCTCCACGATGGCATCCACTGGCACACACTCTGGTAATTCTTCTTTGTCTTTCCCGTTTTTCAGTTGTATCAGCTTCCTACTGCTTTCAATCTCCGAGTGCCCCTCCCTGCTATCGGTCTCCTTGGCTTCACTCAAACCTCGGCAGTCAGTCTCTTCATTAGAGTCTCTTCATCTGAAGCCAGCACTGGTGGGGCAAACCTGTAATCCTAGGACTCTGTAGTCGGAGGCAGGAAGCTCAGGGCTTTGAGGCTAGCCTGGGCTACAGTATCAAGTCCCAGGCTCAATCCCTTCCTGGCAGGTCCAGTTGTCTTCAGCGGGTTTCACTGAGACGATCGCTTCCGGGTTGGACTGTAATTCAGGCGCCAAGGTGGACGCGGGGAGGTGAGAATCGATGGAAGACCTAGCGCGGTACAGAATGGGGCAGGTTTGTTTGAGAGTTGGGCCACCAAGTGTGTCGCGTACTCTGCAGCCGTGGCGTCTCCTGAGCCCAAGAGGCGGTTTTTAACCTGCTGTATTTATCATCCGCCAGTATTGGTAGCCTCCTCCCCCGTGAAAATGACCGTCCCAAGTTTCTTAAGGTCCTTCTTGTAGCTGGCAAGGACAAGCTGGCAAATCCTCACCAGCACTTTAATTTGGGCTGTGGGGCTGCAACAAGCCCCTTCTAGCGCAGACGCCGCTCTAGTGTCAGAAGCAGGGTGCCTCTGCAGGACCCTGGCTCTACCTCCGTATCGACACTGTGGCTTCGAGTAAGTAGGTAATTCCTTCAGGCCTCTGCCTTTTCATCTGTGGAATGGAATAATAATAGAGTTGGGACAGGGACGTAATGACCTAATACATAGAGAGCTCCGAATAGCATGCGGCAGGTTACCACTTACAAAGCCACATAGCCTTGAGCAACACACTCAACTCGTGTCTCTGTACCCACCTCTATTAAATGAGTCGATGACTCTGACTTAAATGGGTGTGATTACGTGGAAGCAAAAAAAAAAAAAAAAAAAAAAAAAAAAACGAAGGAGGTGCCAACGAAAGCATTCTAGGAGCAAACACAGCTTACGAATGCATGGTCTTTGTCAAAAAGCATAACAAGAATTCAGTACATTTTAGCACCAAACCCATAATGACATAGAGGAAGAAATTTAATAAAAAGGCCATGTTTTTTTGTTTTGTTTTGTTTTGTTTTGTTTTGTTTTTCAAAAGCAGGGTGTGTGCACCCGGCAGAGGGGAGGGACATTCATCAAATGGACCACCCTTCCACGGCTGGGGAAAGAGGGTCAAGTGAAACGCACGAACGCAGCAGACGGCGTAAGGACAGCAGAGCGCCTGACGCGTCCACAGGGACCAAGCACCAGTCGGGCTGTATAGCCGCACCCCTGCTTTCCACACAAATGGGGAGGAGAGATGAGGGGTCTGCGGGCAGAATAAGAGCGGTCGCCATTCGCCATGAATGTCCGTCCCTCGCCTGGTGTGGCTTAGGCCCTCCCGGTAGAAAACGCAGGAGCACCACATCGATCCAACGCCATGAGATGTTCTTAAAGAACAGCCCATTTAAGAGGAAAACGGAGGAGAAGGGGGAGGCTAACAGGTTCATTAAGAAATAGAGTTGGGGGTTGGGGTTTTAGCTCAGTGGTAGAGCGCTTGCCTAGCAAGCGCAAGGCCCTGGGTTCGGTCCCCAGCTCCGGGGGTGGGGGGGGGGAGAAAGAAAAGAAAAGAAAGAAAGAAAGAAAAAGAAAAAAAAAAAGAAATAGAGTTGGCTTCATTAAAACGAACTGCTATAAAGTTCATTTCATCACAACATACACTACCCAAATTAATTGATCATTAAACCATGAAGAGCAACGTCAAATACATTGGAGCAGATGCACTTGGCTGAATGTAGACACCCCCGAGAAAGTTCCCACTTAATGTCATTCGGGTATGAAGCACCCCTCCAAATGTCCCATGTGATACAGCACATCCAGAGGCAGGGCTTCGGGAGGCGACTGGATCAGGCCTCTCCTGATAGATGAATCCGTCAATGGGCTATAATTTAATGACATTATTGGGAAGTGGTAGAAACTTTCAGAGGCAAGGCCCATTGAAGGAAGTAGATCACTAGATTATGTCTCTTGGGAACTATCTTGCCTTGAGTCTTTTCCTCTCTTGCCACTCCCTGTCTGCTGTGAGGGACACAGCTGTGCTCTTGGCTCTCTATGGTGAGGTCCCTTCTTACCACAGGAGAAACGTTTTGCTCTTTAGGTAGTGGTGCTGGAGAGTTTTATCACAACAAAAAACGTTAACATAGTACGTACAAGAAGAGAGGTCACTGGTGTGACCTTTGGCACCAAGAGGGGTCACACCAACCTCAGAACAGCACTCCTGTTCTCCCTGTTCTCTCTCTACCTTTTACTTCTTAATAAAATGATTGACTTTTGTGGTCAGGTTTCCCTGCGCTCCCCCCCTCCCTGCTTTTATTTTCGTGCGTGCGTGCGTGCGTGCGTGCGTGCGTGTGTGTGTGTGTGTGTGTGTGTAGGTATGCATATGTGTGAGTACAAGTTCACATGTATGTGCATACATATACTTGGAGGCCTGATGTTGACCTTAGAGAAAATCCAACCTTATTCATTGACACAGGGTCTTTCAATCAAACCCAGAGCCCCATCTATAGCTAATTCTTGCTAACCATCTTGTTGGAGATCCCTATCTTCACCTTTCAAAGCTGGAATTACACACACACCATACATCCACACCACCAATCAGTGCATTCTGGGGATCCAGACTCTGGTACTCAGGTCTGGTCAGCAAGTGCTTTAACCACTGAGCAATCTCCCCAGGCCCATGGTCAGGGTTTGTTTGTTTTGTTTTTTGAGACAAAGGTTTCTCTGTCTAGCTCTGGCTGTCCTGGAGTTCTCTGTAGACCAGGCTGGCCCAGAATCACACCAATCCGCCTACCTCTGTCACCCGAGTGCTGGGATAAAAGGTGTGTGCCACCTCTGCCCACTCTCGGGATTTTAACCTCCTGTTGTTCCCACCGAGGTCTGTGGCCCAGCAGTAATCAGCATTATGGCCTAAATAATTTGTAACTGTAGTAATAATAACTGTACCATCTTGGATGTACCCGCAGACTCATTGCATTAGAACTTGAATGGGATTGTAGACCCTTGGGCTGTGTACACTTCAGAAAGCCCGAGCTTGCTTTTCCGGACCATCTTGTTAGGCTGCTCTAGGGGTTAACGTATTCAACGGCCTGGCAAACTGAGTACTGAGGGTGCTATCTGCCTTCTTCCCCAGAACCTGGCAGTGCCCACATCTCTGCCTGTGCCCTTCTCCCTGGCCTGGGCTCCTCAACGGTGACCTTAACTTGCTTTATTGAACTCTGCCTCTTGGCCAGAGGAGCCTGGAGCTCTGACCTCAGATCTCTCTCTGGCAAGCTGTCTGTGGCCTCTTGCTGGTTCTTCCTCACCCTTCCCAAACTCCACCTCTCTTGGCCTGCCCCTTCCTGGGGACAGAGCCTACGGTATCGCTTATTTTAGCCATGCTGCCTCTGCACAAAATGACCTTGGGATTTGCC
Organism: Rattus norvegicus; assembly: GCF_021556685.1. Taxonomy (NCBI): domain Eukaryota; kingdom Metazoa; phylum Chordata; class Mammalia; order Rodentia; family Muridae; genus Rattus; species Rattus norvegicus. Next base: position 7,162,759 of record NC_141549.1, on the reverse strand, counting down.
TTTCTGGCCTCAGACGGTAGCTAGCCCAGTGCTGGCACTCAACTAAATATTCCTTAGGAGAGAGAATGATGAACAAGGAGCTGCTTCGCGTCGAGCCTCTGCCTTGGCACAGGTGGCTCCCTCTGGAGATTCCCCTCTGCTTTTTCTTACGCTAGCTTTTTTCTTGGATGAACCCAAAGGGTATGTCACAGAAGGCTGAGATGTAACCTACCTAGGAAGAGAAATACCTGGCTGGTTTAGAATCTAGACCTTAAGCTCCCATGTAAGAGAGTCCTTGAAACCCCCAGGGTCCTGGTCTGTCATTCTTAGGTTATTATAGGCTATTGGTGTCCTGCCCAAATCGCTTCACTAGCTAGTACACCCTCTCTTAGCTGCTCCAAGTAGCCCAGCTAGGACTCAAACTCACGTCAAGCCTCCTGCCCAGCTGTACCCTGGTTTTGATCAATAGCCTTGGTTTTTTTGATCTATCGTATCTTTGTACATTTTGACAACACATATGTTTGCATACTACTTAAAAACTAATGTGCTTAGTAGTTCAAGCCTTGAGTTTATGTCAGCTATGTATGCTGGCTAGCCTTATGCCACCTTGACACAAGCTAGAGTTATCTGAAAGGAGGGAACCTCTCAGATTGAGGTTCGAATCCATTTCTTCCAATTATTGAGGAAATGCCTCCATAAGATCCAACTGTAAGACATTTTCTTAAATTAGCAACTGATGCAGGAGGGCCCAGGCCACCATTCTAGGTCCTGAATTCTACGAGAAAGCTGGTTAAGCAAGCCGTCTAGAGCAAGCAAGTAAGCAGCACCCCTCCATGACTTTGCATTGGCTCCTGCCTCCAGGTTTCTGCCTTGTTTGAGTTCCTGTCTTGACTCCCTTTGATGATGAACAGTGATGTGAGAATTTAAGCCAAGTAGAACCTTCCTCCACAATTTGCATTTTGGTGATGGTATTTCGTCCCAGCAATAGAAAGCCTAAGTAATAAGACAGCGTGTAGGGGTTGGGGATTTAGCTCAGTGGTGGAGCGCTTGCCTAGCAACCACAAAGCCCTGGGTTCGGTCCCCAGCTCCGAAAAAAAGAAAAAAAAAAAAAGACAGCGTGTAAAGCAGTCAGTTACAGTCAGAAAAGAGTCGATACTAATTCTGTGTCTTTAATAATTCTATTCACTTTCCTTGTGAGACCAAGGCTGAGACCTCTCACACTGTGTTCAAACCCTGACAATACTTCTGCTCCTGCAGTGAGTCACTATTACCACATTTCTTTAGACTCACAAAAGTTGTGTATCCTAGAAAAAATTCCAGATAGCCAGTAATTAACTGCCTTAACTATCATACTTTTTTCTTTATTTCTCCTGTCATCAATGTAAAGGACCCCGTCCCAGTGTCTAGATCTAGGAACAAGGACCAGTAGCTGACCTACATTGTAATTTAGTGGAAGTGCATCCCACAGTAACTCTCTACTGTGTCTGGGGTAGCCTGGGGTAAAGACCTGCCTGTCAGAGCTCTTCCATGGAGTACAGGGATATAAGGCCAATTATAGTCTGCTTTGCAAAGGATGAATGTGAGGATCACAGGGGCCATGAAGGCCACATGAACCCAGGATGAAATAATGACCAAGAAGAGACTCGGAAACACAGAAAGGCCTCAGAGCTATTGGGAAGTCTCAGCTGCCCTTGTGTCTCAAGTTGGATTCCCTGAAGCAAATGCTAAGAGTAAGAATTACTGTGCAAAGCATTGTTAAAGCACTGTTTAGGAGAGAAGCTGTGGGAACTGAAGGAATCGGGACAAGACAGGGGAAACAAGTCCAGCGCTATGTCAGGCCATTCTATGGAGGAGAACTGGAGCCTGATCCAGCTAAGGAAGTCCACAGTGTGATTTATACACTGAAGGCAGTCTCAACTCAAAGTGGTGGCTACTGGTTTTTATACTTCCCCACAATTGATCCTCGACTGAAGGCCTTTTCAAGAGACAAAACCCTAGGCACTTGCAACCTTTCAAAGCAGGTAGGGCAGTTCTAGGAGCCCCCAAGGAGAGAGAGAGCCACCAGAAACAGTGACAGACAATATGTCCCCAGTGTCCTCAATACTCCACCAATAAGAGTGCAGTCCTGGGTTTGTCCTGCAGCCTCCAGGGCGAGTGTAGGTCAAGATGCTTATGACCTTTGCTCAGTTTTTCTGATGGCTTTAAGAGCTCTCTATTGGACTACCAGAAACTCAGCTGATAGGGAATCCAGTCCCTTTACTCAGTTGTAAGCAGAGGAATGCTGGTTTCATTTGTTTTATACCTTGGGTATCTATGTATGCCTTTGCTGAGATACAGTTTTCCATGGCTACGGGAAGACTATCTGTTTTGATAGACTATCATCCACAAGAGCATAGGAGTCTTCTGTTGTGGTGTAACCATCTACCGACAACTGAGATGATTATCATAGTATATTTTTCATCTCACTGTAGAGAGCTCAGAAGCCCAGGCCTTCACGCTTGCCACGGTCTATCATTTACCAGCAAGCTGATCTTCAGTAGGAAAGTTCTTTCTTATGTCTATCCTGGTTGGGGTGGGTGTTGTAGTTTAGGCTGGCCTAGAACTCAGTATATAACTCAGGCTAGATCGAAACTCATGGCAATCTTCCTGCCCAGCCCCATCCTGGCCTTTGTTTGTTGACCTGTCATGTCTGTGTACATTTTGACAACACTTCTTGACCTGACCCCTGGTTCTATCATGCCTCTCCCTAGTTGTCTTAGCTCAACATGATTATAGATGTTGCTCTGGGCCCACACTCACAACTGTTATCAAATTAATGCCCTGGCCTCAATTTTTCTATAATTAGTCATAACTATCATATGAGAAAAGGTTAAAGTTCACTGAACATAGAACATTATATTTATTTTAAAAGAAAATCTTTACATTCCTTTCTTTCTGTTCTCTCTCTCTCTCTCTCTCTCTCTCTCTCTCTCTCTCTCTCTCTCATTTTTCTTTCATGAGTGATGGAATGGACCCCAGGGCCCTGTGAATGGTAGGCAATCGCCCTCCTAATGAGCTGTATGGCAGCACACACATTAATCTTTGCACTTTTGAGGCAGAGGCAGGTGGATCTCTGAGTTTGAGGCCAGCCAGGACAACATAGAGAAATCCTGTCTCAAAAAATAAGAACAAAACAAAAAGAGGAAAAAAAATAAAGGTTATTTAGATTAATTATACCCAACCATCTTAATAAATTTGATATTATATAAATTTATTTTTAGCACTGTGATAACTTTTAAAAGACTTGTAGTGTATCTGGGTAACTCGGCTGACATTACTAAAAGCCACATTTTGCTGAAAGCATTGGGATTTTATGTGGTGCTTACATTTTACATGAAATTTAAAAGGTTGGTTCTTAATAGCTCCAATTTATTATCTCTCTCTCTCCTAAGGTTTTCGGGTGTCACTATATTTCGCCAGTAGAAAGAGTTAACAGGAAACCTTAGGGAATGAATAACGAATTATCGGAAGAAGAAAAGCCAAACAACTAATAAGCCATCGGAGAAACAAAGGGCGTTTGTGAGTGAGGTCATTTCAGAGACTGACTTATCAGGAGCAGGAAATAGTCAACACTAACCCTTCTGCTTCCAATCCTGCACCCGTGACAGACATCATCAATCAATCACTGCATTCCCTTGCTGCATCTGAGTAGAGCTTCAGGGTTTTGTTTTTTTTTTTTAATCAACTCTAAGCAATTATTACTAATTTAGACATAACTCTTTTCGATTAAGTAACAGAGACCAAACTGATTCTACTTGAGGAAGCAGGGGTTTTATCCAAATGTAAAAGAGTGACCCAAAAGTATAAAGTAGAGGAATGTCGTCAGGCTTTAGGAAGTCAGAGCCACAAGCCTGCCACCGGGACTCTGCTCTGCATGTGTCGGCCTGCTTCCTTTGCTTGCCTCCGTGGTTTGCTCCCTCAGCAGCTCCAGCATGCTTACTAGCAGGGAGCCACCCTTAGCAATGCCTTCCTTCATCTTCACCATACGAGCATCCTTGCTGTCGGAGGGCCCATGCAAGGAGTTTACATCTCAGTCTCGGTACCAAATTCCCAAAGGTGAGTCTCTGGCTGGCTGTGCGTGGGTCAGGTGAGCACCCCTTACCCAGACAGCTCAAATCCATAGGGCAGTGTCCAACACCAGATACGGTTGCCTGTGCTTACTCTGTGCAATAGAGAACAATTCTTGGAAAAGGTAGGCTGCCTCCCCGGGAGAACTGACATCCAAGGTGCTCCATGGTATTATAAGTCATCCATAGGCAAGAGCATTAGAAACAGGACACACTTTCTCTCCAGCATCTTCAGTGGAGATCAAACCTTCCTTTGATGATGTGTGTGTATGCTCAGCAACCGCTTAGCACATATGAGCTTTGGACTATTTGAGAGACAGTTGAGGAATTTCCAACCCGTATTTAAAATTTACCTAATGGCTATTAGCCCAAATGCTTGAATTACCCTAGACGCACAGAACACATGAAACTCAAGACGGATGACCAAAATGGGAATGCTTCACTCCTTCTTTAAAAGGGGAACAAGAATACCCTTGGCAGGGAATAGGGAGGCAAAGATTAAAACAGAGGCAGAAGGAACACCCATTCAGAGCCTGCCCCACATGTGGCCCATACATATACAGCCACCCAATTAGATAAGATGGATGAAGCAAAGAAGTGAAGGCCGACAGAAACCGGATATAGATCTCTCCTGAGAGACACAGCCAGAATACAGCAAATACAGAGGCGAATGCCAGCAGCAAACCACTGAGCTGAGAATAGGACCCCCGTTGAAGGAATCAGAGAAAGAACTGGAAGAGCTTGAAGGGGCTCGAGACCCCATATGTACAACAATGCCAAGCAACCAGAGCTTCCAGGGACTCAGCCACTACCTAAAGACTATACATGGACTGACCCTGGACTCTGACCCCATAGGTAGCAATGAATATCCTAGTAAGAGCACCAGTGGAAGGGGAAGCCCTGGGTCCTGCTAAGACTGAACCCCCAGTGAACTAGATTGTTGGGGGGAGGGCAGCAATGGGGGGAGGATGGGGAGGGGAACACCCATATAGAAGGGGAGGGGGAGGGGTTAGGGGGATGTTGGCCCGGAAACCAGGAAAGGGAATAACACTCAAAATGTAAATAAGAAATACTCAAGTTAATAAAGAAAAAAAATAAAATAAAATTAACTTAAATTTAAGTAGTTGTTTGTACTAAATGGCAGCCATATCAGATGGTATAAACCTAGGCCTTTCCAGAGTAAAGAGAAGAAAACTCAACTCCTAGAATAAAGACGTGGCTGCTCAATTCCAGAGTAACTAAAAGTCTTCTTCTCTTTCCGTTAAAACTTTTCATCTTATTAAGTGGAACTGAAGAAATCCACGGGACTGATCTTCTCACATAGTTCTAATTTTCCATTTGATTTTTAGTTAATTTGTCTATATAGCTTTTTTATGTGTGCTATTGCTGTTTTTATTTAGTTTTTTTGTTTGTTTGTTTGTTCATTTTGCTTTTGAGACAAAGCCTCATTATGTCATCAAGGGTAGTCTGGAACTCAGTATGTAGCTTATGGTGGCTTGAAATTTGTCATCCTCCTGCCTCAGCCTAGGCACACATGAGTACACCTAACTCCAGTTTGCCACTGACAATGCCCACCATATCTAAGGCTGGAGAGATGTCTCACAGGTTAAAGATCAAGTCTCTGCTAAGCAAACACGAGGACCTGATTTCGATTCCCAGCATGCCTCTGTAATCCCAACACGGGGGGCGGGGCAAAAACAGGGTCTCTGAGGCTCATTGTCATAGTTGGCGTCAGCTGTCATGTTACACACACACACACACACACACACACACACACACACAGAGAGAGAGAGAGAGAGAGAGAGAGAGAGAGAGAGTTGTTTTCTTAAGGAAATGTCTTTATCTAACCTTTCTTTGAGGTAAATAGGCTCTTCTCACATGAATTGCATACAGACTCTCTTGCAGGGCGCCATAAGGTGATTGGAGAAGCCCGAGGCTTTCCCTTAATGACACAAGGTCACAGTGGGAGCCTCACTTGTCCCTCTGGGTTATAACAACAACCCTCTCTATACACTACCTAGTGAGGCTTCCAGGGCCTTCTTCACAATTAAGTCTCTGCAGCCGAGGGCACTCTGGCAGCATCCTCTGCCCCCATCACAGCTTTTGACAGAAGCCCTGCTCTCTTCACTAGCTCAGTTATGAACCAAGGGTAGACATGTGACCTGTCACTGGGCTTGATTTTACCCCACTTGTGAGCCATTAGGCCTTGGGGAGAGGTGGGCATTCGATACTAAGCTAGGTACAGTTTTGTGCAGAATTTGCCCCTATGTTTGGGTTTTATTTCTATGTTCATGATGAATGGTGAACACCTCAGAAAGCCAACTGCTCCATCAATGGTTTGCCTCCATGTTTAGATTTCACTGTGCCATTCTGGGCGGGTCAATATAGTAATGTGTAGGGGGCCAAATTTAGAGAGGGTTGTCTACAAAATATTTTAAGAAATGAGATTCAAGTAGGTACAGATTATTTTAGATCAGCTTCCCGAGCTGTTTCTCTGAGTATACTCGGGAGTCACAGACTATAAATGATTTTAGGATCCTTTTGAAAATATTCAAAAATCAAAGTGCAGTTTAAGAACACACACACACACACACACACACACACACACACACACACACACACACACACACAGTAGTAGTTCCTGCCCTTGCAGTAATTATGTCTGTCCTCAACAATTTGAGATTGTAAAAGGACTCAACAGGGGACACAAACCGGTGCAGAGTCTGGGGCCCACCATTTTGAAGCCAAGCGAAACAAGACACTTTGAGGACTAGCAGGCTGTCCTGCCTTGGGTAGGAGACTCGGCTGAGAATGTGTGAGCAGGAAAACAGAAAGAAGGTAACCCAGGTTCTACTACTGAAACCCGAGCCACTAAAAGCCAATGGCTGGCAATGCGCTCTCCAGAAAGAATATCACTCGTTTCAGGACGATTCCCAGGGGCCAACTGAAATGCCGGGCGTGTGGGGCATCTACAAGGACAGCTTTCGGTTATCTGGGAAAGGTACTTCTGTAATGTGCCTCTGCCAAGCAGGTGTTCCTGACTTTTGGGAGGGCTTGAGGATTTGTTCCAGGGAAACACTCGTTCTGCCTGTGCCCTGCTTTTTGTTATTTATAGTCAGGTTTTGATTATCCGCTGGGCAGGTTCCTGGCTCAGCTTTCCGCTCTCTGTTTGCCTTTCTCGCCTGCCTCCCACGGACACACACTTGCTGCAGCTTGTAGCGTCTTAGAATTTCCCCCTGAGTCACATCTCTGCTTCCCTGCTCCAGCTCAGCGTCTCCTACCCCCTCCAACACCAAAAGCAGCTAAAACTCAAAACAACACCTCCCTACCTCTGACTCCCCATCCCCATCCCCACCCCTAGCCCTGCACGCGCCCCCAGAATGGTCTAAGGTCACCAGAGACAACTCGGCCGTGGAGTGAGGTTGCAGGAGTACAAGAGGGCCCTGGAGCTCAGGTGTCCGGGGACCAGAAGGCTCCGAAGGGGTCACTAGCCAGGGCAAGCCTGGGCTATTCAATTGCTCTTCCTCTCTTTTCACTGGGTGGCAGCATATTACGAGCTAGAGTGTTCTGTGTTCCCAAGACACACCCACAGGTCCTCAAATTCCAGATGCTCACAAAAACACATTCTTCAGTCTCATCTGAATTCTTTCGCACTTCTCTGTACCTTGAACCTCAGTGACGCCGCGGCCCTGGCACTTGTTTGTGCTGAAAGATTTCTTTTTGGCCTCCCATCTGCCCCAGGCAGAGTTTCCATGCTCGCTTAGAGTAATGGATCGCAACCCCGGCATTCCGATGCCCCGGCCTTTGCTTCAGAGATTCTGGTTTTAACTAGTCTGAGGCAGCGAAGCTTGAGCCTTGAGATTTTCCACCATCCCCCTAAGCAATTCTTTTGTGCAACCCCCGTTGAGAAGCACTGACTTGGGGCCTCACAGGTTAAAGTGATTTCACGTGGGGCTCTTCTAGTGGGCACTGAGGCACCACTGATGTAGGGTAACGTTTAGGCATAAAGGCATTTCCAAGCGCTATTGTGTATTGCCAAGATCAATATTTCATTTACTCCTTGACTCTAACATTTATTGAGGGCAGCTACTAGGATGGGTGCATATAGAGACGCACAACGGAAATCTTGCCTTTAGACCTAACCATCCCCTAGAAGAATCCCACAAGCCTCCCCCCAGCACGGCCTCCATATCCCCAACTCCCCTTTGTGCACAGACGACTCTAGCCCTCCCTTCTCCATTGACTGTCCCTAATCAGTGTCTCGTCTCCCCTCCATTCCCATGTGACCGTGTGAGTTTGTGTACGTGTGTATGTACATGTGCATTGTGGGTGCTCATGAGCTTGTGTACCTGTGGGAACGGAGAGCAGCCATCCACATCGAGTGTCTTCCTCAGTCACTCTCCTTGAGTGAGGTGTATCGCTGTCCGGAAGTTGTCCTGTGTCTGTACTGTTTACTGGAACGCACTGCTCCACATGGCGTTCACACTTAAGGTCCTCATGCCTGACGAGACAGGTGCTTTACGACTGAGCGATCCTCCCAGCCCTTCTTGTATATGATTTGACCTAACATACATAATCCCAATGCCTGGAGTTCCTAGGCGAGCCTGAGTACAACTGATTGAATTGTGACAGTTATCTCTGCTAATGAAGCTCACTTTTTTGCCGCAGGGTTATAAATACATATGGCACTCGAGTATTTGAGGAGGCAAGTGGGAGGAACACTGAGCTGCGAGGCCTCTCTGGAACAGAAGCTAAGCACCGCACGCCCAGAGCCTTCCTGATATTTTCCCCCCAACCTAGCTCCAAGTCTCTGGAGAAAGGATTTACTCTCTGGAGTATATCAGAAATCTGGCATCCTAACACCCCAGTCTTTCTTCTGGCTTCCAGATGGGTTCAGAGCCAGGTTTCTTTTTCCCAAAGGGACGCTGGCCCTGTGGTCTCTGAGAAACTAGGATAGAACAGCCAGCAGCAGCAGAGAGGGGATGGCTGGACCTGCAAACACCAGTCATGCAAATAAGTTCATTAATTCTAGGATGTGCATAGATGCTGGTACAACCTATGCAGCTACAGCAGAGGGATAAATCTGGCCTGCTATTTGGAGAGACGCTAATGGAGGCACTTTCTAGAGGAGCATTCACTTTTTACCAAGTAGCGTGGCTGATGGTGATCTTAGTTTAACCTGGAACCTTTTTCTGCTTCTGCTCTCAGGAGACTGTACTTGGTGTGGGGTAACGACAGGCGTGTATATAACAGATGAGAGACAGTCAGCATATTTTTAAAAGTACATAGCTAGCTACTTTGGTAACAAATATGTTTACTTGCCATGAAAATTATAATTACGGTTTGACACAGCAGGTAGGAAGTATTGTTTATTATTTTGCTTTGCTCTTCTTGGTTCTGTTTTTTAAGCTCCTTGCTTAGTTATGCCCTAATTTGGGAGGACAGTGGATGGGTGTCAGTCCTCACCCCCATACACACATACCTCGGTTCTAGGTTAAGTCTGAATAAGCCTAAGGCAGTCCCTGTGGGCTATTCCCTGGCTAGGGCTGTGTCGAGTGGATGTTCTAGAATGCCTGCTGCCAGCGTGGTAGCATGGCCTTCCTTCTTAAGTCTAGGAACCATGCTTCCTAGAGTCACCATCCCTGTCCTTTTCCAGGTCAGTGATCTTGAGAGCAACTGGAGATACAGAAGTGGAAAAACACTTCCCTGGGGAATGGTTGTAGCTCTATGGGCAGAGGCAGGGTTTCTAGCAACTTCCTGGAACAGATTTAAGGATGTGTACACCTAAGCATTTCAGCCTGGGGTCTGCTGAGGTAGAGTTTCTCGGCTCTGTTCTTCCACACCCCTGCTCTCCCAGCAGCGAAGGCTGAGTGTATGTTAAATTCTTTATACCCAGAATTCACAGGGTGACTTGAGAATGTTCTATTCTGATCCCTGGACGCTATCTATGGTGTTTGGGGGGGGGATACAGTTCTGGCCAATAAGAGGTGAGGGGTGGTGTGCTGGAGGGCTTCTTCTTAGTCTTGAGAAGGCTCTAGAAAAGCAGCTCTTGTCTGCATTTGATGTCTGAGACAGCTGTCATGATTTTCTGCCAGCCTGAAAGACAGCCAGTATGCAAATGGAAGGCAGAGCCAAGAGAAAGGCCCAGCAGGAGGAGGTAGAGTCCTGAGGTGTCTGTACCCAGCTTTCTAATTGACACAGACATGTCTCAAGGAGGGGAAGATTTGAGACGGTGTGCTGTTGGCTGCCATAGTTCCCAGAGAGACATCACACAGCAACTCACACCTGTGCTATTCTCCAGGCAAATGAGTACCCGGAAAATCTCACATCCTCGACATAGCTATGTGAGTTATTGTTCAGTAGTGCAGATGTGTCTATAATGCTGTAACTTTTACTCCTATTGCTTAAGCACTGGGATAGCCCTGCTATTTTGAATTTCTTCTTGTCTTGCCAGTAGCCAGGCAGGTTTCCTTTTGCATAACCACCAGGATGGCAGTGCGAACTGAGCCGTGCAAAGCAATCTTAATAATTAGCAGTAGCTCCATGCCCGTAATCCCAGTGCCCCAGATGGCTAAAACAGGAAGATTAGAAATGTGAGACTAACCTGGGCTATGTATCGTGAATCTGGCTCAAAAAGAATAGTAAAATATCAAAAATTCTTCTCTGCATCATGAGTTGGACAGGGATACTTTTTTTTTTCCCCCGGAGCTGGGGACCGAACCCAGGATCTTGCGCTTGCTAGGCAAGTGCTCTACCATTGAGCTAAATCCCCAACCCCTAGGGATACTTTTTAAAGCAAGGCTGATATATAATAGTTTTAGACTGAGAACACTAGATGCATTGATAAAAATATCTTATTTCCTTGTTTAAAAAAAAAAATCGGGGCTGGGGATTTAGCTCAGTGGTAGAGCGCTTACCTAGGAAGCGCAAGGCCCTGGGTTCGGTCCCCAGCTCCGAAAAAAAGAACCAAAAAAAAAAAAAAAAAAATCTCACCAGGAGTAGCTTGACCGGTGCCTACCTTCAGAGCACTTTCCGTCTCTAGCATAAGTCAGTGTTGGGATGTCCTTTATGCCTTGCAAGGTGACATGCAGGATAGACAACAGTGAGAGGAGAGTGGACTTCTTTGGGGAAGCCAGTATTCTGCTTGCTCTAACTGCTTAAACAGAAGACAGAGAACTGAACACATCTGTGTGTCCTTCCTTCTTCCTCCCTGGCAGGATTGTGTTTCTGTAGTCACCCTAGTCCATAAAGCAACCTAACTTCACGGTAAAATGGCCAAACAGAAGAGACGTATATTTTTAACAGCCTTGGAATCACCATGAACTCCAGGTTTTTAAAATGTTTAGTATTATTATTTCCCGTTTTGTGTGCATGTGTACCTATGTGAGTGTGTGCATGTGTATCTGTGTGAGTGTGTGCATGTGTATCTATGTGAGTGTGTGCATGTGTATCTATGTGAGTGTGTGCGTGTGCATCTGATGTGTGTGCATGTGTATCTGATGTGTGTGCATGTGTATCTGATGTGTGTGCATGTGTATCTAATGTGTGTGCATGTGTATCTATGTGAGTGTGTGCATGTGTATCTGATGTGAGTGTGTGCATGTGTATCTGATATGAGTGTGGGTGAGCACATTACTACTATGGCACACACACACATGGAGACCTAGAGAACAACTTTTGGGAGTCAGTTCTCTCCTTCAGCCTTTGTGAGGAAGGGGAGACTGTGTTTGTGCCTTGCTGAGTATTTCTGTCCAACTGGTCGGGTGATTTTCCTGTCTCCCAGCTCTCTGTTCGGGTACTGAGACCACAGATGCACACCACTGTACCCGGCTTCTTATGTGGATTTCAGGATGGACTCCAGGTCACCAGGCTTGCAGGGTAAAGAGCTTTACCTAATGAGTGACACCCCACCCCCCCAGATCTTGGGGTCCTTTTTACAAAAAGAAAAAGAAAACCTCATTCCAGCCACCATCTATGGGCCATGCCTGTTACTTATGATGGAAATAATCAAGGTATAAGAGCCATCATTACTGTCACATATGAAAACATCCCAGTGACCTCTAAGTCACATACTGTCATACAAGAAGCCATTAGAGAAACTTTGATCTTGTTTCTGGGAAAGTTTGAAAATATGTCCTGTGAATTCTTTCATCCTAATGAGTCTTAACTTTCTAAGATGCCTGCTCCCGCCCCCTTCCCGAGGTCCCCATTGTGTACCCCAAGTCTTCTGGATTGGCAGTCAATCCTATTTTTCCCTTCTGAGAAAAATTAAAGAGGGGAGTGATGCCATGGTTTTCCTGAGGCCACACATTAAAAGCGTTGGTTTTGTTAGGTCACTATTGTATGGGCCAGCAAAACTGTACTGTTTCACAGGTCACGTGACAGTAGCTTCCTAGAGTATCCTGTTGGCAAGGACTTCGGGCTATATCTAGATTCACGAAGAAATGCACCAGAATTGAGGGTGATGCCCGATGAAGTTAAAGGGGTGGAGAGCAAACATCTGTGCACAGGCCACTCCTGGACTAGTCTGGCTTTCCATGGTTAGGTCGGACATCAAGCTTGACAGTTTATTAAAGGTATCCATTCTCTTAGGGCCGGATTTGTGCTAACAAAATTCAGAAGGCGATGATTTATAAACCTTGGGCTGGAGAGATGGTTCAGCAGTTAAGAGCACTTGCTGTTCTTCCAAAGGAATCGAGATTGAGTTCATGGTGGGTGGCTCTTGGCCAGCTCTGGCTCCAGCTCCAGGGGATCTGATGCCATTTTCTGGCCTCAGTGAGCACCTACCTGCCCACTCATGGCATACACTCACGTAAACGCACAGTGCACAAATAGAAAATTAAAACCTTAAAAATAAATAAACAAACCGGAAAGCCAGGTTTGGGGAGGGGGAATGATTCTGTTTGTAAAGTACTTGCCACAAAAGCCTGAGGAACTCAGTTTGATCCCCAGAGCCCAGATGAAAAAGCCAAATGAGGGGACTGCAGAGATGGCTCAGCTGTTAGAGCACTCGTCCCTCTCACAGAAGTCCTGGGTTTGGTTCCCAACACCCACATCCCAAAGTTCGTAACTAACTGTAACTCCAGCTCCAAGGGAATTCAGTGCCCTCGTTAGCCTCCCTGGGGACTTGCACAGGCGTGTGTGTGTGTGTGTGTGTGTGTGTGTGTGTGTGTAAACAATAAAGTCAGGTGGAGCACTTGAGAGGCGAAGACAGAGACAGATAGATGCTGGTGTTTACTGCTAGTTATGCTGACCTACTTGGCGAGTTCCAGGCCATGAGAGACACTGCCTTGAAAAAATAAATGTATACAATGTCTGAAGAACAATGTGAAGTTGTTCCCTGGCTTCTGTGTGCATTTTCACACAGGCACACCCGCCAACACGCACATGCACACACACATGCACACAAAGTAAAAATATTAATCAGAAAGCCGGTACAGTAATCTAAGTTATGATCCAACACAACTGTGCACTTGCAGTGACAGGGCATCCCCTGTGGCACAAAAAAGAAGTAGTTTTTGGAGTTGGGCATCTCTCTTGCTGCCTCCAGGCCTTGTAGCCACTTAGCTTCTTGGAGCACAGCTGATAAGGACGTTTGCTTTGCCTGTGATCAGTGAAGGGAAAAAAAAGTGTCCTGATCAAATAACTGTGAAATCATGAAGGCCGGTAGTGGGAGATGCTCTCATTGGTGCAGATTGTCATACATTCTAGATTTTACCCACCAGTATGTTCCCTCCCGACAGAAACGTCTATTTCACTAGAATTGGAAAACTGTTTGGGGGGACACAGATCTAAAAAGTCTGCCATCTGGGTGTTTTTTAATGGCTTTTATTATTGAGCTCCCTTCACAGTACAAACCAAACGACATTGGAAGAAGTGGTGGTTTGTGTTTCTGGATGCCCGTAGCCTTGTTAAGGACTGGAAGAGACACAGGCACAGGTGCCTCGTGCCTTTAATCCTGCACACAGGAGGCAGAGGCAGGCGAATCTCTGTGAGTTCCAGGCCAGCCTGGTCTATGGAGTGAACTCCAGGGCAGCCAGGGCCACACAAAGAGACCCTGTCTCAAAGAACAAAACAAAACAAACACCTGGAATACAATTTTCTCCTGTTTATCTTCCATTTAAAATGCCTTATTGGCCAGTATTAATAGGAATAAAACACAAGTCACGACTGTGAACTACATAGGTTAGAATTTTTTTTTTTTTTTTTTTTTTTTGAGCTGGGGACCGAACCCAGGGCCTTGCGCTTCCTAGGCAAGCGCTCTACCACTGAGCTAAATCCCCAAACCCCTAGAATTTTCTAGTATCCACGTGGATAACAGGATTGTCCTGTTCTCATTCTCAGACAGTAGCTCTCATACTTAGCCCATGGCTTTTGGTCTCTCTGGCTAAGGACTGCTGTCTCGGGAAGGATGCTGGGGGCTCGGTGCTCATACGCCTTAGATCTTTCTAGTCTGCCCTGACTCCTGGGTGGCAGAGAGTAGCTGCTCAGCCTGATATCTGTGATTCTGTTTGTGGGAGCGCAGACTTCTCCACAGGTACTGCCCTGCCTTCGATTCCCTTAAAATGTTCCCCTGCAATCGCCAAAAAAATTTAAGCGTGGGTAAAAGACTGGACTTCTTTTGGGGATGTCTTTGTGCCGCCTTCACAGACCCCCCTCGCTAATTTTCTCTAAACCAGTGGCTCTTAAATTTGAGCGTGCATCAGCAGCACCTGAGGGCTTATTAACACACAGGCCACTGGGCCACCCTCAGACTCTCAGACTCAGTAGGTCAGAGTGCAGCGCAAGCGTTTGCATTAACCCTTCACGAGCCATCTTCATGCTGCTGACCCAAGGGTCACTGGAACATAGAATTCACCTGATGGAGAAAGGAGGAAAAGAGGCTAGAAAAGGGAGGGATGCTGTCAGCTGAAAGGCACCGGGTCACGTCTTTTCCTCTGTTGCGTTTTCTCCAGAGACAGCATCTTAGTGCGCTCCAGGATCCCCTCTTTCTATCTCCTGCAATGGTCCTTCCTGGATCCTTAAAAGACTCGATTGCTTCTTTGTTATTTCATGGTTATAGTAGCCCACTTTTCTTCTGTAATAATGAAATATTGGGGGGGGGGATAAGTACTTGTTCAGAAAAAAAAATATGGGGCTGGAGAGATGGCTCAGAGGTTAAGAGATGGCTGCTCTTCCATAGGACCCAGGTTTGATTCCTAACACTCACAGGGTGGCTTATAACCTTCTGCAGCAGGGGTTGGGGATTTAGCTCAGTGGTAGAGCGCTTGCCTAGCAAGTGCAAGGTCCTGGGTTCGGTCCCAAGCTCCGGAAAAAAAAAAAAACTTCTTCAGGGTCTCTGGCTGCCTCAAGCACCACCAGATACGCGCGCGCACACACACACACAAGCACTCATGCACTCAATCATGGTGACATTTAGCTGGGATTTGCCTACAGTTTCAGAGGTGAGTCTATTCTCATCATGGTGGGGAACATGGAAGGATGCATGCTCATTGCTGGGGAAGAACTGAGAGCTCATTCTGATCACAGGCAGCAGACAGAGAGTGAGAACTGAGCCTGGTGTGGAAACTCAAATCCCACCTCTAGTGACATACTTCCTCCAACAGGGCCACACCTCCAAATTCTTCTCAAATAGTGCCATTCCATAATGACTGAGTATTCAAATATATGAGCCTAAGGGGACCATTCTTATTTAGACCACCACACAGACAAAACAGCAATATACAGAAAATACAATTAAATAAATGACTTTTAAAAAGATAGTTTTATTTAGCTCATAGATCGAGAAGTTCAAGAGTGGAGTACTGGAGTCCTGGCAAGGGTCCCCAGGGCTGTGTCACAACATAGAAGAGAAGGGGTAAAAGAGCAAGATTTGTGCAGTAATGAACTTCCTTCTATCATGTGAACTTTGGGGGACACGCTCTCATGGCATCTAAAATATAGCTATAGTATTGTAAACACCCAGAAATGGGTGTTGTTAGTTGTCTGGTGCAGAGTATACAACCACAGTTTCACTCTCCCAGCAGCTGCTCTCAAAGAGTCACTACACACACACACACACACACACACACACACACACACACGGAGTGATTCTGGGTATGGTAGTACATACCTATAAACCCAGTCCTTTGGGAGGCTGAAGTAAAAGAATTCTGAGTTTGAGGCTGGCCTGGACCGACAGCAAGACCATAACTAAAACGAAAGTGTCAACAGACTGAACGAATGATAGATGTTTGAAAGACAAGGGACCTGGGGCTGGAGAGATGGCTCAGTGGTTAAGAGCACTGACTGCTCATCCAGAGGTCCCGAGTTCAAATCCCAGCAACCACATGGTGGCTCACAACCATCTGTAATGGGATCTGATGCCCTCTTCTAGTGTGTTTGAAGACAGCTACAGTGTACTTATAGATAATAAATAAATAAATCTTAAAAAAAAGACAAGGGACCTTGAACAGGTTAGTTAAAAGTTTTACTAGGAGACAACAATTACACTGGAAATTATTAAAAATTAAGCAAAACAACAAAAACAATTGGTTCTCTGAGAACTTGTAATTTTATAACATGCAGGCCTAAACATTACATATGTACCTTCCGATCAATTTAGACATTATTAAAAGTATGACAGAATAAAGAAAACGTATCCAGTGTTTTTGTAATGCTAACCCCCAGAGGTCTTCCTTTCTATGTTAATTTTTTATCTTGGGATAATTTAAATATGTAAAAATGTAAAGAAGACAGTACGAGTAAATAATTCAATAATCAACTAGTCAAATTCATTGATTATCAATTTCTGGGCAATTTTGTTTGTGTATAACTTAACTCTGTAGTGAGAATTTTGGTTTCATCTAAATCCCAGTTCTGTTAGGTGGTTATGCTTTTGTGTTAATCCCATGTGTGGGGTGTGGGGCTGCTTCAGGTTGTCCACAGCAGCTGACTATGATTTGTCTCGTGCTGCAGGAGGGGTGTGATTTTTGCCAGCTGCAGATAGTTTGCATTTGGAATTCTGGGGACTCTTGAGAGAGTATAAATGTGAGGACCCCAGAGGTCTGTGGCAACTGCCATTTCCCCTGCTGCTCCGGTTCCCGCTGGTTTGCTGGTTGGAAATATTCTGACACTGACTATTGGATGGGCCCCTAGGAACTGTCACCCCTAACCAGCAGGAAGTCGTCTAAAGAGGTCTATGCCCCCTTTCTCCTTTAACCTTTCTCTCCTACCGATTGCTGGAGGGTTGGAAGGCACTGGGGGGGAACAATGGTGGAAAAGGATGGCAGATAATAGAACCTAATAAAGTAGTGCGAAAAGTCATGCTACACCACTCATTCTACCAACCCATCTAGATTAAAGGTTCAGACCACCATCACCCAGAGCTTTGGAACAGTCTTTTATCCATACACATGCTGTGCATATTTCTACCATATATGTCAAATATATGACAATTGTTTACATTTTCTCATTACCCCACAGTCGCTTTAGCACATTTGTTTGAATTAGAATGCGAGTAGGATCCTAAGTTCCAGCTTGCTGATGTGCTCTGTAAGGCCTTTAAAATCATTAGGTTTCCTTTTCATTTCCTTTACATTTTATTTTATGTAGAATAAAAAGCTAGGTTGAGTCAAGCTTGGTGCAACCCTAGCACTCAGGAGGCTGGAGCAGGAAGATCCTGAGTTTGACTATATATTTATGCAGGCTGGGCTACATTAGGAGACTGTCTCGAAACAAAACCAATGGTCAGTTGTAAAATGCTTGCTAACCAAGCCTGAGGACATAAGTTCAAATCCATAGCACCCAGGTGAGAGCCTAACACAGCAGTTTGTCTATAACCCGTGCCACATGGAGAAGCAGAAAGAGGCAACCTCCCCTAGAGCTCATTGGCCAGTCAGCTTAGCAGAATTGACTAAATCCAGGTTCGGTGAGAGAGCCTGTCTCCAAAACACAAGATAGTGATCAAGGAAGGGACAGCACTGATCTCTGGCCTCCAAACACACCTGTGTACCAACACACACACACACACACACACACACACACACACACACACACACACACACACACACCAACCACAGAATCAAGAGCTAACATGTATTCCTTTATTTCTGCTTTCTGCTACAAATTACAGAAGCTTTGGTTTTAAATGGTACTGTATTTGTGGAGATTATGACTTAAGAGCAGTCTTGACACAGAGTAGCATATGGTTCCTGAATTGCAACACCCCTCTTTGCTTCCTGGGACAGATGTATTACTTGGGGTTTGAGAGAAGGCTCACATGGTTAGTAGCACATTGCTGCTCTTCCAGAGGACCCAAGTTCCATTCTGAGAACCCGAATCAGACGGCTCACAACTGTCTGTAACTCCAGCTCTAGGGGAGCATACACCTCTGACCTCCCACATCCCTGAACTCATGTGTCTATAAACACACACCACACACATGCATGCATGCATTTAATTAAACATAATAGAATCTTTAAAAAGAATACATCATTTGGAGCATGTATTACACGGGAACACGTGTTACACACCGACGCTCCTATAGGACGCTCCACTGCTATCCTATTTCTTTGACACAAGCAGTTACGGTATAGCCAGAGACAGTTAAAGGCAAACACAGTTTATGAAGATGGATGCATAGAAGCAGAGGTTACAGCTCATGCCAACCCCTGTGCATGCAAACACAGGCAGCAATGAGCACTGCAGAACATTCTAAGACGACGAATTATGGAGCCCTCTGCTCTTCACTTCCTTCTTCCTGTACAGTCTGGACAATTAAATATCTTTTCTAATGTTCGTAGAAATAATCATTGTTTCATGTCATGGAATTATGTGATGTTAGGTCTGTAGGTATCTTAGGAACTTTCTGATCTGTATCCAATGTAGAAACTGAAGTCTGTTAAGGTTAAGCGATTATTGCTGCCTACATCTTATTGCTGGTAGGACTGAATCTCAGTTTCCCCCCCTTAGACTGGTTTCATCATACTGTAACATTCCCAATTCTTCTAATGGGACTTTCTCAACCCACCAGAGGTATGAACAATGACACGAGACTTTTATTATACTTAGAGCTTAGGCCCTTTGCTAGGGCAGCCAGCTCATCTAACTTAACCTGATTATCTGGCCCACAACCCACCGCGTGTGTGGCCAGATCTATACCGCTCTACTCTGAAGTCTGTCTGTTCCCTCCGTGTAGGATCTCAATTCTGCTTTCTTCTCCCAGAGTGTCTCCCCCTCCCTCCCTCCTTCCCCTCAAGTTCCCACCCCCTACTTCCTGCCCAGCTATTGGCCGTCAGATCTTCATTACAACCAATCAGCAGTGAGACAATCTCTGATCCAATTCCAGATTGCCTCTAGGCATAGAGGGCTGTCTCACTTTCAAGTTAACAGAGCAGGTGTGGAAGGACAATTATTCACAAACGTAAGGCCAGTGATGGACCACAGAAATGATAATCCCAATATCCTACCAGTACTTAGTTCTGTGCCACACAGAAATAACAATTGAAAACACACAGTGGGGCAGTGTAAAAAAGGCTACCCCAACATTTACTGAACATTTTTATTAAAATTTATATCTTTGTGTGTGTGGTTGATGAGAAATAGGAAATGGGTCATACTCAATCGGTCAGAGACAACCTCGAGTGTCAGCCAGTCCTTGTCTTTGTGCCTATTTGGAACAAGGTCTTTTATTTGTTACCTCAGGTCTGTGAGGTAGCAGGTTTGAGAGGGTCCAGAGCTTCTCCTCTGTCCAGCACACATCTCCCAGTGGGAATGCTGGGATTACAGACACAAATTGCCACATCTGGCTTTACATGAGTGTTGGAGATGGGAACACAGATAGTCACACTTGCACAATCAATGCTTACCTACTGGGTCATCTCCCCAGCCTGTCCTTTACTTTAAATGGGTGTATACATTATCTTCTAGTTAGCTCATAGAGTCCTGAGGCTGTGACAACTTGTTTCTCAAAGTGCTGTCCAAACACAAATGTTTATTCCTGGAAGGATTGGTCTATGGTGGCACCTGGCACCCATCTTTGCTGGACTCATGTCCTATCTGTGCAGTTACTTCTACTCCTTCCTTGAACACCTCGGATCTGGTCTTGTTGTCTTTCTCTTCTCTGTCATTTGTCATGACTTCAGCAAGTGCTAAGGGAGCCCATAGACATTTTGCCCACTCCGATTCCTGACGTTCTCACCTCTGCTGTTCCTTTTTCTCCAATCCTCCCTGGCTATCCACTCCCATGCTCTTTCTTATGGCACAACCAGAAATCCTCCCCTAAAGCACTTCATTAGAATGAGTATAATGAGTATATTTATTTATTCTTATGATCCCCTCCCCAACCATCCTGTGGTCCCACTGGGACCTGGATCTTTGCATCAATTTTCCCAGACCTCCTTTCTCCACTTCCTCCTCCATCCAGCCTACAGCCATCACTCCCTTCTGTCCACCCTCAAAGCCCTTACCAGCATCTTCCTCTACCATGTGTGCCAGCAAAATCATTGATCCTGGGGCAGGAGGTATGCCTCAGTGGTAAGACCTGAATTTGGTCCATGCACTCCTGTCAGACAGACAGCTGCCTGCCATTCCAGCTCCATGGGTATCCAGCACCCTCTCTGCTCTCCTCAGCACTGCACTATTTCCCTGCGGTCCTTTGAAGTAAGAGTTCCTGGGTTAGTTCTCTGTTTTCCCTCTGTCCACTTGTTCCTCATTCTCTTCTAGCTTGCTCCGTCTCTCACTTGTAATATTTTCCCCAATACTAAACAGTTGCCATCAATCTCTGTGGCTCGAGTCAGTGGCTGAGTCTTGCTTCCTTTCTGGGGTACTGGGGATTGAACCCAGGGCCTTCTGCTTGCTCAGCGTGCACTCCACCACGAGTTGCATTCTCAGCTCACTTTTCTTTTTTGTTGAGAGCCTTAGCAGTACTCTTCTAGTGATCATTCTTTTCTTTCCTCCCCTTTATTTTTATTTCCACACATCCCCTGTTTCTTGAGGCAGGGCCTCTCTTGCTACAGCCCATATCTTTCTGGATCAGCCTTAAGGTGCTGAGATTGAAGGCCTGCACTACCATTTCTAGGTTGTTCCTTCTTTCTTGAAATACACCCTTTTAAGTCCTCCGTCTCCCCTATTCCACATATTCCCTTGCTGGCTTTTCTCTGTATTGAGAACATATTCCACCCACCTTCTTTATCTCAATAATATTTTCTGTTATGTAAGTTGACTTTTGAGATATTAAATTCACCTTGCATTCCCTCAATGAACCCTACTTGGTCACAGCACATGGTTGCTTTGGGTTGCTGATTTCAGTCTGATAATATTCGGAAGATGCTTTCCACATCTTTACTCTCGACAAGTATTGGTGCATAATAAATTATCTTGTTACATTCTCTGGCTTGGATAGCGAGGCAATCCTAGTCTCATAAAATACGTTGGGAAATGTCCCATTTTCTGAAATAGTTTATGGAGAATCGTCATTATTTCTTTTTAAAATATTTTACAGATTTTTACCAGTAAAGCCATCTGGTGTTGGCTTTTCTTCATAAGAAGATTTTGAATCATTAATTGTTGTCTTTTCTCCTTATAAACTTACTCAAATATTTGGATTCTTCTTGTGCATATGTAGCAATTTACACAATTCTATAAATTTGTCTGTTTCATTCAAATTGGTCAATTTGTTACCATTAATCTGTTCATAATATCACTCTGTAATACTTTTAAGGTATGTAGAGTTGATAGCAATATTCCCCTGTTCATTCTTGATTTTAATGATTGGTGCCATTTCTCTTTGCTGTTTTGTTGTTGTTGTTGTTGTAGGGTTTTTTGTTTTTGTTTTGTTTTTGGTCTAGTGAGCTGCATTGCACACACACATTTGGAGTTTAATTTTATGTATCTGCTTTCTGCTACAGAATGTATCGCTTTGTTTGTTCTCTTTGCTTCTTGGGTTCCTGCACCAGCACTCTGTTTCCTTACAGGAGAGATGTGGGTTCTTGACTTACCACCTCTCTTCTCCTCTGACATAGGAATCCAGGTCACATGCCCCCCAGGCAGTGCTTCAGCTCACTGCCCACGTGTTGAGTTTGTATTCGGCCTAATAATTCCTCCTTGTGACTTCTAACATCGAGGTTACTTAGCTGTGTTTTCAAATTCCCAAATACTTGGTGTTTTCCCAGAGTTCCTTCTCTCACATGCTCTCACTTAATTCCATTGTATTCAGAGGATGTTCTTTATGTAATGTGCTCCTCTTTAGTTTATTGAGATTTATTTTGGGATCTAACATATGGTCTATCCTGGAGGATTTTCTATGTGCTTTTGAGATGATGTGTGAATCTTTGGTGAAGTGTTCTATAAATACCAGCTGGATTGATGGTGCTGTCAGTCCCAGAGTCCTTAACTGTCTGATCAATTGAGAATGGAGTGCTGAAATCACACCTTTTAATACAATTTGATTTTTGTACATTTAAAATCTAAAATACTATATGATAAAATGATACATTATATTATATTGGGGATACACCTATATAATAAAATATAATGAAGAAAACTAACACATCATCATCTCACATCACCTTTTTGTGGCAAGAACAGCATAACACTTCTTTACGAAAAGGTCTGAACACAGTGCATCCTTATTAACTATGGTGCATTTGCAGACACACTCATCTTATGCATTTGATCTTTTGCATGTGCTGACTAACTTCTCCCATTTTCTCCTCCCTGGCTCAGGTGGGCAATGCTTTATCATCGATGTCTGTATGTTTGATTGGGTTTTGTTGTTTGTATGTTTGATTCTAGACTCCTGTGAAAGTGAAATCATCAAATACTTTTCTATGCCTGGCTTCTTTCTTTCAAGTTCATCTATTGCAAAGAGTAGAATCTCCTTCTTAAACTGATGATGGTGGTGGTGGTGGTGGTGGTGGTGGTGGTGATGATGACACGACGGTGTGTGTGTGTGTGTGTGTGTACATGCATGTGGAGGTCAGGGAAATTAAAACTCTTCTTTGATCACTCTGGACCTTATTTCTTGAGATAGGGTCTCTCACTGAACCCAGCACTCACTGATCTGGCTAGTCTGGGATCCTTCTGGGATCATAGGTGTGCCCCATTGTGTCAAGGTTTTTTTACTTTTTAAACTTGAATGCTGCCTTTCTTTGGATTTTTCTGTTGTTAACAGACACCATGACCAAGGCAACTCCTATAAAAACAACATTTAATTGGGGCTGGCTTACAGGTTCAGAGGTTCATCATCAACATGGCGGCATGGCAGCATCCAGGCAGGCATGGTGCAGGAGCTCAGAGTTCTGCATCTTCATCCAAAGGCAAACAGGAAAAGACCAGCTTCCGGGCAGCTAGGGTGAGGGTCTTAAAGCCCATGCCCACAGTGACACACCTACTCCAACAAGGCTACACCTCCAAATAGTGCCACTCCCTGGGCCAAAACATTCAAGCCACTGCAAATGCTTAGGAGCCTGAACTCGTCATCCTCTTCCCCAGAAAGTAAGTCACTAACAGTCATCTTTCCAGCCATCTTACTGATTAAAACAAAGACAACAAAAACAGTTACATTGTGGCTTATCTGAATTCTTTTTAAATTTAGACATTAGCTATTCACCAGATACAGAGTTTGCCTATTTTCCCAGTCCACTGGTCATGTTTTGTTGGTTGTTTTCTTTAGCATGAAGAAACTTTTCAGTTGGGTGCAGTTCCATTTATTTCTGCTTTTGCATTTATTTCATTTTGTAGAATGAACTTTTGGGTGGGGAGTCCACATTACTGCCAGGACCAAGGTGTTCCTCTTGCTTTCACCTAACGGTTTATGTCTTTGAGTCTTCTCCATTTTGAGTTGATTTTATATTTAGTATAAGACAGGGGGCCAATTACATTAATTTGGATATGGAAACACACTTTCCTATTACTTACTGAGGTCATCTGTTCCTAGTGTCCTAAGAGTATCAAGAGTCAAATGTATCAAGAATAAGCTGGTCATGTATCTTTAGATTTACTTCTGAGTTCTTTACTGTGTTCCACAGGCCTGAAGCTGTCTTTATGCTAATGCCATACAGCTTTGGTTACGATAGCTTTATAATATAACTTTAAATGATAATTCTCTTCTTCAGAACCACACTGACTATTTAAGATTCTTTTGGTACCATAAAAATTTATGGTTTCAAAGACAATCTCTGATGTGTCCTGGAATTTTGATAAGGATTGCACTGAATCTGTCTATTGCTTGGGGTACCATGGAAGTTTTTGACAATATTAATTTATGTGAACTATGAACACAAGCTTTCCATTTATTTGTGCCTTTAGTTATTGTGTCTTAATTCAACATTTAATAGTTTGTAGTGTACAACTCTTTTATTCCCTTGGTCAAATTTATTCTATAGGATTAATTTATGTTTAATTATGTGTAGGTGTGTATGTCTCTGCATGTAGGTATGTACAAGTGCCAGTTGGAGTTACGGAAAGTTATTAGCCAACCTGCCTGATATGGGTGCTGGGAAATGAACTTGGGTCCTCTGAAAGAGGAGGAAGTGAGCTTAACATTGGAGCCATCTTTCCAGCCTCCCTGGATACACTGACCCTATCATAAGTGAGATTGTCTTATTATGAAATCCCTCTCACTACTCATTTGTGTGTGTGTGTGTGTGTGTGTGTGTGTGTGTGTGTGTGTGTGAGAGAGAGAGAGAGAGAGAGAGAGAGAGAGAGAGATCAGTACAAGGCATCCAGTGTCATCTTCCCCTACTCTGTACCCTGTACCTGTTTTTTGTTTGTTTGTTTCTGTAATTGTCTCCCTGAACCTGTGGCTTTTTTGTTTTCTGGCTAGGCTAGAAGGCAGCAAGCCCCACCATCCTCCTGTCTCCTCTGTCTACCTCCTGGAAGTTGAGGTTCTAGGCATGCCTTGTCAGGAGCCATTTTGCCTGCTTCTCTGAAGGTCTGCCTGCCAGAGTCAAGGTGGGTCAGGTGGCCTGCTGAAGCATGGAGGGGTTAGAGGAGATACAATTGAGGCTCAAGGTGAGGGGCTGAAAGTTCTGTTCACCTTGGTGGAAGGAACAGGGAAGCCTCTGGGTAAGAACAGACATCATGTGTGTATTTCAACAATTGTTTCTGTTAGCTTGTGGCTTCTCACAGTACTGTGGGGTATAAAAAGTCTATGAAAAATAAATTCAGGGCTGCTGCAGTACTCACTGGCAGTCCTCCCAAATCTATCTTGTCTTTTTATCTTTTTTCCTACCTTTCCTATAGTCATCGTCATTCTGCCCTCAGAGACTGTTCAACTTGTGCTGGCAGGCTCCTTGCGTGGGTGGCACCTATTGTGGGGCTCTGAGAGTTGCGGATCAAGTGAAGGACACTACAGAAAAAGGGAGTCAGGCATGATGGCACATGTCTGTACTCCTAGCTACTCCAGAGGCTGAGACAATAGGATCACTTGAGTTTAGGAGTTCTGGGTTGTAGTGTGCTAGGACGATCTGGTGTCCGAACTAAGTTCTGCATCAATATTGTAACCTCCTGGGAACAGAGAGGTGAAGAGGATGGGGGAGTAGCGAGTTGGGGGGTGTGGTGGGGTCGACCACCAGCTTGTTTAAGGAGGTGTGTGTTGTTGTAAAAATATAAAAATAAAAATGCTGTCTTTTACCCGCTCTAGGTCCGGCACCGCAGTGCCCCCAAGATATCTGGTAGATATCTTGCACACATCCCAATTCCGTGGTGGCCCAGTGTCTCTAGCCTCAGCACACTTTCTTACACTTAAATCGCTACATGAAAGAACACACAACACAATAACTTCTGATCCAATTCATAAGATATCATTGCCCACCTAAACATACAAAGCCCTGTACACACCATAAGAACATTCATAACAACCTGTAAAGGTACAGCGTGGACTCTTAACATCAGCCTCCATGTTCTCTCTCAGCAGTGGCTTCTCTGCCTCTTCCTCCTTTCCGTTCCAGTCTCCTCCCCTTCCCTCAAACTTTTCTCCCGCTCATCCTTCCTTCTCGTCCAATGACAGGCCTCATTCTATCTTATACCTGTCTCACCTGTGACATCATCCCACAGGTGTGAACTGGCCTAGGTCTGAAACAACAGGTCAAACTCCTGTGCACCTGTGAATAGCCACTTAACTCCAACCTGGGCAACTTTGCAAGATCTGTAGCAGATCTTGCCCTGCGATCTCTTTATCTCCTTCCTTATTATCTTCTGACAAGCTGGCTTATAGTGCAGCTGCCTCTGTTCCTTTAGATCTGTGAAGCTCCTTTAATTCATATTGCATTTTTCTACTTTGCATAGTTGAGAAATCATATATTTTTGAACTCATGTTTTCAGAGTTTTCCCCCACAGCCTTAAGGGCTGTTCTGAAGGTCTTACAATTTTGTTTATAATTTTGCTGAGACATAGACACATTCTCAACTCCTGGACTCATGCTGTATCTAATTATGGTGGAGTCATTAACCTTGGCAGGGAGAACATTTCCTAAAGGAAGTAACATGAATACTATTTTTTATACAAAAACTATTACTTAAGCCCACAGCAACCATTGACATTTATGGAGGTCCACACCCCGCTGGCTCTGTTCTAGGGGTAGGAACCATGCTACAACTTCTCTGCCATGGCCCAGCTGGACTAGGCATACCCATAGCTACTATTTTTTTTTAAGTTGAGTTGGAATGTGAATGTATACAATGTCATGTTTTATAGATAGGCATAACTCACTAATATTTATGGTTAGGGTTAGACTAATTATATACTTGGACTTTTTTCCATAACCAAACTAAATATTTGTCATGATGTTAATTTGCCCCCACCCTGCCCTATTCCAGGGTTCTCTGTCTCTTTTTCTCCATCACCTTGTTTTATTACTTAAGTTTTTAGATCATGTTTGTCCTTTATGGGTTTGGAAGTTACGTATTTTATTTCCTTAATTTCGGTATCTCCAAATGTTATACATTCATGTCAATAACAATTTATTATATTCAAGACTGACATACATTTTAAATATTCCTTCTATTGTAGGATAACTTCCTGGTTAAAAATCCTGCCTCCTTGGATTCAGCATTCAGAATTCTCATTTTCTGCTTCTCTTGCAGCTAGCATTAGGCCTATGGTACAGGTCTTGGAAACCAGACAGACTAGTGGAAATGTGAAAAATGAGTGTGCACAAGCTTTGCGCACAGCAACCATTTTGATCCATCAAAAGGTTAGGTTTCTGGCAGACAATTATCACTGATGTTGAAAGCAAAGGAAAATGAAGCTAAGTTGAGCTCTGGGTAAACTGGTTTTTTTAGACAGATAAACTAGTTTTTCAGTTATGGAGTCACAGTATGGTGTTTCAGAGACCTTTTTCCTCATCTGCAGTATTGCTGATATGTCTGCTGACAAGTGGACTGCCATTCCTTTTAGGTATGTCTGACTTCCTTCAGTGTGAAGTTTTACATCTTTGTATTCTGCTTGGTTTTCTAGACATTGCCTACTACCTACAGGCTTCATTTTTAAGTTTATTCCTATTGAGACTCCATTTCTTCTTTAATTCATGGTGTTCTTCGAGTCTGAAAAACTCTGGCATTATCTTTATGTGCATGACTGTCCATTCAGTCTCTACTTTCTGAACCCCTTTAGATAAACACCTGGCTCTTGTCATGTCTCCTGTGGCTCTGAACTCCCCTCTGCTGCTTTGACAGTCTATTATTTGCATCTTATTGATAGTTCTAATTCTTTAGAAAAATCATTTTATGCAGTAGGGATTATCTGGCTCAAAAGAACCCCTCACAGCTGTCTATTTCCTGCCACAAAGGCTGCTTTTCTGGTTTTTAAGTGCATTATGCCATTAGGTCCTGCCAGGGTAAGGTGGGTGAACCTGAGCACAGTTAGCCCCTTTAGGTAGCAATATGGAAAGGCCAATGAAAATTACACTAGGTCAGGGATATAAGAAGACTTAAGTGCCTAACATGTAGTAGATTAGGAAATAAAACCTTGTGTGGTGCTTAGCTTTCAGTAACTTCTTTGGTGATCTTATCTGTGCTATTTATTTTGGACACAAGTTTTGATGGCGACTACATCAGTTCTCAGACTTGGCAGTAGTGAATGGCTAAGGCATGGGCAAATGGGTTTAACCACAGTCAGTCTTTATTTGAGTCTTCTTAGGACTTCTGACTCTTTTTATGAAAAGTACTTATTGAGTGAACAGGGCAGTTGGGAAGTATCAATGGTATACAGAAAAAGAGATACATGTAAGACTTGGGAGATGGCACAGCATGAGGACCCAAGTTTGGATTCCAAATCTTACTGTCCAGACAGTTTAGCCAAAACAGGGAGTTCCATGTTTAGTGACAGACATTGTTTGAAAAACAATAAGGCAGAAAGTGATTGAGGAAGACATTCTGTCGAGCCTCTACAAGGTTGCAAGGATACACACAAGCACACATTCACAAACTCACACAGAGGGAGGAGGACAAGGAGGAGGAAGAGGAAGAGAGAAAGAGAGATTTTATTGATATCATTTTAGTATTTAGTCCCATTGGTTATGTGTATGATGTAGGCAGAACTTTTCAGAAATATAGTTATCTTATTTATTAATTTATAACACGGTCTCCCTATGTAGCTTCCTGGTTAGCTTCCTTATTGGTTACTGTGATGTATGTAGTACATTTCAGGAACACAGATTTAGCTATCTATCATCTATAAAAGGGTCTCATTATGTAGCCTCCTGGCCAGCCTATCTATTTATGACAGGTTATCACCATGTAGACTCCTGGACAGTTTGGAACTTGCTATGTTGATCAGGATGGCTTCATCCTCACGGAGATCTACCTGCCTATTATTCCCAAGTGCTAGAACAAAAGGCATATGCTGCCACACCTGGCTGAGCTCTTTAAAATTTTAACAGATGCAAGATTAAGAATATCTTTTAATGTTAATGAAACCTGAACACAAATATTTTTCAATTTATTGCTTAATTATATAGAAGTTTTATTTCTATTTTTTTCCAGAAGCAATAGTTGCTACTATCTCAACAGCTATGAAAATAATAGTTGTTATAATACTGATATTGAATTTGAGTGGTCCTTAAGAATTCCCAGTTTTTCATATTATTATCTTGCTTGATTGTGTGATATGAGTAGGCTTGGTAATATTAAGCTTAACCTTTCTTTTTTAAAAAATAAACAGCGAGGGGTTGGGCATTTAGCTCAGGGGTAGAGCGCTTGCCTAGGAAGCGCAAGGCCCTGGGTTCGGTCCCCAGCTCCGAAAAAAAGAAAAAAACAAACAAACAAAAAAAAAAAAAACAGCGAGTAAGACATACAAGATATTAAAGTATTCAAGACGGAGAAAGGTGAACCCACCAAGGACTGGAGCACCTTTGCAGCACGATCACACACTCTGTAGTGCAGAGATTGAATGCTGTAAAATACTTTCACCAGTTACTCTTCA
Source organism: Rattus norvegicus (assembly GCF_021556685.1). Classification (NCBI taxonomy): domain Eukaryota; kingdom Metazoa; phylum Chordata; class Mammalia; order Rodentia; family Muridae; genus Rattus; species Rattus norvegicus. The sequence continues at coordinate 7,133,270 of NC_141549.1, read as the reverse complement.
TTAGAAATTTTCATCACTTCAATCCTAATACACATTTGGTCCGCTATCTCAACCCATACCCTCAAAACCACTTGTATGTTCCCCAAGTCAGTCTGTGCTGTGTTCCTAATCAAGTACCTGTTGTGCTTTTAAATTGTAGAACTTTAACCCAGAGGAGAGCTTACTGAGGATGGGCGTTTGTTCAGTTGTATTAATTGCTGAGTCAACATTCAGTGTTAAACAGGCAAAAACACAGAAGAGAGTAAATCTTTCATCCTCGAGGAAGGTAAAACTCTATTTGCTGTAGCACATGGACAATTATAATCACAAAATATTGTAGTAATGTCGTCACAGCACCTTTGTTTTGAAGAAGTCAAAAGCTTTCATACTGCTAACTCATTCACCTTCAATGCACTGGTAGAGACATGGGAGTGACAGAAACCTCATCCTTGGCCAGAGTTGATGCAGAAAGGAATAAATTTCTTTGAAGAAAATGCAAAGCAAGAATCTTTTTTTTTCCCTGACTAAGCCTCTTCCATCAGTTATGAGTATTCCTCCATTTTAAAGTAGCAAATACCATCCATGGTAAAAATGTAATTTTAGAAAAGGGATGTTTCAGCAGAATTATGGCATAGTTATGTTAAGAAATATTGGAAGGTTCTTACTGCATTTGATCTTGCACTTTGATATTTTCTTTTCTTGTGGGGCTAAAGAGTTGTTTTTAATAGCAGCATTATAATAAAGTGACAGTCCTGGCACAGATCCCCATTTTTCTAGACTGCCATTAGGCTCAAATCAGCTCAAATCAATTCTCTAAATTAAGTCTGTCCCAAGAGACACGCCAATGCAGGGAAAAGATGAGATTTGTTTTTGTTTTTTGTTTTTTTTAAACCAAGCCCGATATCTCACGTTTGTGTTCTAACCATCTGTACCTTTTATTAATCAGGGGCTGGAGCCGCCCAGGCTGACAGACACAGAACAACAATCCTCTCCCACACAAGCCTAGAATGGTAACAGTGTGCGGCTGCCTAAGAAAGAAAAGCCTTTTCTGAGCTGTGGGTTGGAGTGGGTGTGTGTGCCAGGGCGAGAGAGTCATTCCTCTTCTTCATCCAAGGATGCTATTTATTGGAAATCCTGCACATCTTTTTGAAAAAATTGATTTCTCTCGAGTGGGAGGCAAAACCCTTTGGATGATAAAGAAGAAAGGGGGAAAACACATGCAAGATTGAAAGGGGCGCTTTGGAGAGAAAAGCTCGGTGGTCCCAACCTGTTCAGGCTGTGAAGGCCACGCCCTTCAATCCCGCGTGCCAGCAGTCCCTCCCCAAACCCCACGTACACGTCTCTCCCAGAGCCGCGGAGGCATTCTCACTCTCGCTCCACGTGCGAGTCCGGTTCCCCGTTGCCCTCGCTATTCTGATGGAAGAAGCATCAGCTCCGAGGTCTCCCTCGCTCGCACCGGTTCCGGCTGCCTTCTCCGCACCTGACTGAGCTGAGCTTGTGCACGCCACCTCCACGTGCCATCCCCGGCCGTTACCCGGTACCCAGTTTCCGTCCCTCCCCACCTCCAGCCCCGGCTCCTCCCACCGCGCCCGGGGCGCGCGCTCAGAAACCCGGCCACCTGGCCCGCCCGCTCCGCGCGCCGCCGCTTCCTGTGCCCCGCCCCTCTCCCGGCGGGGAGGCGGGGCCTGGGCGCGAGCGAGCGCGGCGGCGTGGCCAATGGGCGCCGGGCTTACTCTGGCCTCTCCCCCGCGCGGCCGCCAATCGCGGCGGGCGGTGGTGGTAATATTGTGGAGTGGAGTTTGGATGCCGCCGCGGCCGCGGGCTGGAGCGGCGCGGCGGCGGGGGCTGCCAGGGTATTTCGGGAAGGGGGTGTGAGGCGGCGGCGAAGGCGGCGGCTGCGTGTGGGAGGTGGCTGAGAGGGAGAGGGAGAGAAAGGACGGAAGAAAGAGGGCGGGAGTCCTCGGTGGAGGAGGCGGGACCGGCGGGGCTCTTCGCGGCGGCGGCGGGCGGCCGGGGAGGCGGCGCCGCCCCCTGCCCGCGCTCTCTTCAACGTAGCCGGCCACCTACCCGCCGGGCGCGGGTAGTGGCGGAACGGAGGCGACCGCCATGGCGTTCCTCAAACTCCGCGACCAGGTAGGTGAGGGGCGGCAGGGCGGGATCGCGCCACCGAGGAACCGGAGGAGGGTGTACCCGCGGCGTGGGCCGCCCGGGTGCCCGCTCGGCTCGGTGGCAGCGAGGGAAGAGTGTCCCGGGCCGGGAGCGGTGCGGGCCGTCCGCCTGTCAGTGCAGCCCCAGCTCCGAGAAACCCACGTGCCGCCGGGGGATCGCGGCCCCGGCCACAGGGGCGGGTTCGGCGCTCGCCGCCCTCGCGTCCGGCGCGCTGCCGGGTAGGCGCCTCCTCTTTCCTGCCAGGTGAGGCTCGGGCCTAACAGGTGGCTTTGCGGTGCTGAGTAGGAGCGGTGCTGGCGGCGGCCGTGTCCCGGGGTCACGACCTTGCTCTCGGGTTCGCCGCGTGGGGTGGTTCACGGTCCACCGCACTGTCTCTGCGGAGAGGTGGTGGCGGAAGAAAGCAAACCCACCAGTCCGGATTGATTCTGCTGGAGTCTAGTTGTTACCGTGCATATCCCCAGACTCTTTCTCTTGGCATATTCTGCACCATCTTGGTTTAGTTTTCTTGACTTAGGAAGAGCTTGTCAAAGAACACCTGAAGTGCTCAAAAGACTGACACTTGTGGGCTGGGAAAAATAACACTGTATCTACCAATGAAATCGCAACTATGTCTGAATGAACGCTTGTTACCCTTAAAAAGGTGGGAAGGTGAATCATAAGACTTTCAGGAGATGCAGACGCTCCCCAGTGTTAAACGTCTCTCCTAAGGAAAAGGGAAATTAACCAGTGGAATTCACAGAGTCGTGGGAACCTATTAATGCTAAGTACCTATTTTGCCATTGTTTTTCTGAATAGGAGATACGGAACAGATTTGAAGGGAAAGTTACTTGCATGGATTGAGAAACCATTCAGAAAGAGGACACAGGCTTAACAAAAAGATAGGGGAAAACTTAATATGTTTTATATACTTTTCTACCAATTAAAACGTAAGTTCTGCATCTAGCTAATGTTAATTTCTCATTTCAAAAGCGAATATTCTATTTAAGCTGAATGCTGGCTTTATCGTATCATTTTAGCTGATATTAACAATAGTTTATGATACTTTGAAAAACTGGTTGATAAATTTGTATTTCAAATTATGTGAATAACTTTACTGTTCAGCATGTTACATCAGTTACGCACAGTGTCTTTAAGCTGATTACAATTAAAATATAGTTTCATAATTGTGCTAGTTGCTTTTCAAAAGTGCTAACTAGCTACAGGTCGCTCGGTTACTGTATTAAATACAGTAAAGCCTCTCATTGCACAAAGTTCTGTCAGGGAAAAAAAACCTGTTAATAACAAGCAGCGTTCAAGCCCAAATCATCTAATTCTTACATAGCTAATACCATAAAACTCAAGATCTAGATTTTCAACTAATCTTTATTACTGTAGTAACACTTTGTACCTGCATATTTGTTCTAATCCTTCCTTCAGTTTTGGAAATGTATTTTGTGATTTGGTCATTGTGTGTATTAGGGATTTGGTAGGCTATTTATAAAAACCATGAATAAAAAATAAAAATCCATTTGCATCTTTGCATTAGAGTAACTAGAGTTTTGAAGCAGTCATAACACTGACTCAGTTTTATATAATATTTGTTAATACCCAGTGGTGATATTGATCTTTAAAATGTCGCCTGTAAACTTGAGAATGCTTGACTAAGTTAATGAGATGGCCTCGCTGGGGAAGACTTACTGTACTACTGAAAAATTGGCTCATCTGGTTCTTTTGAAAGACAAAAGCTGAAGAGTCTGTTTTGTCTAATATAAAGGGAATTGCACCTTTTCTTTAGAATCAGTTTATGTATTGATATGTCAAAAGACATTGGAAATGATGATAGAAAGGGAGTGGGATGCAACAGTTTAATGTTTTCCATTTGTATGAAAAGCACATTAGCCGGACAAAGTCGTTTTTGGAGGAAGGGTGAGAAGATCTGGATATGTACACAGGATTTTAAACATGGAAGGTAGTTGATATCACTTTTAACCTTGCAAAGAATAATAAAAAGAAGCTAGACATGAATGAGTAAGGATTTTCTTCAACATTGAAGTCTGAGAATAGTTCTACGTAAAGATATAAAATCAGAGGTGAGAGATGATACTATCAGTAAAGAGCTCACATCTACAAAAGCATGAGAATCTGAGTTTGGTTCCCAAAAACTCCATAAAAAACCTGGGCATGGGTTTGGGGATTTAGCTCAGTGGTAGAGCACTTGCCTAGCAAGCACAAGGCCCTGGGTTCGGTCCCCAGCTCCGAAAAAAAAAAAGAAAAGAAAAAAAAAAAAAAAAAACCTGGGCACAGTGGCACATGCTTGTAATCTCAGCGCTGGGGAGGTAGAGACAGGTAAATCCCTGGGCGTCTTAACCAGCCAGCCTAGTCTACTTACTTTTACTTGTGAAGAATGACACTGGAGATTGATTTCTGGCCTCCACTTGCACATGGGCACCCACAGGAACACAGACACATACATGAAAGATACACAGTGAAGACAGATATAAAATCATTAAGCAAATAAAGGAAATTGTCCTCATTCTGTAGTCAGAATATGACAGCATTTATTTTGTGGCAGCATGTAATTAAGGGGATAAGAAAGAATTATTGTATTACTTTCTGCCCATGAGTAGATGAAAATATTTTTTAAATTGTTAGTAAAATGAAACTTTGTTTTCTGTTGATAACAGTAGATGGGAACTTTTTTCCTGAATTACTTTAATTTGGCTTATATAACATTCATCCGTAACAGTGTTAGGATTTTTCTCTCCTGAGGTTATCACTGGCTATTTTTCTCCTTAGGTGATGAAAATTATTCATATATGGTTACATTTTAAATCATAAGCATTATGTTTTATTAAGGAAGGTTGCTGGTCTTTGTTTAGGTTTCCTATTTCAGAAGCTAAATAGCAACTGGCACTTGTATGTAGAAACTGATGGGGAGTGGTGGAGATCATGACCTTAGTGTCAGGCATGCTAGTCACTGCTCAGCCCTGAGCCTTTGTTGTGCAGGTGTGTCTAGTATTTCTGAAATTCTGTTTTCCTTTAGGATATCAGAAGTCCAGATTGTTAGGGAAAAATCTATTTATAGATGTTAGTATGTAACTACCAGTGACAACAGTAAATACTCAGGGTATAAAAGAGGACTAGTATGAAACTAGTGTGTAACGCTAATTCAGATGAGTTGGAGAAAAACTCCAAAAATGGTTCTCATATTAAACCGAGTGTTCTTTGACAACAAAGGACCACAGTGGTCATAAACCCCCAACCCCCTCCTCCCCAGTGTTTTGTGTGTGTGTGCATGTGTGCACGTGTGCATGTGTGCACGTGTGCATGTGTGCACGTGTGCATGTGTGCGTGTGTGCATGTGTGTTGTGTAGCCAGGGATTGGATCTAGGACTTCTTCCATGATAGGCAGGCACACCACCAACCTGGTCATAAACCTTTTTAAAAATTTAGAATTTGTATACCATAAGATTTACACTCTTAAAATAAGTGGGGTTGTTTTTTTTGTTTGTGGGTTTGTGTGTGTGTGTGTGTGTGTGTGTGTGTGTGTGTGTGTGTGTGTTTCACAAAACTGTAATCACCACTAACTCTAGAACATTTACCACTCCAAAAAACCACATGACCATTAGCAGTCATTTTCAGCTTTCTCTTGCTTTCTATGCCTGGTAATCAATATTCTACTTTTTATAAATTTACTTGTTCTGGATATTTAATTTAAATGGAATCATCTAGCATATGGCTCTTTATGTTTTTCATTTGATTCATTTTGCAAATACTTTGTAAATGTCTATTTACTTGTAAAGGTTTATTCATGTTGTATTAATCTGTTGGTCATAACTTTGTATGTCTTTGTATGTATAGGGTTCAAATCCAGGAACCAAGTGTCCATTATGCTAAGTAGACACTTGATCACTGAGCTACATTACTAACCCTCGTCATAAACTTTTGTAACATGCTTAAGAGTTTGCAAAAAAAAAAAGTTTAAAAATACTTATACCATTTTATTTGTACCTGAAGTTTACTTAACATTAGTGTTGAATAGTGTTTTTCTGTTTTTTTTCAGAATTTGTTTATAACTGGAGTTAAATTTTGTTTGCAGTAATACTAAAGGGTAGTGGGTTTTAATATTAGATTTTAAATTTTTTTCTACTTGTATTTGGTATGTAGGTTTCTTTCTTTTTAAAAAAGATTTATTCTTATATTTATGAGTACTGTTGCTGACTTCAGACACATCAGGAGAGGGCATCAGATCCCATTACAGATGGTTGTGAGCCACCATGTGGTTGCTGGGAATTGAACTCAGGACCTCTAGAAGAGCAGTCAGTGCTCTTAACCACTGAGCCATCTCTCCAGCCTGGTATGTAGGTTTCTTAAAATACTGTTTGTCCCCCATGTAAAAATTGGACCCCTATTAGGTACCTGATTATGAGATATAATTAAAAATATTATACAATACATAATGGTTAGGTCAGTGGTTGGTTTCAGCCCTGGCTATCCTAGAACTTGCTGTGTTGGCCTCAAACTCACAGAGATCTTCCTTTACAGACATCCCCTGAGTAAAGGAATGAAAGATGCGCATTACTATATACTTCAATGTTGGGTGGGGGCAGTTTGTGACAGGGTTTCTCTGTATCCCTGGCTATCCTAGAACCTGGTTTGTAGACCAGGGTGGCCCTGAACTGTGTGTGAACTGTGTGTGGTTACAATGGATGAATTTTTAAAGAATGGATTTAAAAATCTACATAAAAATTTATAGCAAACTTATTTTGTATGGTACAAGTTCTTGCTTGCTCAAGGATCTACTAAGAACTGAGCATGATTAGGGTTTTCTTGAGTAGGGGAAAAAGAAGAGATAATATTTGTGCAGTAGTTTGACTAAGAAGAACCCCTCGAGCTCAATAGATTTGAATACTTAGTTACCGGGGAGTGGAACTGTTTGAAAGTTACAGGGATTTGGAGGTGTGGTCTTGTTGGAATAGGTGTGGCCTTGGAGGATCTGTGTCACTGAGGGTAGGCTTTGACTTTGAAAAGCCCATGCCAGTTCCAATCAATCTTTCTGCCTGTGGATCAAGTTGTAGCTCTGAACTGCTACTCCAGTGGCACGCTCCCACCATGATGATCATGATTTCAGAGGTAAGCCTCTGAGATCGTAAGCACGCATCCAGTTAAATGCTTTCTTTTATATAGGAGTTGCCTTGGTCATGGTATCTCTTTTTCAGCAATAGAACAGTGACTAAAACTTTGAGATACCTTATAATTATGTTTACAAAATGCATGAAATGCTGAAGAACACTGATGCTCGTATGTTCAGGTACTCTGTATTAGAGTTCTCTTTGTTTTGTTAACAGGACAGAAGAAAGAGACACAATCTCTGCCCTTAAGGGTAATATTAGCTAAAAGAGGGGAAAGGCTACATAAGTACCCTTTATGTGAGTTACTTCAAGAGCAAAATGTATAAAGTTGAAGGAAAACAGATTATATTAAGTGAAATGTAATGGACAATTGAAAATTAAAAGCTCATTTTTATCAGTGGCTTTTGAATAACATGTCATTCATGTAATACCTATCATGTTCCGTAAAAGATGGTAACATGTTTCAGAATTCAGAAAGCATCAGATTATAGTCAGAAACTCTTGGGGAAAGTGAACTATTTTAGGTTCACCAAAAGTATATGTCAGTGTCAGAAACAAATAGTTGTGCTTGAAAATGTCAAGAGAAAAATGAGGTGGTAGGCCAGGAAAGAAGATGCTAGGATAACGAGGAGACAGTCTTGCTAAGTGTAGTTGTAAAGGATGGCCAAGGTAACAGTGACCGTGTTATGGTAAGTATTTGGCTGAGAATTTCGATATGGATAGCATAGCTGAGCCTCAAATAAAATCAAATTTCAGCAAGAGTGTACATGTGTGTATGCGCATAGATTTTGGACTTTACTAGGTCTTGGAATGGTTTGGGACACCTAGCATTTAATCACTACGTTTTAAGTTTTAATAGGAATGGGCATGGTGCCTGTAATACCAGCACTTGGACAGTGGAAGCAAGTTTTAGAAGGGCATATTACAAAAGGAAGAGGTGTAGACATCCAAGACCAGTTAAGTAGTTGGTGCTATAATTTCGAGAATGTACATAAAATATTTTTCACAAACAGAATTTTAAATATGAAAGCAGAAATAGAATGGGAGTGAGAACATTTTTTCATTTTGATATTCTCATTAGCATGTGTTGTACAGATTAATACATCTTGTTGTGACATTTTTCATACATGCATATAAAGAGCACTTTCACGATTTCAACTTCTCCATCGCTGTCCATCGTATCCCAGCTGGATACCCTGCTGATCCCCTTGCTTTACTCATGTACTTAAATATCTTTCTTGGATTTCTTTTCCCCCATCTAGATTCTACATATAAGAAAAAACATGGTATTAATTTTTCTGAGTTTGACTTATTTTACATAGCATGATGTTCTCCATTTCCTTCTAAAATGTAGCTATTGTGGATAGTGCTGTGATAAACATGAATATCTCTCCTGTGTGCTGACTCTAATTCCTTTGAATGTATACTTGGAAAGAATATGTTGGAAAGTAAATTATATGTTAACTATTTTTGAGTAACCTCCATATTGATTTGCTGGATTAATTTACTTTCATATCAGTGGTTTACAGTAGTGTCCTTCTCCCACATATTGGCCAGGTTTTTATTGTTTTCTTTGTTGTTGTTTTTCTTTATGATAGCCATTCTGACTGCATAAGATGAAATTTTACTATAGATTTGACTTCTCTTCCCAGGTGACAAAGATGTAGTTGAATCAATTTAAACTTAAACCCCATCTAGCTTATGAATGAATGAGACTCGAACTATGATTATTTTATTTGATTTTGGACAGTTACCAGGGACTAACGTTTAATCTAATTTTCCAACTGCTGGCCTGGTTACCTCCCTCCCAATACTTGCTGTTTCTCCTGGCCATGTGCTCATGGTCACCTCCTCCCATGGTGGCTTCCTCCTCTCTCTGCTTCATCCTCCACCCTTTGTCCTCTGCAAACCCTAGACAGGTGACTCAAAACCCACCAACCTCTAATCCCTCCAGTAGTTGGCTATAGCCATTTTTATTTAGTCAATAGTTTTAAATTAAGGAGCAAGGTTTGTACAACAAAAGCTGGTAAATGTTAGAATTCACTCTTAGGCAACTAGACTTTGGGAACAGACAAAAACTCAACACAGAGATGTTGACCATTTTTTTTCCACTTACATATTGGCCATTTGTGCTTCTTTGGAAACTGTTTTGTTCATTTGCACATTTATCAACTGTGTGTGTGTGTGTGTGTGTGTGTGTGCGCGCGCACGCGTGTCTGTGCGCGCGTGCACAGACACACGCGCGTGTTTCTGGATATTAACCACCTATTAGGTAAATTGCTTGGGCGAGATTTTTCCTCTTGTATAGACTGTCTCTTTATTCTGGTAATGCTTTCATTTAAAAAAATATTTGTCACCAGTATTCCTGGTGATATTTCAGAAACCAGAATTGGATCCTCTGGGACTGGAATTAGAGATGGTAACGAGCCTTTATGTGGGTGCTGGGAATCGAACCTGGGTCCTCTGCAAAAGCAGCAAATGCTGTTAACCACTGAGCTATCTTTCCAACATTTCCCCTTTAGAGAGGGTTTCTTTAATTTAGGTCAGGGGTTCTCAACTTGTAGGTTGTGACCCATTTTGAGAGTTGAGTGACCTTTTCACAGGGGTCACTTAAGATCATTGGAAAACAGGGGCTGGAGAGATGGCTCAGTGGTTAAGAGCACTGACTGTTCTTCCAGAGGTCCTGAGTTCAATTCCCAGCAACCACATGGTGGCTCACAACCATCTGTAATGGGGATCTGATCCCCTTTTCTGGCGTGTCTGAAGACAGCTACAGTGTACTCACATACATGAAGTAAATAAATAAAATCTTTAAAAAAAAAGATCATTGGAAAACACTTAGGTTAATATTTATAACAGTAGCAAAATTACAGTTCTGAAGTAACAATTAAAATAATGTTATGGTTGGGGGTCATCACAGCATGAGGAACTGAGTTAAAGGAGTAGAGAGGTTGAGAAGCGATGTGACAGGTAAGCCTTGCTGTTGTGGAGCTTAGTAAACCAGGTGGCTTTGAACCTCCTCTGCCTCCTAAGAGCTGGGACTAAAGATCTGTGTCACTGTCTGTTATACTCATTTCTTTTGCTGTGCACAAGCTTTTTAATTTCATGTAATCCCATTTACCAATTCTTGCTATTACTTCTTGAGCTAGAAAGTTGTTTCCAATGCTTCTTTCTTGAAATTGTTTTCTTCTAGTAGTTTCAGATCTTAAACTAAGGTCTTTGGTACAGTATACACAAAGTAACAGATGGGGTCTAGTTGCAGCTTTACATATATTGATACTGTTTCTTAGTATCATTTATCAAGAGTCTTCCTTTTTGCTAATGTATGTTTTGGCCCCAGTGTTGAGAATCTCATGGTGTTAAGTTATATAGGTTTATATCTGTGTCTTTTCTTCTTGTCAGTTGGCTTCTGTGTGCTTCTGTGAAGCCTGCTGTCTTTTGATGGTCACTTTGCAGTGTAATTTGTTGTCATTACTTTGGTTATTTGTATTTCCATATGAGTTTTTTGATTAAAAAAAAAATCCTGAAGGATTTTGTTAGAATTTTGATGGGGATTGCATTAAATCTGTAGATGTCTTGGTGATCATGGGGTCATGGTGAGTCTTTTCATCTTCTGTTGACTCATTCTCTTCATTGTTTATACTTTTCATCGTAGAGATCCAGTGAAGTATTATTTTGTTAGTGGTGGTGCTTTGATTTCAGGCTATTATGAAAGAGGTTTTTCCCTGAGTTTTCTCTCAACATATTCATTATTGATGGATATGAAGTACATTTCCCAGGTGACTACCAGTTTTAGTGTATTGATTTTATATTCTGCTATTTTGCTAAAAGTTCTCTCAGATCTTGAGTTTTCTGGTGAAGAATTTGGCATCTTTTAAGTATAGAAACATGTCACCTGCAAATGTGGATGATTTGATTTACCTTTTAACGTTTATATCATTTTTATTCCTTTTGGGGTGCTTTGTTTTTTTGATTTTGAGTCTTGTTATGTACTCCTGGCTGGCCTGGAACTCCCTACCTAGACCAATCTTAGATTTGAAGAGACCCACCTGTCTCTGCTTTCAGAGTGCAGGGAGAGGAGAGTCCTGGCTCATTCGTGATGCTTTTACTTTTCCCTATCAATAGCAAGTTGGCTGTAGAATTTTTGTAAATAACCTTAATATTTTGAGGTACTTTATATTAATGATGATTAATTAATAGTGATTAATTAATAGTGATCTTTGTATTACTAGTTTCTAACAGTCTTTTATGAACAGACATGAATTTTTCAAAGGCCTTTTAGGTTTCTTCTAAGATCACTGATTTCCCCCACCCACCCAACTATGTGTTTGTTAATGTTACATTTATTGATTTGTGTATGTTGAACTATTCTTACATTCCTGAAAACAGATTTGATCATAGTCTCTTAGTGTGTTTTTGTTTAGTCTGCAAATATTTTAATGTGACTTGTTTGTTTGTTTGTTTGTTTGATCAAGGAAGTTGGTTTGTAGTTGGTGGTTCTTACTGTTCTCTCATCTCTGCTGGAATAGTAGATAAGCTTGTGTGCTCCTTCCCTGTCTGTTTTATGGAGCAGATTAAGGAGCACTGATGTTCTTTAAGGATCTGGTAGAGTACAGCCATGATTCCATCTGGTCATATGATTTTTCCTTGTTGAGATTTTCTTTTACTACTTTTGTAATACTGCTTGCTGTTGATCTTTGAGGATTTTGTTGTTTTTAATACCTTCTTGAGTCAATTCTGGCAATTTATTCTAAAAATTTCAAATTACTGGAACACAAGATATCAAAATATTCCTACTAATGGTTCTCTATATCTCACTGGTATTCTTTTCAAAAGCTTTTTTTGGGGGGGTCTTCCTTTTATTAATTCGGGTTATCTATTTTTGCTTATATAAGGGTTTGCTAATCTTGTTTAACTTTTCAAAGAGTGAGCCTTTTGTTTTTTTTTGTTTTGTTTTGTTTTGTTTTTTTGTTTTGTTTTGTTTTTTTTTTCGGAGCTGGGGACCGAACCCAGGGCCTTGCGCTTCCTAGGTAAGCGCTCTACCACTGAGCTAAATCCCCAGCCCCGAGCCTTTTGTTTTTATTGGTCCTTTTTATTGTTACTTTAGTCTCCATTTTATTTCTCTTCTCCGTGATTTTCTTTCTGATTGTGGTTTTGTTTCTCCCAGACTATAATAAATCATTAGGTTATTCTTTCGAGGTGTTTGGGTTTTTGATATATGTACCCATAGCTATAAATCTCCCCTTGACATCACTTTGCCACATCTCAACTGCCTTAATGCATTTTCATTTTTATTGGTTGTAGGACATTTTTAACGCCTCTCAATTTCTTTAAAATTTCCAGGTTCATTTTCTATGTGTTTGTATATTTTCTTAGTTCTACTAGGTATTGAAAGTACTTCAGTATTTTTGTATTTGCTAAAACTTGTTTTATACATCCTAAAATGTAATCTGTTTTGGAGAAAGTGTCCTGGACTGCCAAGAGCAGCATGTATTCTGTGACTCTTGGGTGGGGTGTTCGAGAGATGCCGTGAGGTCCTTAGAACATGGTATAGTTTAACTCATAGCTTTCTTTGTTGCTTTTTATTTTTGTCTAGATAATCTGCCATGAGAGAGGAGTATTAAAGTCACATCTTGTAATATGTAGACAAGTAGTGTTTGTGTGATGAAATTGAGTGCAAAATTTTACATATTTACAGTCATAGCTTGACAAGGAGTTGGCTAACACTCAGTGATTATCTTGCTTTTAATTTTGGTTGATAGTCTGCTTCTTAATATACAAGTATAACCTATTCCTGCTTACTCTTGGGTTCTCTGTTTGCTTGAGATTCATGTACTGGTAAGGTGATTTTCTTGCACACAGTTGGCTTTTGTGTTTTAAACCAAACATATATGTGTTAGGCCAACCCTGTTTATATGTTTTAATTGAAAGATAAAACCTTGCCTCTAGGGCTATTAAAGGCATATACAGACTTTTCTCTTAATCACCTTAGAGGTTTGCTGGTATATTGAGTTTGAGTCTTTACTTGTTCTCATTTGTTTATTTGTTCTCCTAGTGAAGTTTTCTTTTCTCGTGAGCATTAGTGATTGGCTTCCTCTTTGTGTCGTATTGCCAGAAGTGTACACTGCGACTTGGCAGCCATCAGTTGCTTTGCTTTATGCTCATTGTAGGCTTTTTTTTTTTTTTTTTAAATTCCTCCTCCAGTTTTCAAAGGTAATTTTGCTAGATACAGAAATTGTGGCAATTACTTTCAGGATGTGAAATACATTAGTGCATTTCCTAGCCTTTAGGATTTCTATTGAGCATTTTGTTAATTTTGATAGGTAATAAAGAACGGAACTTCTGCCTCGAAGCTTTCAGGATCCTTTCTTTTGAACTCTGGGCATTAACTGTAAAATGATATGGGAAGATTTCTGGTCACTTCTGTTAGGGATTCTAAATGTGTCATATAGTTGGATGTTTCTCTTTCTTTCGACTTTGAGAGTTTTTTGCTATAATTTCTCCTCTCTCCCTTTCCTTTCTTTGGGGATAAAATCTAGCTATGTAGCCCAGGCTGGTGTAGAACTCACTGTGGTGATCCTCGTGCCTCAGACTCCCAAGTGCTGGGAATGTAGGCATGTACCATCACCTCAGCTTTATAGCTTCCCTCTATACCAACGACTTATATTCTTGATATATTCTAAGATCTTGGAGATCTTAGAAGTTGTGGTGATGATACACTCCCTACCTGTTGCTGTCTGAATGTATTCCCAATGTATTTCATTGAGTATGCTCTTTGATTTACTGAGCTTTTCATTACGAGGGGCTCCCACACCCCAACTCCATATGTCTTTGCTGAATTATTCGGGTTGCTGAATTTCTTGTCCAAGTCCCAAATTGACTTTTTTATATTATTTGTTTATTTGAATCATGTTGAGGTCATTGATCATTTTAAAAATTAGATTTTTAAAAATTAGATTTTAAAAAGCACACGCAAGCTTGTGTAGTGTTGGTACGTGCCCCCAACATCTAGCCATGTCCATAGTTTTGAATTTGGTTATTGAAGACGTATCCCATTTTGGAGGGACTCTGATGTCCTTCCTTTTTCATGTTGTTTTGCTGCTGTGGTTGTGCAGTTACTGGGATGTATATCTCTAGGTTTCTATGTGACTGTCTTAGTGAGGAACCTTTTCTCGAAGACTCAATTCCCAGTACTTTTCAGAGGAGAAAGCAGCAATACCCAAGCAAACCGAATATAGAAATATAATAAAACATAATTAAAGACTGCTATATCACTGTTAACCATAGAAAAAGGGCAATGTGGAATAAGCTATGAAATTAAAACCATGAAGTCAGAGTTAATAAAAGAATGAAAGAGAGGAAGTAAAGAAAAAAAGGCAAAAAGAGCAAGAGATAAAAATTTGATTACAAAGTTTAAAAAAAAAAAAACCAAAACCCAAGGTAAACATATTAGATGGGAGGAAGAAGATGCTGGAGAGGTAACACAGAGTGATGGATCAGCCTAGCACTCTCTGGGGTTTAATCTCCAGTACTGTTAAAACAGCAATAATACATAATAAAACAGAGGGATTTGTTTTAAAATTTAAAAAGTACTGAAAGTAGTATAAAGAGAGAAGGTAAAAGAAAACTAGAAAAGGATTCTTTCTAGCTTCTATAGAGACTGCAATCTGCCAGGTCTGGAGGGAGCAGTTAGTGGTCGTTCTCCTCTTTCTCACCGTACTGGTTGGTGCTGTGTGCAGGTCCTCCAGATCAGCCCCTGTGGTTCATTGCTAACGACTGGATCTTAGTTAGATGTTCCCTTCTGTGCTGGCTTAAACGAGCTTTGAGACCCATGGGGCGGCTCCCAAGTTGATGTGCCTGTGGGTGATAAATATCCAAACTGAGGGATCTCTCCAAGTGCATGTGAGAGTGAGGGACACAGTACTGAGATCCACTCTGGAGAGAACTTAGTTATCCCATCAGTCTCAGTGTACAATGGTGACTTCTCAAGCATGGTTATCACTTGTTTCCTTCTAGACACTGAAACTATTTGAGTAAAATGAAAATAGAAAAAAAAATCTTGGAGTCAACCAAGATTGTGTTATTGATACAGCTTTCCCATCCTTAAAACGTATAAATCATATAAATATGATTCCCAAATTTGTGATTATGGATTTGAGTTTTTATTTAAGCTCAGATCACTCCAACATTTTCCTATTTGATATTTCAGTCAGTTACATTTCACTCCAGATGCAACACAATTTATTATTCCTTTGACTGACTGGTTTTATTTTGCATCAGATTCTATAACCAGACTGTAAAGCATACAAGAATGTACTTGGAGACTTGTTGGCAGGAAATCTGGCCAAGCGTTTGGGGAGGTTGAGACAAGAGAATTGCTGCAAATTCAAGGACAATCTGAGCCATGGTGAGTACCAGCCCAACCAGGACGACATGGCAAGGCCTGGTCTCAGTGACATCTCCCCAGCCCCCCGTCAGAAGGGTAGCATATATGGTTGGAGCATAGGACACATGGAGTGTGAGGAAGTGACTGTGGTGGAGAGAGGGTCAGGTCACAGAGAGTCTGTGTTCTGCATTATCACCGAGGAATCCAAAGCAGGCTGTACATGATTTGTATTTTGAATGGATTCTAGAGAATTGATAAAGTACAGGAATTAGTAGGATGTTAAATTCATTTGAAATAAGGTTTGCCTTAGCCAGTAAGATGAATTTTATTTTGGAAATATTAAAGTTGGAACTTGTAAACATTGAAATGTCCTTGAGTAAGCTGTTAAATGAGACCGATTTCATAGAAGAGTGTTTTAGGTACTAATCAAAGTAAATGAATTTATTTGAGAATGAGAAGGGCTCATGATCAAAGAGACTATAATGGAGACCATAGAATGGGGGAATGAAGGAGAGGGAATTCTGAGAAGCCGCAGGAGGTAGGCAAAAGCTGCTAGAGATTGCTTGTCACAGGTCAAAGGGAAAGGCTTTGCCAAGTGGCACCTACATTCACTTGGGCTTTGTTTAACTTAGGCTTAAATTGTTCCAGTTAGAGAAGTAATGGTTTGAGGTCTGGGGACTAGGAAAGCCCCATCTAACGTGGCCCAGGTTGAAAGCAGATTTTCCTTCTATGACTTTGAGTTTATACAGTTAGAGAACCTGAGACAGGAATTACTGTTGAGTCTCGGTCACAATCCAATACATTGTTGTAGACTTTTCTCTGGAAATGCTCTTCTTATTTGCCCAAAGCTCTTTACTACTTAAGCCAGTGTTTGTGTTTATATCAGAATCACTTGGCAAGCTTAAATACAAATTTTTAGAATGTGCATTGGGAGAGCCTAGTTAGACTCACAGACCAAGGATCACTTCCACAGCTAACTAATGTTTACTGCCTCTTCATGTGTGCCTGTGGTGGTAGTGGTGGGAAATTTAGTTCAAGTGTTGAGTGTTACTTTACTTCGTCCCTTGAATAATCCTATTTCCCATTTGTGGCCAGAACAGCTTTAGAAATGATAGGTTCAGATCCTGAACTTTTGTCAGCTTGAGTAGATTCCAGCTTCCTTAGTCTCCTAGGTGATCGATCATCATTAACTTGGAATTTTGGATTTAAGTAAGTGTGAAATAAAAGTAAATGTGCTAACCCTACAGTTGGGAGTCTATCTGTTGTAGCGTCTACATCCATCGATACACATCCCTAGAGTAAATGTGCTAACCCTACAGTTGGGAGTCTAACTGTTGTAGCGTCTACATCCATCGATATGAGTCCCTAGAACACTTGCTAGGGTTACCTGTTGTGCTGTTTGTACCTCACTCACACGACAGACGACAGTTGACTTCCAGCTCTTGTATATTGTTTTCTGTGTAATACCATTAATGGAAATAGATATAATAAGCACCCTGGTAAAAGAAAGTCATGTCTCCTGTCTGCTGGTCCTTGACACTGCAGATACATCTGTAAAGCAAGGCATCCACTTTCCAGGATGGGATGAGATGAAATTAGATATGGACAGTTATTTTAGCCATGAGTTAGAAACATTAGAGAAATGGCCAGTTGCACCCAAGGGTGAAGTTGAACTGATTTCTTGACATTTACTCTAATAGAATTTTACTTACTGGTATTACCTTCACAGTTTGCTATTCTTTTGCCCTTACGCCTTGTTGGAGGGATTGGACCCAGGCTCTTGGGCGCTATCATAAGTTCAACCCTCTTTTCTTTATTTTGGCTCAAGGAAATTAGCATTCTTCCCCTACCCCCACTCCCAGAATATATTCTTAATCTTATATTAACTGAAATTTAGATAATTAATCTATTTGTTTTTAATTCCCGTCCTCTTATATATTGCTTCTATATTAGTGTCTATATGTACTGTACCTGTTAGCAAGACTATAATACTCAGGCAGGACAAAAACCGGGTAAAAATGCCCATTATAGTACTCAGATCAGTTTTGTTTATTCTGTTCTGTTTTGTATGTAGCATAGGCTGACCTTAAACTTAAGATCCTTCTGCCTCAGCTGCTCCAAGTGCAGGGATTGTAGGCATTTAGTGTCGTGCTTCTTAGCCAGAATTCAATTATTGCTTACATGTGCTGTGTACTCTAGCACAACTTTAAATGCTACTTACTTCAGTAATGAGTGAGAACAGTTTCATTGTCATGTCTCAGATTTGAGTATCTGCATTTGGGAAAAGAT
The DNA here is from genome assembly GCF_021556685.1 of Rattus norvegicus. Lineage (NCBI taxonomy): Eukaryota > Metazoa > Chordata > Mammalia > Rodentia > Muridae > Rattus > Rattus norvegicus. The sequence continues at coordinate 7,115,336 of NC_141549.1, read as the reverse complement.
CTTTTTTATAAAACATTTTTATTGATTCTTTGTGAATTTCACATCATGTACCCCAATCCCAATCATTTCCCCTTCCTTTTGTATTCCCCCCAACCCTTGCAACTTCCCCCCAAAAGAAAATTAAAAATAAACAAAACAAAACATCTTGTGGAAGCTACACAGTGTACTCTTTTAGCCACACATCTTCACTTGAGAAGGTTCATTGCAGTGAGTCATTGAGTTGCTTCAAGGCCTCTGGCTTCTGCTACACTGGATCCTCACCAGGACTCTGGATGTCCTGTTGTTGCCCTGTGTCATGGAGATCCTGCAGCTTTGGATCTACAGAACCAGCTAATTCCATTTTTTCTCCTTGCTTTGGGTTTAGCTTGGTTTTCTTTTTCTATTTTTTTAAAGATTTATTTATTTATTTATTTATTTATTTATTTATTTATTTATTTATTTATTTATTTATTTAATGTAGGAGGACACTGTCACTGTCTTCTGACACACTAGAAGAGGGCATTGGATCCCATTACAGATGGTTGTGAGCCACCGTGTGGTTGCTGGGAATTGAACTCAGGACCTCTGGAAGAGCAGTCAGTGCTCTTAACCACTGAGCCATCTCTCCAGCCCGTTTCTCTTAATTCTTAAGGTAGAAGTTTTTCATGTTTAGTTATAAATTGCCTTCTATTAACATTGTTAATTATATCTTAAGCTTGTGCCGTCTTATTTTTATTCAACCTGAATATGTTCTGAGTGTCTCTGTAATGCCATTTTTGACCTGAGGGTTTGTTTGTCTGTTTGTTTGTTTGTTCGTTTGTTTTTGATTTCTACTTACATTATGGTTAGGGATGTTCTTTGTGTAACTGATGTGGTTTGGAAAATGGTCTAGGGGCTTAACGAGCTTTTTTTTCGCTATTGGATTCTTTCAGGTGCCTTTTGGGTCAAACTAGTTGGCAGTGAAGTTCAAATCTTTATAGTCTTTTCTAATTTCCTGTCTACATTTTTATTATTGCAGATAAGATTGATAACTGCCTATAACCTTTAACTTGGCAATTTCATCTATTATTCTGTCTTTCTTAAAAAAATGTTCCCTATTTGGGGACTTTTTATTAAATGTATGTATTTATATTTGTACCTTCTTCCTTAATTGATAGTATTAACATTAGAATATCTCTTTGTCTCCTTATAAAAACTTTACCTCTTATTTTCATTGATTGTTTCTTAGCCTTGCTTTTGATGATGTGGTTGAATCTGAAGTGTCTCTTCTAGGTAGAATAGAATCAGTGACTTGGTATTGCTTTGTGGGTGGTCCTTTTTGAGACAGGGCCTCATTATTAAGAGCTCATATTGGTCTGGAACCTAGAGGTCTTCCTGTTTTCAGCTTCCTCAGTACTTTGAGTCCTGAGTGTGTTGGGTATTTCTTTCTAGAATACAGTCAAACAATGTCTTTTAAAAAAATATTGTGTGCACATCTATGATGTATCTTTCAGTTTGGATATGCTTGTCATATGTTTCCATGTGGAGGTCAGAGCACAGTTTTGGGATCTATACTTTACATTTGTTATGAGATCTGGAGTTGGAACTTGGCAATCAGGTTTTTTACCACAAGTGCTGCATCATACTGGCCCTCCTGTCATTAAACCCCTTCTAAAGGAGCATTTAATCCATTTATTTAAAAAAATTGTCTCATTTTTTTAAGTACATGTATATATGTGTATGTCTCTGTGTAGTATGTGTTTGTGAGTGGTGGTATGTCCAAGTACATGTATATATGTGTGTGTCTCTGTATGGTATGTGTTTGTGAGTGGTGGTATGTCCAAGGAATACAGCAGAGGCTGCCACATTATGGGTGGCTGTGAGCCACCAGGTATGGGTGCTGAGAACCAAACTTGGTACCTCTGCAGGAGCAATGGACGTGTCGAGCAGTGAGCTGTGTCTCAGCTCACGTTCATTAGTAACAGCCTCATGGCAGTGGCTTCATTACTTCTTTCTACAGCACATACCAATTTAAAGAATAAAGCAAGATTATTATTAACCTATAATAACCTATAAGCAAGGTTATTTTATTAACCTATAATCTTATAACTTATAATTTTCTTTACTCTTAGATTCAAGTTAACTACCTACATTCATTCTTTTTTCACAAATACAGTTTTATTATATAACTCCCATTTTTTGTGTTGTTTCTGTGTGTGTGTGTGTGTGTGTGTGTGTGTATAAAACTTTATATAGAAGCCTAACAATACAGTTATATTTCTTTCAATAAACATTTACATTAGAGAGAGAAGATTTACACTTTTTCTTTGTCTGCAGTGGTCTTTGGCAGTTTTGCATTTTCTTCATAATGAGTTCCAGCTATACCTGGTTCCATCCTGAAGAATTTCCTGTAGTATTCTGATCACCACGTTTCACTCCTGGCCCCCATAGGCTCATGGCCATCTCAGAATGCACTTAGTTCAACCTCTGAACTTTCCATAGTCTTTAACAGTCTCAACCCTTCAAAAAGTCAAAGGTTTCTTGAGACTCAAGGCATATTATCCCTTTAGATTTGAGCGTTGAGGAGATGGCTTTGAAGAGCATTTATTCAGAGATGGCCTGTTTAGAGAAGCTGTCGAAAGATAATCTCTCCCTTTCTCTGGATTTCCTTAGTATTTCGGCTAATTTTATCCAAGTAGTTACTCGAAAGTATCAATAGTTACAGATTTGAGAGCTGTGGGGACTGGTTCAGGAGGTGCAGTGTTTGCCTTCCAAACATGAAGATCTAAGTTCTATCTCTAGAACATGTGTACAAATGCCAGGCATGGCAGAGGCAGGAGACCGTGAGGGCTTGCTGGGCAGCAAGTTTAGCCTCGTTAATGAATTCCAAGCCAGTAAGAGACTCTGTCTCAAAGGAGATAGCATTCTTGAGGATGACAACTAAGGTTTGTCTCCTGGCCACCATGTACACACATGTGCACTTCCACACATGGGTGCATGTGCATCAGCATGAACGTAAGCACATGTATGCATTCTTTATTAAAAATAATTACAATCTTTAGCAAAGTTCAGTGAGGTTTCTAGAAAAGGAATTGTGGAAGCTCACCATGTGCAACAGCGGTTGGGGAACCACTGTTAGAGAGTGACGGTTCTCTGTTTGTAGACATGGAATGGGGTTGTAGTTACTGAAGGAACAAAGCATCTTTGATGTCTAATCTTGCTCTTAAGGAGCGGCTGAACATACTTAGTAGTGACCTGTTGTCAGTCTGTCATTGACAAAGAAGTGTCACAAGTATTCGATGCTCATTATGTTCACTAGATTTTATCCATGCAAATATTCAAGGGGCATTGCTTTGCTTCTAAGGAAAAACTAATCCACATTTATTAATTCCTAGCTTGTTCTACTAGTTCTGTGTCTAAGGTGAAAGGGAGAAATATCCCTTCTAGTCTGCCATATTCTGTTACCAATACGTGTCAAAGGTATTTATTTGCACCACCACCTATCTTGAGTGACTTCTGCAGAAGACCTTATTCCTGGACTGCCCTAATGGCCCACAGTTGACTTTGTGACTTATCCTTTATTCATCAAATCTGTAAGCTTTCCTGGCTTTGGACTTTAGCATACTGCTTTTTTGTTTTTGTGGTTTTGTTTTGTGGCTAATCAAAGTTAGACTTGAAGCTGTGGGGGATTCGCTAATTCAGTCCTGAGCTTAAATTTTATTGTATCAGACCTGGAGGTAGGTCATAATTTTGCCCATCATCAAATACATAACAAAGAAGTTTGTATTTAAATACATAATTATGTCATAGTCTTCCTACATTTAAATCAAGTAACATTTTCACCTATCGAGTTCAGTGCTTTAAAGACATGTCTATGGAATTATTAACATAGAGAAATAGAGCCTATTGTTTCATTTCCCAGTAGCCTTGTCTGAAATGATAATATCTCTTTGATATATATATATATACATACATATATATACATACATATATATATACATACACATATATATACACACACACACTTTGAGGGCTAGGGCTTCCACACACCATTGTCCATTATCATTATAACAGTGCTTTACATACGGTGACATTCAGATAAAGGTGGTGGATGAGTGCTATGGCCTAGCACCTGTAGTTTTAAAAGTGCCTTGGGTGACTTTGTTAGTCAGTCAGTCTCAGGTTAGGTGAGCTCGTCTGCCCTCTGTGACTTACAGTAATGTGCCTAGGAAACATGATAAATACTTGTCTTTACTGAAAGATCACTGTTAGATGTTGACTCCCTTGGAATTGGTGGCCTGACTGGATTTCCTAGAAGGAAGAGTTAATCACTGTTCCTGAAATACTGCTTATATGTAGGAACCCAAACATAATTGTTCTCCGTCATCTGATAATTAAATTTAGGAGAGGTGGACAGATGGACTTAAAATGTGTGTGTGTGTGTGTGTGTGTGTGTGTGTGCGCGCGCGCGCGCGTGTGGATGTTTTGCCTGAGGGTATGTAAGAGTACGACACGTATGCCTGGTGCCTGCAGAGGTCAGAAAAGGGTGTTAGGTCCTCTAGAACTGCAGTTACAGACAGCTGTGAGACAGCGCGTACGTGATGGGATACGTGATGCGAACTGTGCCAGGCTCCTCTGCTGGAGTGGCAAGAGCTCAAGCTACTCAGCCCCAGTTGGCTTTCTTGTTAAAAAGGTGAAGTCAAATTTTACCGACAGTTTACATTAAGAACACTTCCCAGTTTTTCATTTTTTTTTCCTCTTGCTCATTTTTGGCAATATTTCGGAGCATTCTTTGTTTAAAAAAAAAAAAAAAAACAGGAGAGGAAAACATGCTACTGGCATCTATGGAGGAGAGGCCAGAAATGTGACTCAAATTTTGCAGTGGATGGGACAGTTCCATTTAATGAAGAACTATCTGGGGATGGGAACGGCTCCTGTAAAGTGCTTGCTACGTAAGCACGAGTTTAGCTCCCCAGCACAGCATCAAAGCCAGCTGTGGAGATAAGTGTCTCTAACCAGCGCTGAGGGTCAGGAACAACAGTTTTCATGGCTTGCTGGCCAACCAGTCTATTTTGATTAGTTAGGGTTAATTATAACCTTTTCTCAAAAAGTAAGGTTGAAGTGTCTGGAGTATTAGCTCAGTGGTTAAGAACACTTTCTGCTCTTCCAGAGGACTAGAATTCAGTTCCTAGCACCCACATCAGGGTGGTCACTCATAACTCCAGCTACAAGGAATCCAACACTATTTATCTGGCCTTCACGGGCACCCTTACACACATAGTACATACATGTACACATATTCACATAAATAATAAAAAAATGACAGCTAAGATTTCACATTAGAACAACTGCAGTGGTCCCACAAGTTTACATTATGGGCTACTATCTAAAGGTGAAGAACAGGTTAAATATAGGAAAGGATGGGCAGAATTAAGGGTGGAAAACATCGCCTAAGACTTAATGAGAAATGTTTATGTCAGACAATAAGATGGACTTTCATTATAGAGGTACTAATAGCAGTTACCTAAATAATCTGGTTGGTTTCAACAACCAGGGAGAAGGCTTCAAACACCCCAAATAGGAAACCTTTTGTGCTTATTGTTGGGATTCACCTGGTATGAATGCAAGACAACTTGGATGGATGTGTTTGTTGAAATGATCACAACGAGCTCCAGAAAGGAAGATTGCATTTGTTAGTATACATGAAACAGTAGTGATAACTTAGTTGGTGACACTGACAAACACGTGGTTCAGAGTGTCTTGAGGGAGAACTAGAGTTTTCCAGGGGATCTGATATTTTTTTGTGGCTTCCATAGTGCGTGTGTATACACACACGTGCACACACACACAGACACACGAGTGGAGGTGGGAAGAACCATCTGATTTGAAAGTCATTATTTCTGAGTTGAGAAACCTTTCTCTAAAACTAATCTGCTTATCAACACATTCCTCATCTTGATTATGTGACTATATACATATATGAATGTGTGCATTCACGGATACATACAGATATGCTAGTTTTTGGTCCTGGATAGAATTAATAATGTAGTTTATTACATTAGAGGACTATAGGTCTAACCCATCAGTAGGTAAAGGTGCACAGGTGCCCAGATACTTTTTCAGGTACAAGGTAAATAAGGTATCAGCTGTCCTCTTCCTATATAGTTATGTAGTCAGTGGACAGTTACTTCTCCCAACAGTGGTGTAAGACAAAACTTGCTGAAGTTTACTAACCAGTGATAACCACCTGAACTTTAGTGTGCAATGATTTTATTGGGTAATCAGTCATAGGTAGGGTCAGCCATCTAAGTGGCTGATGTTAATCTTCATCTTCTTCATAGGTAAATCAGATGCTGTGTGGCCTAAAGTTTTGAACATAAATCTCATTATTTAGACTCAGGCCTAGACAAAAGCCTCTAGTTTTTTGGTTTTTTTTTCAGTTTTGTTTTTTTTTTGTTTTAGCAAGCAGGTCATTCCAAGGGCTTAGATCTTACTTTCAAGATTAGTAAGAGTTATTAGTAAGATTATTGGCTATAATAATAATATTTTTGTTATTTATATACAATAATATACATTATAATAATATAACATCATATTGCTATATAACATAATTATATAATATATAAAATAAGTAACATATAAAAATATGTTACTATTATAGTAACATAGTAGTTATTATTATAGCTACTTGAGTAATTCTCAGAGGCTAGTTTAAGATTCATTAATGCATTTAAGATTACTTTGTACCCACTCATCTATTGCTTAAGGGATTTGTTCGTCCATTAAAAGCAATGGTTTTGAAAGCATGCTCCATGGACCTCTAGTTCATTTCACTCTGGAGTTTATTGAATTATACAAATCTTCTAATTACTGATACTCTTCCTTTAATGCAATAACCCCCCCCCCAAAGCCCCAATATATTTGCTAATGTCAATAGCCAGGAAGTCTATAAATACTGCAAAGTGAGGCATAGGTGGCCACTACTGATCTCTCCAATTATAAATTCTGATTAAAGTTCTAATCTTTTGATAGTAAAAAATATTGATAAGGTACATTTATTAAAATAATAAATTTACTTTTTTCCTTTTCAGTGGAATTTCTGAGTCTGAATAAATATTTATTAGTTATTCTTTCAAGTAAAAATATATTCTTTTTTAAAAGTCTAGTTAAGTAAGCAACTCACAAGGCACTTCTCCTGAAGTACTTAACCATTTCACTTCCCATATACTCCAGAGTTAAATGTAATCACCACGTGGGCATGTGCTACCATGTGGTCCTTTGAATGAGAATGGCCTCCATAGACTCATATATTTGAATGCTTAGACAAGAGGCAGTGGAACTGTTTGGGAAGGATTAGGAAGTATAACCTTGCAGGAAGAGGTGTGTTGCTGGAGGGTGTTGACTTTGAGATTTCAAAGACCCACTTTAGGCCCAGCTATCTCTCCCTGCCTGCTGCCTGTGGATCAGGATATAAAGTTCTCGGCTCTAGTGCTTAGCCTGTCTGTTTCCCACCGTGATGGTTATAGACTAATGCTCTAAAACTGTAAGCAAGTCCCCAATTAAATGCTTTCCCTTATGAAAGTTACCTTGGTTATAATGTCCTCACAGCAGTAGAACAGTAACTAAGACACATCATCTTTGGTACCTAACAAGACACACGGTAAGCAACACGATGTTTATACCACCACATAGATTCCCACAAAGTACAGGAAGCATGCACTGCTCTGCCCTTGACTGATCTAAGAGCACCACCACCAGCAAGGGGGGGGTTGGGGTGACTCTCCGGGGTTTGAATGCGTTACTATTATTGTTGTTGGTTTTGGGTGTTTGTTTGTTTTTTGTTTTTGAGGCAGGATTTCTCCTTGTATTCCTGGTCATCCTGGAACTTTCTCTGTGGACCAGACTGGCCTCAAACTCAAGAGATTCACTGCTTCTACCTTAAAGATGTGCACCTCTCCTGGCTTCTTACATTTTTCTTACCTTCATACAATCCATCAGGATTGCCTTGATTTAGAATACTGCTGTTATTCCTTTGAAGAGAAAAGGGTAAGTTTGGTTTGGTTTTAAGTAAGAGACTTGGAAAGGTATAACCTATAAAGCTGTGAAGAATTCTGTATTAGTCAGGGTTCTTTAGAGGAATAGAACTGATAGAACGAACCTATCGAAACATTAGGAGAGGCTTTGTTAAAGTGCCTACAGGCTGTACTCCTCCCAGTAGGAAGGCCAAGAATCTGGTGGTTTTATTTCTCAGTCCAGGAAGCTGCACGTCTCAGCTGGATGCAGGTCTGTTAGAGTCCCAAGGAAGTAGGTTCCGGTGCTGTGAAGGAGGTTTCAACGGCAGCAGCAGAGTGAGGCAAGCAAGCAAAAAACAGAAGGCTGCTTCGTGTTCTTTTAACTGTGTTGCCACCAGAAGGTGTGGCCCAGATCAGGGTAAATCTTCCTACCTCATGCGACCCAACCAAGAAGACCCCAGCTGATCTGGTTTACTGTGTGAGCATCATACAGCTCTTCTCTCCTCATCGTCTTCTCTCATGAGACAGAGTCTTTCCTGTGCTTTCATAAGCTTCCTCCTCTTTTCTCTGTGTGCTGTTCCTGTATTTGCTGCAAGGCAGGTTGTTTGCCGTGACTTGCTTTAGTTTGTGGTTGTCCTTAAAATATCCTATTTCTCATCAATTCTGAGAGATAGCTTTTAGGCATAACCATCTTGGTCTGCACTGTTTGCTTTGATTTGAGGTATTGAAATATACCATTTCATGCTTTCTTGACTTTCAGGGTTGCTGATGAGAGATTTAATACTATCCTGGTATATTTCCCTTTGTGAGTTGGCATTTTCCTTACAACTTTCTAATACTATTTTCTTTGTATATTTGACATTGTGTCTGCTGTGTTGTTTAGAAGTTCTTTCATAGTCATATTCTAAATATCACTTGTCTTTAGGTGTCCATATTTTTCTCTGTATTTTCAATTACTTTTGCTACAACCTTATTGACTGTGTTATTGTGTCTTTAGATTACAGTAGACTCTTCTACTTCACAGATTCTTAAGATGGCTCTTGAAAGTTGCAGTCATACTTTTTTCCCTAATGTGGGACTGAAAATACTAATCTTGCCCTCATCCTTTAGCTTTGCTCGGTGTGACCTTACACTATCTGTTGATACTTTACACTGCTTTTTATTTTAATTAATACTTCCCATTTCCAGTGTTTCTGTAGTTCTTTTTCGATCTTTCTTTTCTGAAAATTTCCTTCATGTTTTTCTCCGCCAATTATTGACTAATTCATCTGTTTGCTAACTCTCTTATCGAGGTTCTAAAGTGACTTCTTCCTTTTCATTCAACTGCTTGAGACCTAGGAGTGGTCATTGATCCCTTTTGAAAATAGAAATTCAAAGTCTTTGTCTGCTGTTTGAAAGATCTCATCTTAAGTGTCCATTTGTACAGTGGGTCATTTCACTTTTGTGTTTCTTTATTGCGTTTTGTACTTCTCTTAGGATGGCTGTGTAGCTTTCATTTTTTCCCCCTTTTCTCTTATTTTATGTGAGTCTTCTCGGTGTGTTGTCTTCACTTAGATTTGTGATCACTGCTGTTGTTTAATGGAAGCCAGCTGCATAACAGAGTAACTTGATGGCATCTCCAGTGTGAACTTGCAGTGGGAAACAGTTGTGTACTTCACTTATGTTGCCTACAAGATTCAGAGGTAACAGTGCTAGAATACTGATTGGGGGAAGTGTACTTTTAAGTAGTGAAGGGAGAGAAGTAGTATGTGAACGAGAAGAAGGTATGTATATGGCTTAGAGGTCTGAGAAAATACTTTATATTATGTGCAGGGACAGGAAAGGACATTTGGTCTGAGGGGAAGAGCACTCACTGTGCCAAAATGAGAGCCTGAGTTTGAATCCCTAGCATTCCTGTAAGTCAGGCAGGACACGCACTCCTAACCTTGGCTTTGGAGGAAGGAGTCAGGCAGATCCTTGAGGCTTACTGGCCTACCAACCTAGGCGAAATTTGAGCTTCAGTGAGAGCCTAGGTCAAAGGTAAAGCCTGATGGAGCAGGAGGCCTGGCATCTTTTTCTGCTTTCTTCATGTGCACATTTATCATCCCCCCCCCCCCACACACACACACATGTATTCACACATGGAAAAGGACTAGCAGGGACACCCATAAAAGCCTATTTGAGCAAGATGCAAGTTAAAACACTAACTGAACAATTAAAGTACAGAAATACAAAGTTTTACATTTTTAAAGTAAAATAGTCTTCCTAGTTTTGATGATGTGGTTTCTGCCTCTCCTTTGACTGTGGGGACTTTTCCTGTGGGAAGACCACTTCTAGAATTTCTAAGGTCACCCTGCTACCAATTACAGTTTTGTCCCTGGTGTCTTTAGAATTCTCTTGCCAGGTGTCTGCCTGCACTGCTTTTGTCAGTGGGAATTGTCCCAGCCCTGTCCATCACCACGCCAAATTCATTTTTCTGTAATTCACTCCTCCAGGCCGTGAGGAGGGTTTTGGCAGCTTCTCCAGCCTTTATCTCCACGGCCTCTGGAGAATCTCTCAGCTCCCATACCACATTTCTGCCTCTGTCTTCAGAACCTGCTCTGCTTCAGCAGCAGTCTTTCCCTCCCGCTAGACCCAGGCTCTGCTTACACCCCACAGACTGGACAGTCTCCCCAGCTCAGCATTATCACGTGGCCACCGAGTGTACTGGGAGGGTGCCTCCTTTTAACTGATGCCTCTGCCCCTGGCTTGTCTCCTGCTTTGTAACCAAACCCCACTTTGGCCTAACCCTTTTTTTCTTCAGCTTGCCCTTTTTTTTTTTTTCCATCAATAAGAAACTTACTTATTTTTAAAAATCCAAAATGCTGTTTATTGTCTAGAAAGTCTTAATAGGTTTATTTATAAGTCTTATAAGGTTGAACTATTGAAATGTGTTCACTGAAACATTTTGCTTGTACTAATGCTTTATATAGATTTATATTAAAAAGTCACATGCAAATGAAAATGGAGAAATGGACTGTTCCCTATGTTTCTATTGGCAATCATATTCTTATATTTGAAATCTAACATTCAGAACTACTGATAAGAGGAAGAGGAATAAGAGGAAGAACATTGTTTTTTGTTTGTGGGTGTTTTTGTTTTTGAGTTTTTGGTTTGTTCGTGTGTTTGTTTGAGAATGAACTGTTTCCTCTCATAGTGGACTTAAGCACTACACGGCATGCTAGCAGGAGGTCTTTTGGCATAACTGTTACTCTCTTAGCATGGATTCAAAAAGGCCAACCAGACAGGCCTCACTTGCCTCCTGCAAAGCACCAGTAGCTGCGCTCTGGAAGCACAGACATGTTTTTGAAGTCCTGAGCCATTTCTGGCACCAGACACTGGAAAGGAAGCTTGAGAATCAGTTCAGTGGACTTCTGATAGCATCTGATTTCAGAGTGCTACAGTACCAGGCCTGTAACGATGAGGTTTCTTCACCCATCCAGTAGAGGGCGCACTTTTTCGAGTGGCTTTTGTAGCCAGTTGTTTCCAGGTGCTTTACCACCTGTGGATTTGTGGGCAGTCTGCTTTGTAGGAGCCATGGTGTGGGCTCCTCCTTACTTACCCCGCTTCTCCTTTGGCCTGGAGTTCAGCAAGTGAGAGACTGCTGGCATTGGAGAGCGGCAGTGATGGCTGCGAACACAATTTCAGCTTGTTAATTCTCTTATTGGAATCGATTCTTTCGCTGAGTTGCAGAGAAAGCTGATAATGGGTCTTCTTATCGTCTGGCAGCCCTAGCATACTCCAGCATTACTCGTTCTGTTTTGGATTACTGCATTTTTGTTTCTTTTGAGGTTGGTTTTGTTTGTTTGATTGTTTGGTTTTTAGTTCTGTAAAGAATGATGCTGATCACATCGAATCTGCAGCTCACCTTCCGTAGTGTAGCCATTTTCACAGTATCAGTTCAGGATGTAGTGTGGAACCTGAGCGAGGGAGACACCCTTACCTCTTAGTTTCTTAGTGTTTTAAAGTTGTCACTGTAGAAGTTTTCTGCTGATCTGCTCATGTTTGTTCCTAGGTATTGCATTTTGAGGGACTGTTTTCTGATGTCTTTCTCAGATGTATTATTGCTATGCAAGAAAACCACAGATTTGTTTTCATTGATTTATTTTTTATTTTTTATTTTTGCACTCAGCTACCTTTGCTGAAAGTGTGTTTAGAGCTAAGGCTCTGATAGTCCTACAGCCTTTTAAATGAAGTGTTATTCTGCAGGTAGGTAATTTGACTGGTTGATTAGTTGGTTGTGGTGTTTGTTTGTTTTGGAGACAGGGTCACTTTGTGTATCCCTGGCTGTCCTGGAACTCACTTTGTAGACCAGGCTGGCCTCAAATTCAGAGATCTGCCTGCCTCTGCCTCCTGAGTGCTGGCATCATAGGCAGGTGCCACCACACCCAGCTGCGATTTGACTTGCATTCTATTTATTGTCTCTCTTCTTTCTCTCACTTACTGCTTGAGCACAGTGGTAGTTATATGTGGAGAAAGTGGACAGCCGTACAAGCTCCTGATTTGAGAAGACATGCTTTTGTCTTCCCCATTTGCTGTATTATGAATAGTTCACATGCGACTTCATTGTGTTATGCTCTGCTTTTAGGTTCTTCAGTGCTTGTATCTTGAAGGGATGTTGAATTTTGTCAAAGGCCTTTTCCTCATCGATTGAGATGGTCATCTAGTTTCTGTCCTTAAGTCTCTATGCATAATGTAACACTTAACAATTCTTGCCTCCCTTGAATGATATGAACTTACACATAATATATAGATTTTTCCTTCCTTCCTTCCTTCCTTCCTTCCTTCCTTCCTTCCTTCCTTCCTTCCTCCCTCTTCCTTTCCTTCTCTTTCCCTTTTTTTTTTCCTTTCCCCCTTTTTGAGAAAAGGTCTATGTTGACCTGTCTGTCCTGGAGCTCACTCTGTAGATCAGGCTGGCCTCAGTCTCACAGAGCCCTTCCTGCCTCTCAGGACCTAGTTGGGAGCACTGGTTGGTGCTGGCTTCTCTAAAGCCTTGGGAGTTTGACAGTGAGTGTTGCAGCAAGGCCGTTGTTAAGACTGTACTAATGCCTCAGTTGCATGCTTGTCTGGGTCTAAGCTCTCTGTCATCTTTCTATCATTTTGGTGGGTCTTATGTGTAGGAATTTATACATCTCATGTAGACTTTCTAGTCTGGGATAATAGAAGTCTTCAAAGCATTCCTTTGGAGGTCTTTGGTATTTGCTGCAATGTCCTTTTCTCAGCTGTTCATAGATGAGTGTTTCCCTTTGCTTCGGCTTGTTTAAGTTTGTCAGTCTTGTTTGTTTTAACAAAGAGCCAACTTTTATTGATTTTTATATTTTAATCTCCATTTTAAAAGTTTCTACCCTAATTTACTTCTATCTGCTAAGAATGAATTTGGTTTGTTTTTCTAAAACCTTCAAGTACACCATTTAGCTGTTTATTGACATTTCTCTGCTCTTTAAATATAAGTATGGGTATTTACTTCCTGTTTGGAAATGCCTTTTCTGTACCTCAAAGTTTCTGATGATTTGTGCTTTAAATCTAGGAGTTTATAAGAGTTTTTCCCTTAATTTCAGGTATTTAGAGAGTCAGAAAAGTCCATGGACTGCTGAGAAGATATTCCCAGGTCTTGATTGGGTTCTTCTGTAAATGTCTATTTAAGTGCATTTAACCTATGGTGTGGTTAACTTTAAATTTCTTTTATTGATTAAAAAAAAACTTTTTTAACCTGAGGCAACTGTCTATTGGTAGGAGAAGAGGTGTTGAAGTCACAGACTATTAGTGTATCTCTTCTATGTAGTAGAGAATTTCTTGCATTAAGAAATTGTGAACCCTAACATTTAGTGTTCTATGCATTTTAAAATCTTCTATCTTTTCAATTTTTCAATTTTGTGTGTGTGTATCACTTGCATGCCTGGTGTCCACAGAAGCCAGAGGAGAGAGACAGATCCCCCAGAACTGGAGTTACAGGTTATGAGCAGCCATGTGAGTGTTGGGAATTCAACCTGTGTTCTCCGCAAGAACAGCCAGTGAGTGCTCTTAACCACCTAGCTGGCTCTCCAGCCCCATAACAATGGTCTATCCCCCGCGCCCAGAGCTGGGGACTGAACCCAGGGCCTTGCGCTTGCTAGGCAAGCGCTCTACCACTGAGCCAAACCCCCAAAACCTATTTGGCTCTACCACTGAGCCAAACCCCCAAAACCTATTTTCTTAATGAATTATGGTGGCCTTCTTTATCTCTTCTGGCTAGTTTTGAATAGAATCCTTTGATATTATTTGGGAGTTTTTCAGGGTTGGATTTCTAGTTTCACTGAGAAGAGAAAAGAAACTGCTGAACAGCAGCATCAAGCTGAGTCAGTGTAGAAGCAGATTTAAAACTGGTTAAAGGGAAACTAGAGGGGCGGCTCCATGATTAAAGCCTGAACTGATGCTCTTCCACTGGACCCACATGAGGCTGCTTATAGTGACCAGCTGTAGGGGGGTCCTTTCAAGGTACCAACACTCATGCTTGAGTGTACAGGGGTGCACTCACACATGTGCGTGCGCACACACGCGCGCGCGCACACACACACACACACACACACACACACACACGTGCCAAACTTAAAAAAAATACATATCTTTTTAAGCCCAGTAATAAATCAGTAGTCAGTGACCATAGAATAGAAAAATATAGTCAGGCTTGGTGGTGTTTTGCATGCCTTTAATCCCAGCACTTGAGAGGCAGAGGCAGGAGGATCTCTTAAGTTTGAGGCCAGCCTGGTGTACAGAGCTAGTTCCAGGACAGCCAGGCCTACACAGAGAGACCCTATTCCAAAAAAATGTAGAAAATTTTCATGAATGAGACAAAGGGAAGAGATAGGGAAAGGGAGAAATACAGAAGATAGAAGGGAGGTTAAATAATAAAATGGGTAAAAAATAAAACCTGAAAATGTTATGAAGGATAAATGGAAAGAGCAGCATATTTTATAATTAAGAAAGTGCTCAATGAATCCAAAATACTATAGACTGTAGTGAGTTAAAAACAGACACAGTGAAAGCAAAGATGAATGCTGGGGTCGCTGTCTCTGGGTCCGGTCAGATTGGACTCTGGCAGGTAGATGCTGGGACGGGGATGGGGAAGTCAGTTGATTGTAGACTTGTGTTTTTCCTACAGTTTACGCTGGTGCCCAGTCAGTGTTTTCAGATGATCTTGTGCTGCTTCCCCTCTGCCTTCTGGGGAGCTTATCCAGGTGAAGCTGGGCAGCTTTCTCCTAGTCACTCTTCTGTTTCTCTCTTTTTTCCCAGTTATCCTATTATTCCTTTTGTTTCTGAGTTTCTGACTCATTTTCTCTCACTCCCTTACTTCTCTTTATAACCTTTATTACCTTTAACTGGGTCACGTGAAAGCAGGCTCTCATACACCATCTATCTGTGAGTCCTGACTTTCAAGTAATTTTTAAGGCTTTTTTTGGTCTTTTTATGTCCTAAAAGTATTAGAATATAAAATTATCTTCAGGTTGTGTGGAAAGGTATATATGAAACATGGATTTCATGTTCAGACTATGGATTATCCTCGGGATTGCCTGTTGTTATATAAATATTACAAAACCTGAAAATTTCAAATCTCCAAGTACGTCTAGTCCTAGCATTTTGAATAGGGAACATTCAGTCCGTACCCCATTGTCCTCATCTGTGTGTTTATACTTGCTGAGGTTGACTCCACATCTTGCTTTGTGAATGGTGTTAAACATAGTGCAGATGTGGACATACTATATTCTCATACCTACTGCCTTGGTTAGGGTTTACTGCTGTGAACAGACACCGTGACCAAGGCAATTCTTATAAAGGACAACATTTAACTGGGGCTGGCTTACAGGTTCAGAGGTTCAGTCCAGCATCATCAAGGAGTGTGGGGGGCATGGCAGCGTCCAGGCAGGCATGGTGCAGGAGGAGCTGAGAGTTCTACATCCTCATCTGAAGGCTGCTAGTGGAAGACTGGCTTCCAGGCAACTAGGGTGAGGGTCTTTTTTTTTTTTTTTCTTCGGAGCTGGGGACTGAACCCAGGGCCTTGCGCTTGCTAGGCAAGCGCTCTACCACTGAGCTAAATCCCCAGCCCCTAGGGTGAGGGTGTTAATCCCACGCCCATAGTGGCGCACCCACTCCAACAGGGCCTCCTCCACACCCTGGGCGGAGCCTATTCAAACCATGGCACCTTCTCATCACACTATGTTGTATATGTACCCTATGATATACAGCTGCTGGGTTGTTACAGCTCCATTTTAATTGCAAATATCTTTCTAATCTTTGAAATTTTATTGCATGTGTGAGAGAGGGGTCAGTGTTGGGTGTTTCCTCTGCTATACTCCCATGTTATTTTTGAGACAGGGTCTCTCACTGAAACTGGTACTGAGCTGTATTAGTCTTATCAGTTTGGTAGACTTGGTGGCCAGCAAACATCAGGAATCCTCCTATCTCTCTTCCCAGTGCTAGGATTAGTAACAGGGCATGAACCATTCGGTCTGGCTTTTTGCATGGTTGCTAGGATTCTGAAGTCAGACCCTCAAGGTTGCCTAGCGGGTAAGTTCTGGTATTTTTCATTGTTTTGGGTGAGTTTGATACTGTTTTGTTTCGTTTTAATAATAGTTCTACTAGTATACATTCCCATAAACAGTGTGCAGAGGTTCTCTTTTCTATACACTCTCACCAACACTTATTTTTTTTTCTCCTTAGTAGTAGTGGTTATTTTACATGCACCAGTGATAGGTATAATAATTAGTGATTTAATTTGCCTGATTTTTAAGAACAATTTTTTTTTTTTTTGGTTCTTTTTTTTCGGAGCTGGGGACCGAACCCAGGGCCTTGTGCTTCCTAGGTAAGTGCTCTACCACTGAGCTAAATCCCCAGCCCCTTTAAGAACAATTTATATGTGCAGTGGTGCTTGGCCTGCATGGATGTCTGTGTGAGGGGATCAGATCTTGGAGTAACAGCCAGCTATGAGCTGCTGCCATGTGGTTGCTGGGAATTGAACCCAGGTCCTCTGAAAGAGCAGTCAGTGCTCTTAACTGCTGAGCCATTTCTCCAGCCCCAGTTTACTGGTTCTTAATGGTGAGTTACTTTGAGCATCTTTACATGTAACTGATTGTCATTTGAATGGCTTCATTTCATGGAGGTTTGTAGACTCGTTTCTTTTTGCTGACTTTATTGGTTTCCTTTTTTTGAAACAGCCTCTCACCCAAACTAACTTAGAAATCATTTATCTGAAACAGTCCTCCTGTCTTTGCCATGTTATTATAGGAGAGTTTTTAAAAAGGAAATGATCCATAGGTGTGCATTGCTTACATAACTAACGAAGATATTTCTAGTCCTAATTTATATTCTATGTAATAATTGATCTCCTTCCCACTCTTAGAGCCTTTCAAACTGTTGCCCCTTCTTACTTGGATTTCTGATCTTTGTACTCATAGACTAAGCTACATGCCCTGCTTTGCAACAAAGTATGTGGCAAAAACATTTTAAAAAATAGCTTATTTTAGCTTAGAGTTCCAGGGAATACAGTCTACCATAGTGGCTCTCAACCTTCCTAATGCTGCAACCTTTAATACAGTGCCTCTATTTGTGTTGCTACTTTATAAGTCACAATGTAAATATCTGATCAGTTGACACAACCCCCTCACTTCACCCCCATCCCTACTCCATCAGAAGGGTTGAGACCCACAGGTCAAGAAACACTGTCCTGTCAAGGAAGGTGAGGCGACACGAACAGGATGTGCTGGTCACATTGTATTTATAAACAAGGAGAGAGGGAGAGGGAGAGAGGAAAAAATGCTGATGCTTCTCTTGCTTTCTCCTTTGCACCCAGTGCAAGACCCCAGCCTATGTCGATGCTTGCCACTCAGAGATTAGGAGGGCTTCAGAACCTCAGTTAACTTAGTCTAGAGGACCCTTCATAGACAAGCCCACTTAAGATTCACTGTGGCAGTAGTCTTTCCCAACCTATCTTTTTTTGTAGGCAGACCAGTCAGAATGTACTTGGAGATGGTTTTTTCAAGTTGAAGATTTAAAGTAAAATACTCAGTAGAAATTTAAGCTCTTACTGCCTGGGATAAACAGATTTGGTGTCTGCCTTTTTTTTTTTTTTTCCTAAAAGAATAAAATCATTCCATATAAAAATAGAGCTCTACCCTTACTTTTCCTAAGTAGCCACCTTGAAAGTAGCATATAGCCCCCCCCCCAAAATAGGGGAGGTTTTGATAGTTCTTATGACAAGTTCTTATTATAGTATGTAGTATGAAATGTTCATCGTAAGAAAAAGTCCGTCACTGGTTTGTGTTAGGCAGAGCACAGAGCCGATGCACCGATGTGAATGAGATATAATCCCTGCCCTTGAAGAAGATGCTCTGAAGACTGGGCCTCTACAGTCTCTTGTGTTTAATTCCATGGTTTATCTATCAATATTTGATCTCGAGTTGAATCCAGTGCCTTCTGTAAAGCATTTTGGCAGTAATTTTGAGAACATACTACTGAGAAATGAAACATGCTTTGCTACGTGACAGTTTTGTGCAGGGAGTTGTCCTGTCTTATTTATCTGTATGTGGGTATTTTGCCTGCATGCGTGTATACGCATCACGTGATGCATGCCTACTACCTACGAGGCCAGAAGATGGTATCAGCCCTCCTGGAACTGCAGTTACAGAAAATCAGATCCACCCTGTGGGTCCTAGGAGTCAAACCAGGTCCTCTGGAAGAGCAGTTAAAGCTTTTAACTGCCGAGCCATCTCTACAGCCCCTGAAGTAACTTTTTTTAGGTGTTGGTAACTTAAATATTTAGGTCATGTTGTGAAATTAAGCAAAATAGTTAATAAAGAGTAGCAAGCACTTTCCTTTCAAAATCAATATTTCAACAAAAGGGGGCCAACAATAAAGCAGGCAGAACAGGAGGGCTGTGGTAATCCTGATTCACTTTTTTTGTAATATTTTTTTCATTGTAAATTAAGTTACAGGTGGAAGAAAGCTATGGTCTTTGGTTTTTTGTTTCTGATTTTTGGCTCTACAGTCTTTTACTGTCTGTGTTTCACTATACTGTTCTGTATAAGAAAACCTAGATAAAAGAAATACATGAGAGACTGTATAAAATTCATAAAACCAAAAAAACCTTGTTCATTGATATAACTTTAGCATATAAGTAATTATGAACAAGCAATCAGTTGAATAAGTATTTGTGAGGATAGAAAGAATGATTCATGTGTTTTTATTTTGATATGTTACTTAATAAGCATCAAAAGAGTCACATACTTTTTGAGGTGACTGCATTGTGTCTGTCAGTGCTGTAATAGAAGGCTATTTTAAATCAGATTGAGCTTGACTGAAAATATTAAAATGATTACTATTGAAGTGTTGAGTATGTTGGCAGGCACATCCCCGTACTCTTAATAAAGGGATGAGGGAGAAGGATGAGTTCAAGGCGGGTCCAGTCTTGTCTATACATATAACAATCTACCCTAAACCTCTCAAGTTGTCCTAAGTGCTGTTGTGCATGCCCACCACTCTAGAAGCCAAGGCAGGAGAGAGCATGAGTGTGAGATCAGCTCGAACAACATAATCATACTCTGTTTTTGTCTTTCTTTCTTTTTTTTTTTAAGATGAACTATGAAGCTCCTCATTCACTGGAAACTTCTGTTTAAAATACAAGCTTGGAAAAATATTTTCATATTGATAAAATATTAAGTACTGAAGATTTTTTCTTTTGTATTTGCTGCCACCAAGTGGCAAATTAGTGACATTACCAAATTTGTTACCTGTCTAGACAGTGTACTTGGGTTTGTTTTTTGTTTTTTTTTTAACCTTTTAAAAAATTAGTTTCTTTGTTTGTTTATTTATTTTTGCACTCCAGATTTTATTCTCCTGGTCTACCCTCCAACCATACCCTTTCCCCTTCAAAGGATATCTTCACCCTACCTACCCCACCAGACCTCTAAACTCCTGGGACTTCCAGTCTTTTGAGGGTTAAGTGCATCTTCTCTGACTGAACCCAGACCCGGGAGTCCTCTACTATGTATGTGTTGGGGGCCTCATCTCAGCTGGTATATGCTGCCTGGTTGGTGATCCAGTGTCTGAGAGTTCTCAGGGGTCTAGGTTAATTGAGACTGCTTGTCCTCCTACAGGGTTGCCACCCTCAGCAGCTTTTGTTCATTGGTTGAGTGTACATATCTGCATCTGACTCTTTCAGCTGCTTGTTGGGTCTTTTGGAGGGCAGTCATGTCATGATAGGTCCCTTTTTGTGAGCGCCCCATAGCCTCAGTAATGACGTCAGGTCTTAGGGCCTCTCCTTGAGCTGGATAGCACTTTGGACCTGTTGTTGAACCTTCTTTTCCTTGGGCTCTTCTCCATCTTCATCCCTGCTTTTCTTTCAGACAGGAAGAATTATGGGTCAGAGTTCTGACCGTGGGTTAGCAACCCTATCCCTCACTTGATGCCCTGTCTTTCTGCTGGAGGTGGGCTCTACAAGTTCCCTCTCCCCACTGAGGACATTTCATCTAGACGCCCCCACCTCCTTGAGTTCTGAGAGTCCCTCTCTCCAGAAGCGCACTTACTTTTCTGAGCATGCGGCTGTCCTTAACACTCAGCTTGAAGCCCTATTAAAACCCATTCTTAATAAACCCCCATTTTGTTTTGAGGGGAAGAAACAAATTAACAAAATACATAATTGAAGGTTTTAAGAAACATATACAGAGAAAATACCTAGGAGAATTTGTTTTAAATGATACTATAGTAAAGTCTTAAATTTGAGATTAATGTTTCACATATTAATATATAAACAACATTTTATACATCACTGACAGCCTCTTAAGACAAACCATGTATAAACAAATTGGTAAAGTGGTTGGACATGTTATCAGAAAATATAGACGGACTTTTGCTTGTGTGTGTTCTTAAGATTTAAGGAAATTGGTTGTGACCTGTTCTGAAATATGAACACCCCATAGTTTGAGTTTCTTCAAGAATCCAGCAAGACTCAGTTTTTATATAAGGCAGGCTCTAAAAATATATGTGTATATATGTGTGTGTTTTTATATTGTGTGTGTGTGAGTGTGTGTGTGTGTGTATGTGTAAATATTGCATGTATACATCTGTAATCCCCGTAGTTGGAAATTGGAGGCAGGAGGATTGAGGATTTGAGGTCAACCTGGACTACATAAAAAAACTTTCTTTTAAAAAAAATAACAGGAATAAAAATATATATCCTACACAAATTAGTTTTCTTGATAGGGTTAAAAACTAAATTCTGAATCAGTAAAAAAAATCAAAGTAAACTTTGTATCATTTTAATAACTCAGTGTTTTCTTAAAGTATATAGCTCATTCATTTTGAAGGTTGGCCAGTTTTTGCTTTTGATTTCTGCTTTCTGTCATAGGCTTGTAGAACTCAAATAGTACAACTACTGCCTTCATAGGAGTGTGGGAAGTAGTGTGGGGCTCCCTGTTAGGGGGTATATAGTAGTCTTGTGTAGTGACCCTGCCAACCTTTGTGACTGGCTACTTTGTTGCTACTTATACCTTCTCATTACTTATCCATGTGTGTAACTACTTGTGAAGTAATAATATCAGCCCCTTTGGAGACAGTTCATGTAGAGTGAGCCCTGTGTTGGTTGAAGGCTTCAGTATATAGCAACTTAATAATTCTGGTAGATTTTCAGCGGGAAGGGGCCTATAAATCTTACTTCATGTTCTCAGAGAAGCCCAGACAAGAAAGTATTAAGTAGCTGGGGACAATGAGCAGTACTGCAGAATTTGTTTTATTTTGTCCCGTGAAACCAACAAATACTTGCATCCCACTGCCCTGCTCTCCATTCCTTTCCTCATTTCCTTACATAGTAAATGTAGTGCGTACTTTAATCATTAGCAGCCATAGGAAACACAAGGAGACTTCCGCTGTGTGAGTGTCTCCCGTGGGTTCAGTGAAAGTATCTTAGAGTCTTTCTCAGACCCCAGAGGAGGAGCGTTAGAGCGGGGCTCTGGTAAGGCAGAGGTTTGATGATTGTGCTGCTGTCTGCTGGCCTTCACGTGTGGAATGGAAACATTGTGAATACTCTGCAGGCATCACAGGAAGCAGCTTGGCTCCGTGGTGTTGCTTCATAGGCCGGGCAGCACTTTGCTTGCTGTCCTTTGTGAGGTGTCCTGTGCCCGCTAAGCAGTAATGCTGCATGGTGCGAAGTGGACGCAATACAAAATTGCTTCAAAACAGGAAAACAGCTCATTGGAGTTTTTAAATTTAATATGCTGTTAGTTTTATTTAGCTTTTTTTTTTTTTAAAGAAGAAAACTGATAAGTTAGGTTTTCTACTAGGAGAAAATTATTTGGTATATTAAGCTAGAGTGAATATGGTCATATTCAGGATTCATGTCTGTGATACATAATTGATGGTGTATCTTGGCTTCCTCTTAAGAAATCTAGAGTACCTTCCAAATGACCTGTTTTGTTTTGTTTCTGCGGCACTGATAGACACCCACTGGGGAGGGGTCCTCAGGGCTTCCCCCCTTCCATTTCCCAGTCCTTTCCTTCATGTCTCATCACTCTCCTCATCCCTCACCAATACCACCCCCGTGAGACAGGGCATCACTGAGATCTGCCTGCCTCTGCTCCCGTGAGCCACCACACTTAACTATACTTTTAGAAGCATGTTGAATGGCTAATTCGTTGTTACCTGGGATGGTTGTTGATAACTAGGTTTTCACTAGAAAATCTATGTCTTTTCTACTTTCTGTTATTTGTAAACAAGTTTATAACTCTTGACTTATAAAGACTTTGGACATATCATAAAATGTACTTTATTCTAATTCATTTCTTAGCCCAGCCTTTGAGAAATGGATGGGCAAAACAGAAAAGCAAACAAAAATTCCTATGTAAAACACAAAAATAAACCTATGAGACTTTATCTGATAAATAATTTTACTTGTAAAAATTGCACCAAATAGTAGATTACTATTAAAACACACACACACACCCTTTTTCTCTGTTAATAATTCAAGACTACTGAATTTCCAACCTGCTTTTGCTATTATCCTTGCAAAAGTTGTAGTTCTTACCTTTTGCCACTGGGTGGTGCGTTTGCATTGTTATTAGCCTTTCTAAATTTTTATAAGGGAACCATTTTTGAAAATCCATGGTAAAATGAGGGTGGTGGGATAGTTTGTCATATAGTTTAAGTGAGTTTAAACAAATTAAAAAATCTTGTGGTATACTATACAGTTGAAGTGAGTGAATGTGTGCATGCGTGTGTGCGTGTTTTGTGTGTATGTTTTGACAGTGTGTCATTGTGTAATTCTAGGCTGGTCGTGAGCTCTTGGCAAAACACCTTCCCCTGCCTCCCGAAATTTAGGATTGCAGACATGTGCAACATACTTAATTTATATTTTTACCCTCAAGGATAAATCCTTGTATGTGAGTGGAATGTTCAAGACCTGTGCCTTACTGTATTTCCTAATATAATGTTTCAGTTATCACCTTTAAAACATTCTAGATGTTTTGAAGATGAGAGTGGTGGCATATGCTTTTAATTGTAGAATTCGAGAGGCAGAAGCAAGAGGATCCTTGGGAATTTAAGGCCAATCTGGTTCACAGAGTGAGTTCCAGGACATCTAGGGCATGACCATGTCTCAATAAAACCAAAGAAAGAAAAGATACTCTGATACTACAGGCAATAGCTTTATCAAGCCAAAGACCTTATACATCCTAGGCAAGCTGTCTACCCCGAAGCACACAGTTGATATTGTAGTTTAAATGACATCCAAGAAAAAAAAATCACAATTTCTTAGGTTATAATAGTTAAAATATAGGAAGCTCAGGTTTTAGAAACTGTCTTTGATGATCATTTTTTTCTTTTCTCCTGTCCCATAGCCATTCACATCTTTTTAATAAATGCTTTTGATCAATATTATGATGGTTTATTGACATTCCTTATTTGAGTGAGTTGAGTAGTTTGGCGTTATTGGGATTATAACAAGGTTCTAGTGCAGAGGAGAAAGCAAACATAAAAGACTACCCATCTTGGCGTCTGCTCAGACTGTCTGAGTGTGTGTCAGTGTTCACATGTGAGTGCAGGTGTTCTCAGATCTGCTGGAGCAGACGGACGTGAGCCACCCGTGTTAGGAGCAGAGCGTGGGTCTTCTGCAAGAGCAGTTTGCTTCTGGGCCAGTCTTCTAGCTGTTATTTTACAGCTTTGGGGGAATAAATTTAGAGGGTTTTATAACCCAGTAAATTTAGAAGACCTTTTCCCAACCTTCCTAATGCTATCATCCTTTAATACAGTTCTTCATGTTGTGATGACCCCAACCATAAAATTATTTCATTGTCACTTCATAACTACCATTTTGCTATGAATTATAACATAAATATCTGATATGCAGGATATCTGACATGCAGACCTGCTCAAAGAGGTCACTACCAACAGGTTGAGAACCACTTGTTCAGAGTATCACAGTAGCATAGATGAAGGGCTCTGACTTGTAGGTTTACTTTTTAGCAGACTTCTTTTTTTTTTTATTTTTTTATTTACATTTCAAATGTTATACCCTTTTCCAGTTTCCTGTTCACCCCCGTCCTCCCTCCCCCTGCTTCTGTGAGGGTGCTCCCCTACCCACCCACCCCTTCCTGCCTCCCTACCCTGACATTCCTACACTGGGGCATTGAGCCTTGGCAGAACCAAGGGCTTTCCCTCCCATTGGTGCCCAGCAAGGCCGTCCTCTGCTCCATATGCGGCTGGAGCCATGGGTCTCCCTGTGCTCTCAGCAGTGAGTCTTCGTGTATGGAGTCTGTAAGCTTTGGTAATGGGGACCATTGTCACTGAACCTTTCTGGGCTTTACTTTTCTTAGTTATAGGATGATATTTCAGTTCAGCAAAATGAGAGTCCTGGCTCTAAGGAGTACTGTTACTCAGAAGTAAATACATGAGCTGTGAAGGGGAGAATAAATAACCCATAATCCTGCTGTGGCTTAATTGGTCTGTTGTTGCTTTTTGAAAACATTAAGAGCCAAAATAAGAACAACAGCAACAGCAACAGCAACAACATCAACACCACACACACACACACACACACACACACACACACACACACACACACACACACCATACCTTCTGGGCTTCTACCTAACATGTAGAAGACCTGAGTTCAATTCCCAACACTGAAACTTAGTAACTAAGACTATCTTACAATTCTCCCTCTGCCTCTGTCTGTCTGTCTGTCTCTGTTTTATCCAGGTAAGGTTTCTAGGTCCTGCGTTGTTTCTAGAATTCCTACTGAGGAACAGACCCATAGCTCAGTGGATAGAGTGCTTGCTCGCTCGGCCTTTGTAAGGCTCCTGCCTGCAGGTCACATACACAGGGGATATGTGCATTTTGTGGCATGTGCTGTATTTTAATCGTTCTTTTATCCTGCGTTACAGTGGTTTTCAGATCCTAAGTGATGGTCATAAGATCTTCTATGCGTGCTGTCTAAGCTTCGTATTGTTTACTTATGTCAGCATGTCAGCAATGGAAATGCTAGCCCAGAAGTCTGAAAGGCAGATCGCTGCTGTTGATGGTTGTTGGCAGGTTTTCGTTTGTTTTCCTCTAGAGAAATTGAGTTCCCCATCTTTCACTGTCTGTGGTTTCTGCCTAGAATTCTGCAGTAGCGTACTGCTGGTTAGTGCTGCCATAGTAGCGGCTCGTTCTGGGTTACCTTTTATGTCCATAGTGAGATTTTTTTTTTTATGTATAAACTTGATTTTCACTTTTCAATTTGGTTTTAAATGTATATTTCATCGTTTTTCAGATTAAAATGTTTTTGTTATAATGTGGACTCATGGCCCTTCATGTCTTAGCTGCTATCTAATTTTCTACCTTATTTTATATAGTCCTACTGGATATTCTATGGATGGAGAGGTAGCCAGGAAGAGGGAACAGCCTGGAAGAGAAAGGCAGAGCTGTATAGAGTGTCATGGTGTATTTTCAGTGCAACAGATTGGCATGTGTGACACTTAAGGCAGGGCAGTAATGGAAGTTGTTTTGATTGTGTGTGCTACACCTCATTGTGTGTGTGTGTGTGTGTGTAAGTGTGTGTGTTACACCTCATTGTGTGTGTGTGTCACACCTCATTGTGTATGTGTGTGTTACACCTAATTGTGTGTGTGTCACACCTCATTGTGTATGTATGTGTTACACCTAATTGTGTGTGTCACACCACATTGTGTGTGTGTGTCACACCTCATTGTGTGTGTCATACCTCATTGTGTGTGTGTTACACCTCATTGTGTATGTGTGTGTTACACCTCATTGTGTGTGTTACACCTCATTGTGTATGCGTGTTTACACCTCATTGTGTGTGTGTGTGTGTCACACCTCATAGAGGTCAAAGGAAATATGTGGGCGTTGGTCCTCTCCTCCCGTCACATGGGCTCGGGGTCAGCTTAGCTTCTCAGGCTTGCTATCAAGTGTCTTAGCCCAGTGAGCCATCTGACTGCCCTGAGACAAATGTCTACTTGAACTGACAGATACAACAGCAGAAATAGTCACCTAATAAGATGACCTGCGTACAGGCAAGCATATTGGCCAAAGGGGAGGACTAAAAGAAGCTGTGTCGCCTGTCTGTCCTCTCAGCACACAAGCACAGGCATTCTGGAGATGACACTGAATGGAAGCAAAGCAACAGCCAGCAATGGAGAAGACCTCTAGAAAATGATGAGCTTAGGAAAACAGTGAGTTTTCTGTTTTAACAACAGAAGGTAAAGTGCCCTTTTTAAGGTAGTATAGATTGAAGAGTTTATGCATAAGAACTTAGGGTCTTATTTGGAATCTAAATGAACACTTTGAAAAATCTGCCTTTGTTTCCTTTCATTAGAGTATAAACAAAAACAATTTTTTTTCTTTTTTTTTTTCAGAGCTGGGGACCGAACCCAGGGCCTTGTGCTTGCTAGGCAAGCGCTCTACCACTGAGCTAAATCCCCAACCCCAACAAAAACAATTTTAATAAGGCTAGACAGCAAGTACATAGGGTCTTTTAGAATATACCTAGTATGCCAAGAGTAAGGGAGATGGAAGGGAAAACTGTTCTAATACAGATATACTACTACTGTATGTTGAAAAGTAAGTTTATTTCTAAATGTCTCAAGAGGTCAAGAAGTAGGTTGAAAGTAAGCCAAGCTACTTGAAGCCAGTTTGATTTTTTTTTTTTTAAGATTTATCCCTTTATTATATATAAGTACACTGTAGCTGTCTTCAGACACACCAGAAGAGGGTATCGGATCCCATTACAGATAGTTGTGAGCCATCATGTGGTTGTTGGGAATTGAACTCAGGACCTCTGGAAGAGCAGTCAGTGCTCTTAACTGCTGAGCCATCTCTCCAGCCCTGAGAGTTTGATTAGAGGATCTTTTATTTCCTTAATGTATTGTGACTCTCAGACCTCCTGCTTGGTACTGGTTTTTTGCTTCGTTGTTTTGTTTTGCTGTCTTGCTGTGTAGCCCAGGCTGGCTGTCTTGCTGTGTAGCCCAGGCTGGCCTTGAGTTTATTTTCTTCCTGTTTCAGCCTCTTGAGTGAGATCATAGACATGTACCACAATACCCAACTGAATGTGAGGTTATTCTAAACAGGTTAAATTTTGCCCGTTAAAAAAGACTTAACACTGAAGAGACGTCTCGTTGGTTAAGAGACGTGGCACTCTTACAGAAGATGTGGGTTAAGTTCCTACCACCCACATGGCAGCTCACAGCTGCCTATCACTCTATTTCCAGGCGACCCCAATGTCCTTTTTCTAGCTTCCATGAGCAACAGGCATTCACGTGGTACACACATACATGCAGGACTCATACACATTAAATTCTTTTAAAAAGCTAGAGAGGATTATTTACAATTCATGCAAGTTTCTATAATTTGGAAATTCCTGGGTAAATGTAGTATTATGTTGCTGTACTGCAAAAGTTGAGAACAGTTTGCAATTTAAAAACAAGTTGCTATGGTTACCCAGTGTTTACTTTTTAAAGCAATAATTATACAAAATACCCAAAGAATTTCCTTTAGTACAGAAAGATCTGTAGCTTATGTGTATGCTAGTTATTCCACACACAAATTGAAACTGTATGTTTCACTTCCGTTCTAAAGTATTATTTGGAAAATACAAGAAAATGATTCATGTCTTTTTGAGCTGTAACAGGGTGGAGACATACTGCACATACTATTTTAAAATTCAAGTAATGACTCAGATAGTTTAGAACATTTTTCTTATTCTTTAGTTCCCTTTATCAAATAATGCTGTATTTCTACAAATTTATGGTTAAAAGGAGAGTATTTTTCCGGAGTGTTTGTGGTGTAAAGGGTTTTTTAAATACCTTTTATGATTTTAATAAGCTTATAAAGAGCCGTGGTTATACCTGTTAAGTCCATTAGTTAGAGCTTGTTCCAGACCTCTTACACGTCAAGGAGAGAGCTTATTGGGATCTCTGACTACTCCATTCTTAGAAACAGTCATTCTGCAACGTTAATTGTTTTGTCCACATATTCATAATACCCAGCATCCAGGCATGCTACTTTGAGACAATATAAGGTTAATTGTTATATTTTTATGGCCCTTTCATTTATAATAGATATCATTTGTTCTTTAATATTAGGACTGTTTTTTTTTGGGGGGGGGTTCTTTTTTTCGGAGCTGGGGACCGAACCCAGGGCCTTGCGCTTCCTAGGTAAGCGCTTTACCACTGAGCCAAATCCCCAGGCCCTTGGGCTGTTTTAAACTGAAAATATTTTATATGTGAAACAGAAGCTGGATTAAATGGTAAACGTCTTACCACAGTAGCAGTCATGGAAATACTGTGCTTTAATACTAAATACTGTGTCGGGTGCTTTAGTTACACGACATTGTGACCATAGGAAGTTGCTCATTTTTCTTTTCTCTCAGTCAGACTTAGTGTGGACTCTGGGATAACTCCAGTCATACAATACTCAGTGTACTTCCCAAGGTTATTATCAAACTTACTGTTGTCCAGTAGGAGGGAACATTTCCCTCTATCTCTCCCTTTTTAGGTTAAAAAAGGGGAGACTTTCCTAGAAGCACTGCAGCTGACTTTCCTTGGCATGTGACAGAGCAAGCTGGCTCAGAGCATGTCATTTCCCAAATGAGTCATGTACTAGGTAGAATCGAATTACCATCATCACCTTACACTGTTGAAGATTTCTCCAAGTCGTGTGGAATAAGGCAGTGGCACCCAGACACAGCTGAAGGGAGTCTGTAGGAAGGGAGGGGCAGTGATGGTTGCCTAAGTAGGCAGCATGTAGCAAGCTACATATTACATAGACGAGTTAAACCTTGTCATTTTCTTCCAGGATTAATTTTCCCACCAATTTAAATTATTCACAACACACCAATAATGGAAAACATTATGAGGGTTCTAGAGTTTGTTTTTTGTTTTTTGTTTTTAAAGCAGGAGAAAAACAGACTGAAAGAAAGCATTGTATAAATGCCACTGACAAAAAATGTCAAGTATAAGAAAACATATTTGTGGATATGAAATAGAAAAAATTACTTCTTAATTTTTGCCAAGTACAATGAAAATTTTATTTTCAGGTGTTTCGTATTAACGTATCCTATGAAAACCGTCCTCTTTCTGCGTCCTCGTGGTCATACTGTTGAGTGAGACTCCTGTGCTCCTTCTGCAGCTTGGCTGTTGCTAGTGCTGTGATAGTGATCGATATGTGGTCTCCGTTATAATCCAGCTCTCACTCGGGCATATACTGACAAGTGACAGACACGTGGATCCTACAGTTGTGTTTTAATTTTCTGGGGAAGCTTTCTGTTGATTTCATAGTGGCTGGACTAGTTTACATTACCATCAGCAGTATGTAAGGGTGACGTGTCCTCATACGCCTCACGCTTGCTGTGTTTGCAGGGTTTGGTTTATTGGTTTTAGGTAAGTTCTAGCTCTGTACTCTGTACTCCAGGCTGATTCCCCAAGTCCTGGATTAGAAGAGTGTACCTCCCTCCCCTCTGGATCCACTCATTAGAGAAGAGTCATCTTCTAAGAGGTAACAACCAAACATGGCAAAATAGAATAAAATATGATGAAGCAAAAACTACCCCAGCAGAGTTGGACATGACAACCCATCAGGAAGAAGAGTCCCCAGGGTGGGCACAAGGGCCAGAGCCCTCACAGTCCGGAGTCCCACAGAAATGTAAGCCAAGCTGAAGTTTATGCAGAGGCCCTGGTGCAGGCCCTGGGAGGCCCCGTGCTTGCTGCTTCTCTTCAGTCTCTGAGCTCATGTGCGCTTTGCTTAGCTGGTTCAGGGGCCATGTTCTCCTGACGTCCTTCTCCTCCTCTCACTCTTACAATCTTTCTGCCTCCTCTTGCGAAGGATTCTCTGAGCTCTGAGTAGAGGGATGTGGTAGAAACCTTCCATTTAGACTGTCTGGCTGTGGGTCTCTGTATCTTGTTTTGGACATTTAAAAATTTTTAATTTTACCTTTTAAAATGTGCTGACCATATAAGAGCATTTAAGTTACTCATGTAGGTATCTTTATATTTCTGTTGGATCACATTGGCCTAAGATTTGGATAGCTTACTCATGCAGTACAAGTGAGGTTTGTGGAAAGCTTTATAAAGCTTGCATTACCCCTCCCACCCCCATTTTTTTTAAGAGGCTGGAAAATTGGAAGGTAGCGTACATGCTAGTTACAGTTAATAAATTTGTTGTCTGCTATTCACTTTCTCAAGAACGTGTGGTCTTTATTTCATGTTTAAGCCTCTGGTATGAGTTGCCTTTCAGTGTCTTGTCTTCTTGTACTGCCTATTCTGATTTATGATATAGCACCCTGTTTATATAACATCTTACAAGATGAAGATTTTGCACACACATGTATTTTCTAAGATTTGATATGCTGCACATAGAGAAAATAAGACACTTTGTTCAGTTAGTGCTGTGGTATTTTTGGTACATGTTTTTAAAATAAATATTCCTCCTCAGGTTGCTTTTGTATACCTTTCTTGATCACTACAGTGTATTAGACTTTGAGTAGAATTGTCCAGGTCTTGCCGTCCTTTATGAATTCTTCTAAAGTCACTAGATTTGCATAGTACTGCTGTGCCAATACTTCATTTTCCAATCATGGCTGTAGATGTTGAGATGGGTGCTTTAAGTTAAGCTTTAAATTTTTATAGAATAAATTTTATGTAAAGAGTGATTGGGAAAATGTAAGTATAGAAGTTGTGCTCAAACAAAAAGCATAAGTTGTAACTTCTTAAGTCAAAGTAGATGAATTTACACCTAGATACTTTAGAACAAGTTAAAATTACTCCTGTAAAAAGAGGTTCTATTTTGGAGAAAAATCCTGAAAATAGGATATTATTATAATTTCATTTTTATGTTTCAAGTATTAGGATGGTATATTTGATACAACTGCATGGAGATGAGTAATATTTATATGTTACAATATTTGTATATTTGTCTTAAAAACATTTTAAATATTTTAAAGTAACCAGAAGAAGCAGGCACGGTGGCATATAGCCACAGTCCCATTTGCTAGGGAGGTTGAAGCAGGCAGACCTGTTCACTGCAGAAGCTGCAGGTCAGCCTGAACAACAAGAGCAAGAGCCCGTGTTGTTTCTTCCTTAGATGAATGTTTTATAATTTTTAGTAATTTTTGTTTATAATTTCTGGCATCCTTACCTATAGTGTTTTTTCTTTGTGATTTAATAAGTAAATTTGCTTAAACAAAGAATAACATTTCAATGCTCATTCAAAAGTAACTCATTCCCACTGGTCTGGTGGTGCATGCATGCCTTGGATCCCAAGCACTCAGACGGCAGGTGAACCTCCAAGTCCCCAGGGCGGCCCAGTCTACAGATCAGGTTCGAGGACAACCAGGAGGACATGGAGAAACCCTGTCTCCAAAAACAAATCAACTAACAAGATTATTCACAGATAGATAATTCTCTCTTGTTACCTAAACTTTCAACGGTCATTATAGATTTTCTTTAATGATCAGTTTTACAACATAGAATTAAAGTTAGAAATCTTAGTGGTGATAGAAATATGTTTTTGGCATTAAGCGTTTTAGTCATTTGGATGACTAGGCAAAATACTAATTTCTAGATTATCTTTCTGGTATAGAATGAGGCTGAAGGAGATTTACAGTGAGGACGTATAGGCTCGGCTATCTTAAGTACTCAGAATAGTGTAGTCACTTCTAAAATACAAGACGACAGGCAAGGCAGAACATTTCTTTGTAACTGGGAAATATTGTTTTATTTACATTTTTTTAACTTATTCACTTTACACTTGACTCTCCTAGTCGACCTTTCCCACAATCCTTCCCACATTCCCTCTCTCATTCTTCTCTTATTCTCCTCTTAGCAGATGGGGCCCTTGGTTGTCCCCGGTACCCTGACAAATATTCTTAGTCTGGGCAAAGTGAGAAAGGTAGTGAAAGCCACCTCCAAGGTGGTCTGGGTGGCTTTGTTTGCAGTGTTAGGGTTAAACCCATGGCCTGCTGCACACCAGACAAGTGCTACAGCTACAGCCCGCAAATGGTTGGTTTTCACACTTAATTGTGGCTTTTGGAAATTCATTTTATCAGGAAGGAGGAGTTGTTTGTTTGTTTTCTTTGTAAGATTCTGTACTTTTTTGACATGTTGGTAATTCAGGACAAGAACTTTAAACAGTTGTTTTATGCAGCTGCTTAATGTGTTTTTTAAGGCTTTAGAATATATTCAGATATAAAGGTATTTAATTTTTTCAGTGAAAATTCAAATGATTCATAAAAATTTAACATTAAGATTTCTTCCTCTATGAAGTTTAAATTTTTTTCTTTAAAATGTATGAGTCAATAAGTGATTGATTTCTTTAGCTTAGAAGAAAATATAGCAAGCCTTACATTTGTTTTCTTTAAGCCTCTTTTCATTCTAGAAAATAACACACATCCTAAGGAGGGGAAAGGGTAGAGGAAGAGAAAGGTCTTGGCCCACCTTAACTTAGGGTCGTGGTTTTAGTCTTAGAAACTATTTCCTGTTCTCCTGAGGTCTCTTTTATGAGTTCACTACAGGCTCTCCTACTGCAGCTGCTGCCATGGAGTTTAAACATTTGCTCGGCAGGCGCATACAAAAGCAGCTAGCTGTTTGGAATTGTTTACTTGCTAAAACCAGTGTTAGTCAGCAGAGGCAGTACACCAGATTTCCTTGTGGCTTTTAGTGGAAAATGTTAAAAGCGCACTTATTTTTCAGTTATAGAATTTTTCGGTTTGATCTGGATTAGTCACAGAACTGGCATGAACCTTCTAATTGTGAAGGCTGTCCAAATGCACTATTTTTTCTCCTGCTAGAGGAAGTTACATCCTGAGCAGTCGCTGAGCTCTCTGGTAAGTGTAACATGTGAGCATTACTAGGCATTTCATCCTGCGGGCTGCAGTCTTTGCTCCTCAGGCTGTTGCTTGGGTGAAATGCTTCTGCAGGACCGATCCTGAGGTTGTGTAGCTCTTTCTCAAGGGCTGTTCGGTTGAGGCTATCAGCGGCATTTTGCAAGATCATCCGAGGAACAGGAAAGCATTTGAAATCAACTGAAGGATAACTGTAGCGGTTTTCACCAGGGAAGGAAACTATATTGGCACAGAGGCAGATGACTGAATAAAGTAGTTGGCTCCGAGAAGATGCACAGTCTGCTGTTTTTCCCCTCTGAATGAAGACTATTTAATGGAAGCTGTATTCATGTAGAGATCAAAGGAAATACTACAGCGATAAACTACTTTCTTCCTTCTCCTTTTAAAATGAAAACCCTGAAGCAGTAATTGGAGCTCAAAGGTCTTCAGATTCTTTGACTGTCGGCTTGTTCTATTAAGATTCTCCACTGACAACCATTTCTGCCTGGTGCCTGTGCCTTTTTGCTGGACTGCTAGAAACAACTGCCTGATGGAGAAAGAATGAAAGCCTTGCCTGGCCTCTGTCACTGATGGGATGAAGCTAGCTCTGTTTCGCCTGTTACTGGGAAGTCTGGATTCATCAACTTGGATTCTCGTACCAGTGGTCCTATTGTCTGTTGTGATCTGACTCATTGCATGCAAATGTGCTGCAGCTTTGCTCTTAGTGCAGATGGGTGGCTGGCTCCTTCTCCTCCTGTCTTCTCTCGCTCCCTCGAAAACAGAGCTGTCAGCGCCTGAGCTTCATCTTCAGGATTTAGGCTACATTTTATGTATTTTTGTTTGTTTGTTCCCTGTATGGTATCTGTACTAAGTCAGTGAAGTTGAAGAAATGAAGACCAATTAGAAGTGGAAACAGAATAGTGAGATTCTGGTTTTAATTTTCAGCTACAGACCGCCCAGCTGACTGGTAACTGTATGACCTTGCAGACAAGAGTGGGGATATCTGCGGCCACCTCTGTCACAGCAGTTGTGTCTAATTTCATTCTTCATGGTGTGGTGGTGTGTCACCCACAGCACTGGTTGTTTTGTGCAAGTAAATTTCAGAGCTCAATGTAACTATTTCAGTGGAAAAAAATATTTTTAGAAGATTAGTCCTAGACTGAGTTTTAATTATTGACACATTGATGTGAACCTTTTTATAGATTGCAGTAACCTGGCAGAAAGAAGTAGGTTTTTATTTTTAGGAAGTTATGTATCATAATTTTAAACTTAAGTTTCTCTAATATCACTGACTGTAAAAGCAGCTGCACCGTTCAGAGAATGTTCATAAGTAGTGTGCAGAAGAGGAGGACGACTGCTCGCGCTCCCACTGTGGCTCGTACCCCATAGCCTGGAGTTGAATGTTTGAGAGCGAATGAGTCGCGTGTGTATTGTTGTTTTGGAGGAGGTAGAGGATGATTCTCCTGTGTTCATTTCTAAGTTGCCCCAGGAAAGCACATGTCTACCATCTCCACCTTCTGGAAACGTGTTGGTAAGCTCTGCGAGTTTCTCTGCATATACTTTATAGAGCTAGTCCTGCAATGTACCTTCGTGAGTGCACACCGTAGTGCTTACTGAGCTCATCGCTGTCACTGGTCTTATCCAGGCAGTGTGTGGGTCTCTGTGATGCAGTGTTACTGTGTAGTTAGCACATTTCTGTTTCTCTTTCTCACATGCTGAGGTTCCACTTTAAATTTTATTATCTGTTCATCTTCTTATGGGGTCTTGAAAATAAACTAAGAAGTAGTGAAGTAGTTATGAAATATGCTCTTGCTTTCATTTGGTTTTAGAACTAATCTGACAAGAGTCAGGAACTCTGCATAGTTTTCAAAAAGTTGACCACTACCAGCAGCATCAAGGCATAGCCTTTGTGTAGAGAATTTCACTTATTTGCATGTAAGACTTTATATTAAAAAGAATCAGGCTATATCCTTAACCTTATTTTTAACACTGTTGCCAGCTAACTCCATATTTGAGTGGTATAACGTGACCCCTTCAGAGACTGTGCTGTCGATGAGGAGATTATGGTTGGGCACACATACGCTTGTCTTCTCGTTATTCAGATGTATACTGTGTTTTGGTCTTTGAATAGAAGTTCTTTTTTATCAGTTGCCAAGTTTCCTCTCTGGGATTTCTATCATTATATACGTAGAATAAAAACCACATGTGTGTGATTATCATGCCCTGAATAAACCTTTTTAAAATCTCCCTCTTTCATAGCTCTCAGTGGACTAGGAACTGCTTATTTGACTGGTTTTATTCCATAAGTAGATTCGAATGATCAGGCTTACAGTTCTATGTCTTTTCATCATTTATAAGCAAAAGGCTTTTACTTAAGAAATAAAATGAGTGTATTACTTAGTTTTGTCAAATTACACTTGAATAGGTTTATTAGGTAGAGCTTGTTTATTACCTCCACCCAGGATGAACCTTACACTTTAATATGATTAGGCTATGTGTTCCCTACCTCTTTAAAAAGATTATGGCTGCAGGAAAGAAAAAAAAGCATTAGATTTGGAAGTAATGCAGAAATATCTTTAAATCTATACTTAATGATATGACTAATGTTTTGTTACTTTTATTTTATTTATAATTATTCTTTTTTTTTTAAAGCCATCACTGGTGCAAGCTATATTTAATGGTGATCCAGATGAAGTTCGAGCACTAATATTTAAGAAAGAAGATGTTAACTTTCAGGTAAAACAATTGATTCCCTTATACCAACCTTTTTAACGTACTTTAAGAAAAACAAAAAACCTTTCCTAGTATTGTGATTTTGTTTGGTAGCTTTTTATGTTTTTGTTTAAAAGCATATTTTTTTGTTTAAACATATGCTTTTGTTGCTGGTTTCAGCTAAGAAAAGCATAATTCTGCAACAGTTGTTTTTAGAGGCGGCAGGAGAGTCTCGCTCTGGGTGTGTGTGTGTGTGTGTGTGTGTCCAATGTATATTCACACACACAAAACTGTCTGAAGACCTACAACTCCTGGAAGCAGGTTGAAAGGTTTGTGTTCTCTGAACTTTTGCCTTGAAATTTTCAAGCACTGGCATGTTAAAAAATACTCTGAAGACCATGATATCCTTATTTTGGTTCAGTATTGATAGCCTTTTGTTATTTACTCTCTTTCATGGGGTGGGGGTGAGCACACATATACACATATACACGGGTTTTCTTTTGCTGAACCACACTTTGACAGTAAATTGCAAATATGACATTTCTTTTTTTTTTTTTTTTTTTTTTAGATATGAGGGTTCTTTTAAAAGTTGACAGAAAAGATTTCTATAACACTAAAGTGTACCTAACTTGTTTATGAGAACAGATGTGATTTCTGTAAATAATTGTGCTGAGAATTTTATAAAGAGTTCATATTGGTATATACTGATGGGGTTCATTAATGGCATTTTGTTCACGTAAATCATGAATCTCCGTTACTCTTTCCTATTCTTCTCATCCCTTCCTCTTCTCAAATAGTCTTTCCATTTTTGTGTGTCATATTTGTGTGGTTCTGTCTAGGTAGGTAGGTAAGTAGATAGACACACAGACTCTTGACTTCTGATTAGGCTCAATTACAAGGGACTAATTGAAAACTTTTTGAACTTAAGAATATAGTATATGTAATATTCAAGGCTAACATGTTAGAAAGTGTAGAAAGATTATATATAATAGATATATATATAGTATTAAGATAATTCTCGCTTGCTCTCCTTTCTGTATAGAATTGTTTGTCCTGAAATAGGGTCTTGTTTTATAGCCAAAGCTGATTTTTTTAACTTACTAAACTTGCTTAAAGAATATAATTTATAAGAATAATTTCATTAAAGTATTTTCTGGAAGCAGATATGTCTCTAAACTGAGGATGGATGGAAAGTTTCTCTAAGCTGAGGATGGATGAAAAGTTTCATGACTCCTAAACTGCAATAATAGCACCTGGATGTTCTAGAGTTTTTTGTAATTATAAGAAAGCATATATTATAAGCACATCTTGAACACTGGTATTTGTTTTTTACTTTGATTGAGTAGTTTGACCACTTAATGTTGATAGACACTTAAAAGTTTACCTTTCTAAAAAATTGTGATTATCTGAATGGTTTGCACTGCTGTGTGGCTGAAGTGGTTGATTTCTAAGGACTTGGAGTGCTGACCTGGAGATCACTACTGTAACTTTCCCTGAACCTTTCCTAAGTAAATGGCTTTTCAGTCTATATGTAGTTGGGGAGGCTGCACCTAATTCAGGATGTATTTATCTTAGATGAAGTGCGTGATTCCCTTTGCCTAACTAGACTGTCTTAGCAAGTCTACTTTTTCTTTTCTTTTTTTTTTTTTAAGGAACTGCCCTCCTTTTTTTTTTTTTTTTTTTTTTTTCCGGAGCTGGGGACCGAACCCAGGGCCTTGAGGTTGCTAGGCAAGCGTTCTACCTCTGAGACAAATCCCCAGCCCCGCAAGTCTACTTTTTCAAGCATACTAAGTAGCTGTAGGGTATAGATGTGTGAACCAGAGGAAGACAGACATATACTATTTTGTTTTTGATGTTTGACTTAAATAGAATAGTCTAATTGCCGTGGCTAATTTCTTCATGGCAGCTTGTAGCTGCCATTGCTTTTCTACTTCATTTAATCACGATACCTTGAGCAGAAAAAATGGTTGAGTCTAGTCTTATTTTTAGGCATCATTAGCAGCATAAGAAACATGAGTGGCCCTTTGAGGGAGACTATAACAAATTCTTAGTAATAACAAGGGTACGTGTTGAAGAACATACTCCTTGAAATTCAGATCTCATGTTTTAAAGGTTATTTTGAGGAAGTGTCTGTGTGGTATGTGTTGTGTGCATGTGTCTTTGCTTGTGGAGGCGGGATACAGACATTGGATGTCTCCTCAGCCTGGTCTTCACCTCATTTCTTAAGGCAGAGTCATTGACTTAATCTAGATATTTGCCTGTCTCTCCCAGAACTGACGGGGTTGCAGATGCTCGCCTCCACCCCTAGTTTTTGTATAGCTCCTGGGGATCCGAACTCAGATAAGGCATTTTACTAATTGCATCATCTCCCCAGCCCATTTTATGATTTTTAAGATGAGTGTACGTTCAGATTTGCTTCTACTTATATTTCTA
Source organism: Rattus norvegicus (assembly GCF_021556685.1). NCBI lineage: Eukaryota > Metazoa > Chordata > Mammalia > Rodentia > Muridae > Rattus > Rattus norvegicus. Next base: position 7,076,870 of record NC_141549.1, on the reverse strand, counting down.
TAAATTTCTCTTGTCAGATCCTGAAACTTTAAATCTTATGGACAGCTAAACAGTATCTTTCTTTCTAAACTAGTTTATTTTAAATAAAAGCTAGAATTTAAGAGCATATATTCATATTACTTGCCATGAGGATATAACAAACAACCTGATGGTGTTAACTGAGTGAATGGAAGCTGCTGCATGTATAATTTGCTGATGGTCACAGTGTTGGGAATCAGACTCAAGACCTTCAACATGCTTGTTCACTCCAGAGCAAGATGTTTATCTTATCACAGTGCAGTATTTAGAGTCTAAGCCTTGTTCTGACAGCATGAGATGAGTAACAACTGCACATGCTTAAATCAGATAAAGCAGAAAGACTATTCTCTAGGTTTCCTTTCAAATCAGAGATATCTTTTCTAGATCACCAACAGACCTGCCCCTGAGGTCTGCTGTTCCATCAGCAGTCAAAATAGAAAGTGTCTGTCTGTCCGTCCATCCGTCCATCCATCCAGCTTATCTATCTAATTTATTTGCTTATATTGGCGGTTTGTTGTCTGCTTCTTGGGAGAAAGAATAGGAGCCTGTTTTCATTGCTATCTGGAATGGATCAGAATTTTCCAAGAAAAAGGAAAGAAGGAAGGAAGGAAAAATAATTGCTTACATCCGTAATTTAACAAAGGTAGATAATTAGTCATTTTACAACAGAATAGCAGACTTTTAGAAAAATGGAAAGTTACTTATGAAAGGAACAGTATAACCATGAAGGGTAGTGAAGTAGTAGTTAAAGCTGTGTTGGTAGTTAGAACACAAAGAACATTGGTACCATGACAGTCTCTCCGTCCTCTGTGGACAGCTGTGGACCACTGGCCCCATCTCTGACATGCACTTCTGTAATCTGTAGGACTGCATTACTAAGCCTCAGAGTCTTTCTCCAACCCAGACTCTCCCAAAAGTCCTCAGTGACTTCCAATGCCTTCCTGATTTTGCCAAGATTTAATTTGTCTTGATGCATATGACCAAAATAAATGTTTTCCTTAGAATTTATAAGAATTTGATATGTTGTTCTTGAATAGTTTAATCTGAAATATTGATGGTACCCTATTTCAGAAAAAAAAGTCTGATTCATATTTAGACAAAAATTGGTTTTCTACAAACAAATTATGTTTCTCTATCCAGACTGGGAGAAATTAGTGTTACTTACAAAAATTGACTTTAGAAGCAGACATACGTATGGGTTTTTTTTAAATGTTACTTAGTTTTACTCAAAGTATAGTCTTCTAAAGTTAGTATAAAAATATTTGCTTCATCATTTGGTATCAAAATAAAATTCACAAAAGTTAAAAATCTTTTAAGGTTAGTAGGTTCAGCACAATATTTAGATTTTTTTAAGCATATATATATATATATATGAATATTTTAGTTTCTTTGCTAACGTTTTATACTTACCACTGAGTGTGGTTTTTGTCCCATTTTTCTATATTCTGTACTTTTTGTTCCTAGTGTGAATAGTCTTTATTTTGAAATACTTAATTTTTCCTTGGTACTCAACCTGTTTGACAAGCTGTCTTTCCTGTAACAGCCATTTTCAACAGAAGATGATACCACTTCCAGCTAAGCCAAAAGGATTTTATGTGTATGTTTGAAAAATCTTTCTTTTCTTTTCTTTTCTTTTTTTTTTTTTTTTTTTCAGAGCTGGGGACCGAACCCAGGACCTTGTGCTTGCTAGGCAAGCGCTCTACCACTGAGCCAAATCCCCAACCCCTGAAAAATCTTACATTTTCTAGTAGTCTGTGGCAAACAAAAGACCAAGGTATATAAATGACAAACACTATGACTTTAGATCGATCTTCAGTGTTCAAGTGAACGCCTTTCTGGAAGTATATCTCCACCGAGATTCTCATGCTCGGCTTCTGGGACCCTCACCATCCACCTTTGGATTGCAGGTGGTCTGCCCCTCCGACCCTGGGTGTTTTCCATGGGGTAATACCTTCTGCAGAGAAGTATCAGAGGCTAGGGAGTCTGAACTTAGGGTCTACCCTCAGCTTTCTTTTTCCACTGTAGTAGGAACAGGGAGCCCAGAAGAGTCCTCTATGTGGTGCAGCTTATTCTGTCCACCTTACTCTATTTTGAGTGAGGTGCAATGTAAGCAAAATGAAGCTTATCTTTTTCTAACATGGTTCCTCAGCTTGTGTCGTCCAGTGGGATTCCGAAAGCACACTATAGAGGGTTTTTTTGTTTGTTTGTTTGTTTTTTTGTTTTTGGACATTTTCAAAGTAATATTTACAGGTAGATGCTGGCTGTTTTAGTTGCTGTTAGCAGTTACTTTGAGGGGGCAGTTAGTATGAGGAAAAAGCTGCTGTCCTTTTGTAGATGAATGTTAATCTCTGTGAGACTTGAATGTTTGTGTATGTATGCACATATGTTTATGTGTTTGTGTGCTGCTGTGTATACAGATATAAATGGAGATCAAAGGTCTGCCTTGAGTACCTTTCTCAGTCACTGCCCACCTTGCTCTTTGATACAAGGACTCACTCATTGATCCTGAAGTTTCTGATCCAGCTAAACTGCTGGCCAGTGAGCTTCAGGCGTCTGCCTGTCTGTGTGATGGAATGGCGTCTGCGAGCTCCGGATCCAAGCTTAGGTCAGGCGTGAGAGCAGGTGCCTCAGCCCTCGTGAAGACTGTACCACCCAATCATAACAGGATGCTTACGTCTCTTAAACCTCCTTCCCATTCCCATTCCCTGTCCCATTGGCAGCACCTACAGTTTAGACAGGTCACATTCAAGTCATTTGGCCTTGGTGCTCATGTCAGGTACCTCAACTTCTAGAAGAGCCATTTACTAAAAGTTCTTACTGTTGGAGGTTTTCTGACAAGCTGGATTTCATTTTTTAGATTACAGAGAGGAAACTTAAGGTTACAAGATGATCAAACATGGGATCATGAAAGTAACTTGGGAACTTATGGAAACCTGGGGCGGGAGAAGGAGTAGAGCCGGGATGGATGCTGAGCACTGCCATTCTGTACGAACACTCAAGTGAGCCACATAGGTAGCTTTTGATAGCATGGGGCTTGTATTTCAAGTCATGCTGCCAGATTACTGGTACGTATACCCTAGCCTAAGGAGCTGATGCGTTCAAAACTTTGTAAATCCAAATACTTTTACTTTGAGTCAGGACTGAAAGGGGGAGCTGCCTCATCTCACTCAAATGATGCATTCACAAAGAAAATGTTTTACTCTCACTATATAATTGAGGGTCTCTACTATGAGATGAATGTAGATTATCCTGCCTCTCCAGAATTGCTGTATATGAACCTCTGGTAATTCTTCTAGTCTTAGTGTCCATATAGAGTCAAGTTGGTAGTTAGATATATAAAGAGTGAATATAGAATTTCGATTTTTCTGGGAACTGTTTGAATTCAAAGGATACTCTTTCCCAAAGGAATTAAGCATGCCAGTAGGCATGTTTGTGTTTTGGAAAGTGGGTTTTAGTGCTAATGATTGCACATAGACATGATAGGCAGATCTCTGAGAATTCCTGGCCAGCATGGTCTACAGAGGGAGTTCCAAGACAGCCGGGGCTACACAGAGAAAACCTGTCTTGAAAACACACTTTAAAACATGTGCTCACTAGGTTTCCTAGACAAGCCTTGAACTTTAAGTCCTGCCTCAGCCTTCTGAGTGTCTGTGATCATGTAGGTCTGGCTTTAGCTGGTGATATCCCACTTCAAAGCTTGTACATTGTGTCAGTACTGATACATCCCCTTCTTAGTTTAAATGGACCTCAGTTGGTAGTTTCTAAAAATGATTATTGTTGTCCATTTTTATCTCTTTTATTGTTCTGAATATCAGCTCCTCAAAATCACCCTTTGTACCTACATAACGATCTGATCTACATTTCACTTTCAGGACTAGTGAAATGACTCAGCAGTTAAAAGTATGTATTACTCTTACAGAAGACCAAGTTTGTTTCCTAGGTGACTCACACTATAACACCAGCTCCATGTTGGACTCCTATACAGGTGCACAGATATGCACATAAATGTATAATTAAAATAAGTCTTATTTTAAAAATCTTGGTTTTTCATATTTTTAACCCAGTAGATAATATAGATTATATATATATATATATATATATATATATATATATATATATATATATATATATATATAATCTGTAATATTACTTGGGTCTGAGTTCTCCCGCAACCCCCAAAGCAGGGTTTCTTTGTGTAGTCCTGGCTATTCTAGAACTCACTCTATAGACCTGGTTGACCTCAGAGACCTCAGAGATCTGTTTGTCTAGTCTCAAGTGCTGGGATTAAAGGTATGCACTGCCACTGCATGGTCTGAGTTCTTTTCTACAGTAGGTTAATTTTTTTCTTGTTAGAAACAAACTATTTTAAACATGTCTGTGGTATACATGGTGTGCATGAGTTTGTGTTTCTGTAGAATATGTATGTGGCTTACAGCACTGCATGTGTACATAGCACTTTATTAATATATAGAATTGATCCACATCCTCATGACTGCTGTATCAGAATTCTCATTGGTGGCGTACATGGATCTTGGTTTTTCAGTAGGATTTGATATTATAAAGTATTTAACTTTCTTCCCATTTCTTAGCACATAGCACTTAAAACCCTTAAAACTCGAAGTATTTTAGTATCTTTTGTATGTTAGTCAGAGGCTAAGTATCTAAGGTCCCCTAAGATAAGCTAAGAAGAAGTAGCTTCAGTACAGGAGTTGATTGCCGGAAAGACCAAGTCCTTTTCTACAGTGGGTTAATGGTCTTTCATATTACCTTCTAGCTTCTAGCAAGTAAAGACTGAAGATTGGTGTGGTTACCAATGTTCAGTAATTTAATGAACTCCTAACATAATAAACATACACAAAACCAAAAGGACTACTTCTGAGAGGCTTCTAAAGCTGTGCATATGTGGGGAATGGCCTATACACAGGAAGACCAGAGAAGGCCATAGAACCTTAATATATAGTCAGAAGCACAGAAAAGACAATGTGGAACTTGCAACTAATGTCTGAATTCAGGGCAGTCTGAAGGAAGTAAGCCCTTTTCTGTGTCATTTAATACTACCTCCCAGGTAGAGGGTATTAGGACTGGATTTGAATTAGTGGTCATCCTGACAAGTTCACAGCAGGAGTGGCTGCTTGTTTTCTGGTAATGAGAAGTCTAAATGTGACACCTTGGTCACAGACGTAGGACAAGCTATGTTTGTATATTCCTATCCTTAATAAAAAGACAGATAAACCTTTTTAAGGTAAGGGTGAGCAGACTTACCTCCAAAGAGGAAAGCACATGAAGGCTTACTGACCGCGATTAGCCACCAGGGAATGCTGATCAAACCATAATTGAGATGCTACTTGTTGTGTATGGGGATGGAGCTGTGGGTGTTCCGTTGGCTGGTTGCCCTGGTGTCCTTTTTGCTTTTTTCTATTTTAGGCAAGGTCTCATTGCATCACCCTGGTTTGCCTAGAAATCGATGTGGTAGACTAGGAACACTTGAACAGATCTGTTTTCCTCCCGAGTGTTGGGATTAAAGGCATGTACCACAATGTGATTGCGATAATTCACAAGGATAGGCAGCAACAAATGGTGCCAAGAATTTGTGGATCTGAGAGCCCTCATTCACTCTGCTAAGAAGTCACTGTAGAAGACAGGATGGTGGTTCCCCAAGTCTAAATACAGAGTTCCTATATTACCCATACTTTGATTCCAAAGGATGTACCCATAAAGGAAAAAAACAAGTCCACATAAAGATTTTCTATTTAGAAATAAATGTTCATGGCAACATTCATGCTCCTGTTAATAGACAAAACAATGTAAGCAATTCAAATTTCTATCAACTAATGAGTGACTAAAAGATGTGGTATATCCCTACAGTGGAACGTAATTCATCAATAAAATGAGATACTAATAACACTATGCTATAAACAAGCCCTGAGGATATGTAAGCAAAGCAGGAGACAGTGTTTATCTGTTTATTTCAGTAGGACCCAGAAAATGAAAGTGGGGAAGATGGTTCAAGACATTGGTTCTTAACCTTCCTAATGCTAGGGCCCTTTTACAGTTCCTCATGTAACGTGTGACTCCCAACCTTAAAGTCACTTTGTTTATACTTCATAACTGTAGTTTTGCTACTGTTATGAATCCTAATGTAAACACCTAATCTGCAGGATGTCTGATAGATGGCCCACAGGTTGAGAACCACTGGTTTACGAGGAAGTAGCTTGGTGGCATGATAAGGGGTTCTGAGATTGGCTGTGAAGACACATGTGTAACTGAGAGCACCCCACAGCGCTGCACTGCATATTCAGTGCGTTCGTACACGCCATCTCAGTAAAGCTGGCTGATGGTTTGCAGGGATCCTTCTCTCTCCACCTCCACAGCACTGGGATTCTTCCCACAGTACCATGCTAGGTCAGACTTACTCGTGCTTACAAGGTAAGCACTTTACCAACTGAGATATGTTCCGAGTCCTATTTATATCTTTTGGGGAATCGCTTTCAGTTCCAGGAAATGAAAGGTAGTGCTCAACTATAATAGCTCTAGTTGCAAGAGTTCCGTAACAGATATTTCTTTATGATCCTAAATCCTGAAATATAAAGAATACAGGCTTTTGCCGAGCTCGGTGGCGCATGCCCTATAATCCTAGCGACCAGACTAGACTACTTAGGAATTTCCATGTGAGCCTGGGTTACAAATCAAGATTCTGTCTTTAAGAAAAAAGGGGGGAAAAAAGGAAAACTTTAAATTTATGACAAATTTAGGTGAGTAAACCCTTATCTGGACTACAGGCTGAGACCATGTCTCCTAACCAGAATTTACAGGAAAAACGGCTTTTCATTGACTGCTGGGTTACACATGGAAGAGTCCTATTAACATTTTTGAAAATTAATATATAATTAAATGAATCAATTAATTGTACAAGCATGCTTTTCTGATTTCATTAAATTATCTGTGAGTATGTTTTGTTTTTTTCTTGACTCATATCATGCTTCACTAAGCTCATTATTCAGAATTCCTTTCTCGGCAGTTTGTAAATGTACTTTTATTTGAGGTCAGGTAGATGATTGTATTCCTTGACAGATATCATTTTTATTTTTACATATTTCTATTGTCCCTAAATTGCTATGTGCATCTCATACAATAATCTTATCTTGTTTTATGGCTTTCCTCCTTATGTAGAGAGAAAGATTTTTTTCTGTGAGTTTTTATACTGGCCTTTCCATTGGGTATGGAGTATAAACTTTGATTCTGGATTAACTCTGTATGACTTCTGCAGTTTTCTTTAACTGTGGTTCTTGTAGGAGACGTCTGTACTGTACTTATGTCATTGATCTAAGCTGCACACATCTGTCAGTATGGTAGTGCTACAGCTTTCCCTCTACTTGAAAAGGCCAGGCTTGCTGCTCTTGGCTCGCACTGTGTAAACCGTGCATCCCTAGGCATGGTCACTGAGTTTGGGAGCAAGGGTTTCAGCTTTTCTGCTGGACATAGATTCATGCATCATATACAGACATGCTGGAATGACAACTGTCTCTCAAGAATGGAGGTACTCATAGCCCTCAAGGGAGGGTGTACTCTGGCAGTGCATTCAGTTTCAGGGAGGCTTCAAGCTATAATGGATTAGATCGTGGTTGTGAATATATATCAGGGCTTCTACTCTGGTAATAAAGTTACATAAACTCCACACAACTTTCTAAATTATAAAGAGCCTATGAGGGCCACAAGAATCATCTGTGTAGTCAATGGAGGCTCTTGATGTCTTGTTCTTCATTTCTTAAGAAATCCATCTTAGCTGTCAGACAGTCATGGTGGAAGAAACATGTCAGGGAAGGGACAGCATGCTTCACTCTTCTCTGTGGGGATGTTTGGGGACTTTGTGCTCCACAGCAATCTCCCCATTGCAGCAGTTTGTTACCTACTAGGCGAATGGTCTGTTTGGGAAGAAGGGGGAGGGGTGGGGCTGACAGCAGTGCGCAGAGACAGCTCTAGTCAGTCCCTCTGCTGGTCTCTTCTTCTTCTTTTTTTTTTTTTTTTAAATAAGTCCGTGTTAAGAACTCTCCCCCTCCCACCTGCCCACGTGCGTGCATGCGCACGTGCCTGCATGTGTGTGTGTGTGAATGCATGCATGTACACTGTGCATGCCATAGTTCATATGTGTAGGTCAGGAAACAACTTGTTAGAGTCTGTTCTTTTCCTCCTGCCATTTGGATTCCAGGGATTGAACTCAGGTCATCAGGCTTGTTGGCACATGGTTTTACTTTATTATGGTCCCTGCTTCTTAATTTAAGTTATAAGTACCGTATTTCCTTGTGTAGATGTCCAGTGGTAATCTTGTCTTCTGCTGTGTTGAAAGTCTGATGATGTATTGATATTCACTAGGACTTTTTTTTAAATTAAACTCAAGGTTTTTCATTAATAATGCATAACTCAGTAATATTTTTCTTCAACTATACCCACAATACATTATCTATACCTTCCGTTTTGAGTTTCCTTAAGTGGTATGAGAAATTAAGCCCTTAACTGACCATGTTAAGCCAGGCCTGGTGGCAAGTGTCTATAATCTCCTCACCATAAAAGCACAGGTAGGATACTCTTGAGTTTTGGGCCCGCCTGTATTACCTAAGAGCTCTAGGTCAGCCTGTGGTACATCGGGAAACTCCAGGGGAAAACTAACTTAGAGTAAAACTTGGGTTCTTTATAAAAGCAGTCAGCTTTAGTGTTTCAGTTTCTCCTTTCCAATTTTCCAGCACTTCTCCTTATTGAATTTTAAAAGTAATATTTATCCTGTTGATCATGGATATATTTGGTTCTTCATTCCTGATTTAGCTATTTAAATAAGCTACAAATACACAAATTGCTAACACACTTTACCCTTGGCAAACATAGACCCCACTCTGTGATCAAAAGCGTGTGGATTTAAGAGCGGAAGACTATGTATGAGTCAAAGTACCTTGTGTAAAAATTAATTATTCCTAACACTCAGGAATCCAAGAATATTGGTTACTTGTGTGAGTTTACAAAAGGTTGATTAAGAGTTTCTTGTGTTCTGTTATTTAAGTACCCATTTTGGAGACATCTAATCTGTTTTCAGCATTTGAGTCTTACAATAAATAGACAGGTTGGAATTCTTTTTTTAAAAAAATAAGTTTTAAAGCATATTTTACTAAAGGGAATTTTAGCTATTTTGTTGCCTCATTTTCAGTGTTGAGCTGTAGTAGAGTGAAATAAGATCTGTATTTTTCTTTCATTATCAATTCCCTTTCATTATGATTTGCATAGAGAAATATTATGTTCACATGAGTCATAAAATAGCTTCGTAGCATTGCAAGCATTGAGTCACAGAGTTCCAGGCATCTCTCAGACACAGTGACTCACTTTCTGTGTCATTGTGCTTTCTGTCATGTTTATGCATTGCATTAGAGATGTTTTTCCATTTGACTAGGTCTAATCACATTTTAACATTAGCAACATTTGTTTGTTTAATGGGTAGCACCAAAAAGGCTAGACAACAAGTTCAGTTTAAACCACACTTCTAAATTAGTCTTCAGCTTTCAGTAAATCTTTATCTTTCAGTGTTTGCTAGATATTCTGTGTGAGCTTTTTTTTTTGGTTCTTTTTTTTCGGAGCTGGGGACCGAACCCAGGGCCTTGCGCTTCCTAGGTAAGCGCTCTACCACTGAGCTAAATCCCCAGCCCCTTGTGTGAGCTTTTTAACAGCTGTTTGGTGCATGATTTCTCTCAATGTATTCCATTTCCTGGGGTGAAAATTAAAAAGTATGATGCAATAGATTCTAACTCTGGCCATAGAAAGGAAAACCTCCAAGCTCACTAATTTATTCAACATTAATAGCAGTAAACTAATTTCCTGTGCAGTATTTTTATATGGTATTGCTAAGATTCCCAGCTCTAATCCCTAGTCTCAGCTGTTCTTAGAGTAATTTAGAGATTCCTAAACTAGAAAATTTTATAGTCTTGAGCTGAGGAGATAGCTCAGTGGGTAAAGTGCTTGTTAGACAAGCATGAGAAACAGAATTTGATATCTGACCCCACATAAAAGCTGGATGTGATAGTGCTTGAATACCAGCACCAGGAAAGCAGAAAGTCACCTGGGGATCATGGCACAGCTAGCCTGCCCTACCCTGGTCAGCAAGCCCTGGGTGCTAGGAACAGTTCTTGATGAGCGAGTGATCCTGAGGTCGGTCTGGCCTCCTGGCACACATGCACAGCCATGTATCCACACATATCTCCCAGTCCCCCCCGAATCATGAAGACTGGAGTAATGTGCTACTTAAATGCAAGCTTTCTCTTCTGAGAAGTCTACGAGTCAGTGTTCCAAGATGGTGGCTCATTGAGCTCATTCTCAGTCTGCTGGGATAGCGGCCTGTACCTACATGGTCAAAGTTGGCTCCGTGTCAGATCTGCCTTTCAGCCTATAGGCTTGGAGCATACTGCAGCTATAGTCTAGGTTTGGTTTGGTTTTCATTTCGTTTTTTTAAGATGAGATCTTGCTGTAGAGTTTGGCCTCCAGAACAGAGCAGAGTTGAACTATGACCTCTCTGCCTCAGCCTCCCCAAATGCTGCTGCAGTGCATGCACAGTCATGCAGTTTGACAGTTACCTTTTAAAAGGAAGGGGCTCTGAAAGGTCTGTGGTTGGACTTCACTCTTCTTCTATCTGTCCACACCAAGTAAAGTAACATAACTTGAGGTAATCTAGGGCACACCTCTCACCGTGAGGGTAAATGGTGAGCTACAACTTGCTGTCTCTAGACAGCAAGAAGAACGGAGTTTAAAAAAGAAACAAAACAACAAAAAAAAAGTTATCTATTACAAAAGCCTTCACGAATGATATTAAGTGTAAATTTCAAAATAATATCCCTAAATAAATATTTTTTAAGATACAGCCACGTCAGTAATAGTCGGTTGTAAATTATATGTGGTATATTAATTTAAAATCTCCTAATGTGACATTACTTTGTACCTTGCTTCCTCAATTGGAGTACACTTGATTAGGAGAAAAAATAACTACAAAACTGTACATTAACGGCGCTCCCCTTTCTGGAGGAAGATTAGGAAAAAGATGTATTTGTCTTCTTTAAAGCAGGCATGCATGTATTCTGGGTATGAAAGTAAAAACTAATAAACATTAAGACCAACCTTAGTATTGTGTTAAGGGGTCATTTTAAATTCACGAAGGCTTAGTTTCCTATGCTCCCTGTGAGTACTCCTAAGGAAACATTTTGATTGGTGAATTATCTGATTATTTGAAGTTTGTATTTAAGCATGCCCGCTTAAGCATGCAGAGGTGTGTGTGTGTGTGTGTGTGTGTGTGTGTGTGTGTGTGTGTGTGTGTGTGTGTGTGAATTTGCAGTATATGAATCAATAGTCTTAAACTGTTTACTTGTCTATATTTCAATTTTTATTTATTCTTCAATGGACTTTATACAGGTTGTATATCCCTTATCTAAAATTCTTGGAACCAGAGTGTGTGGGATTTCAGATTTTTAAAAATATTTGGGGGATATTCATCCATCCATCTATCATCCATCTATCTAACATTGTTTTGAGGATGAGATTCAAGAATCAATATGAGATTTACTACCTCATATGCCTTATACACATCAGCTGGGGATAGTTGTACATAACATCTTTATGAATTTTACATGTGAAACAAATTTCTTTAAAGTTAATTCTTTATTTATGGTAACATATCACCTCTTGAAACCTTTTGGAATTTGTTTCATTTCAGATATTTTAAAAATCGAACTGGACAGTTCAGCTCAAGCCATGGTTTTCTAGCCAAGTACATTTGTAAAGGCTTTTACTTGTCTTAGCTATGAAACAGCCAAGATTTTGTTGGCGAGACTTGCAGAGTAGAGTTGTGGAAATAAGCTGGTAGTTAATAGTTGAATTTCATGCCCACTACATTATCTTTTACTTTAAAAGTGCTCCTTTGTCTTTCACAGGACAATGAGAAGAGAACTCCCTTGCATGCTGCTGCCTATCTTGGTGATGCGGAAATCATCGAGCTGCTTATTTTATCTGGTAGGCAACTCCCAGACGAGTCACGGCGCTGAGTGCCGTTTGACTGCGTGTTTGTAAGCTGGAATGCCTCTGGAACGCATGGCCTGTGTCTTAATATCGAAACCAGTGTAATAGTTTACAGATTTTGATCATATAACCTGTTTGGGGTGCTTAAAGTACTTTAAGAAGTAGAACAAAGATTGGTGTCTTACAGACTTCTAATTCAGTAAATGTGAGTCATTTTATAGTTTGTTTAAAAAATAATAATTGCTACTATGGAAAAATGAAAAACATACATAAGGAGGAAGAAGAAAGATAAATGTTATAAAAGGCCTTCTGTATTGTAATTTTAATGGGCCTCATTGAATACAGAGTTTTGAGGAGACAATTACATCTCTCCAAAAATGACTTCTCCAAAGGAAAGCGGCTAACAGTGGCCCAGTCAGTAGATAATCAAAAGTCTTACTGCGTACAGAAAGTTAAGATGGTGCCGGCAGAACTTCTTTAAATGGCTTTTTTTAAAGAGCAGAGGATATGATTCAGTTGTTAAAGAGCTTCTTGTGCAAGCGTGCGACTTAAGTTTGGATCCCTGCACCAGCAGTACAGACCTGTGCTCCTAGGACACCCCAGGACTAGGGAGGCAGAGATAGCGCACATCTGCATTGCTCACAGCCGGTCTGCCTAGCAAAAGCACTGGACTCTAGGTTCATTGAGAAACCTCATCTCAGAAAACTAGGTGGAAAATGACTAAGGAAGACAGCCATCATTGGCTTCTGGCTTCCACATGAGTGTACACACACACACACACACACACACACACACGAGCACACACACACACACACACACACACACACACACCAGAAAGAAAATAGCATCTTGAAGGTCTTTAAAATGCTTTTTAAGAAATTACACTTTATTGCCTGAGTATGTAACATAGAGGAAGCCCTGGGTTTAATACCCAGCTCCCCAGCACGGCATAAACTGGACGTGATGGACTATTATAATCCCAGCTCGAGAGCGAGCAGCAGCAGGCTCAGAAGTCCCAGGTAATTCTCAGCTGTAATGTGGAAGACAGACAGACAGCAAGAACCCTGTTGTAAACATAGTGGGAGGAAGGGACCACCTGAAGTTGTCTTCTGACTGCCACACACATGTGCAGATGCACAGTGTACTCTCACACATGGCTACATACACACATCATATAGGTGTATACATAGTAAACACAAAAAGATAAAAAAAAATGGCTGCGTAACAGTATAGTTTGTTTATTTTAATGTCTAGGACTTTTGATAACTAGTGCAATGGAGTTTTAAGAGTTCTATTTTTTTATTTTAATATACATACTATATATGATCTTGTATAAAGAGGTTCATTTCCCCATTTAATTAAATTTTTTATGGCTAGAAAAAACTTGAGATGCTAGGGCTTAGTCAGACTCGGTCTCTTTCTTTAAAAGTGAGTGTTTCCAGTAATGACTTCAGTTACCAAGTACCAGCTGCGTGATGACTGACCGCAGTGCGGGGAGTTCGTGCAGACCAGATGCTTCCTTTGTGGCAGCCCAGTCTCCTCCACTGAGTCTGCTCGGAACTTGGGACGGCAGCTTTCCTCAAGTCCAAAGGCTTTCTTTCAGTGGTCTGTTGGTGGTTGGCTGTCAGCCCCACTGGTGTCAGAACTAACCAGGGTGCCTGCTGGGTCTCTTCTTTAGCAGTGCTCTTTTGTGGAAAGATGATCCAGACAGCCAAGAGAAGGGACACACTGACAGTAGGACAAAATGTTCTAGTGGAGAACTCGGTGGCCTTCCCTGTATCTGAAGAAGCTTCCCTTGAGTCAGTGTCTATGCTCATTGGGTACATGTTTCCTGTAATGGGTAGACTTTGTTTATATTTGGGTTTATAGTAGTGTGTTAGTTTCTATTTTATTTCTGTGATAAAATGCCCTAACCTGTTACCTTAGAGAAGGAAGGACTTATTGGGGGCTTCTGGTTCCAGTAGGGTCCATAATTACAGAAAGAGCCTGAGAGCAGGAGTCAGACTGAGGGCTGGACTATGAGTACTCACATCTAAAACCACAAACAGGAAGTAGAGACAGAGCACTGGAAACCACACATGGGTTGGGGTTCCCCCCACCCACGTGGCTTTTAAAACCTCAAAGTCAGACCCTATTGACACACCTCCTCCAGCAAGGACACACCTCCTAAGCCTTTCTCAATGACTAGGGAAGGAAGGACTCAAACGTTGGAGACTTGTGGGTGTCGTCTCATTTGAACCAGCACATTCTACTTGTTGGCCCAAATACGCTCCTGATCATCTCATAATGCAAATAACTCTCCATAGTGTTGTGCAGACTATGGACACGCTGTCGACTTTTACAGACACTGACACTCTTTTAAAGTATTAAGTCTCTTCTGAGTTTCAAAAAAGTCAGCTGTAACCTCCTATAAAATAAAAAACAAATTATATACTTACATCATAAATGACACAAGCTACATATTTCCAATTTTTAGTATATGTGCTGCCGAAGCGAGCACGTAGCTACATATTTCTAAAGGGAGGGCTAGAGGAAGAGTGAAGAAACATTAGGCCAAAATAAGACCAGAACCTAGCAGGACAAAATCCAAAATTCTGTAGCTTCTTGTCTGATGTCAAATGCTTAGATGGAACTGCCGTTCCAGCTTTTCTACCTGGAAGATTACACCACTGCCGCCAGCAGCAGCAGCAGCAGCAGCCTGGTTCTACCATCAGAGTGTAGGACTCTTTACATCTTGGGGTCTCCAACACAACTCAGATTTCACTTTCTACAGCTTCAGGCAGTGAGTTCTTCAGGCCCCGCTTTGCCACAATACCAGCCTCAGTGACTCTTAAGCTGGAGAGGAAGTGTGTGTCTTCTGTATGTCCTTCATGACTCTGAAGCCAGCACCATGTGGATGGCACTGCCAACAAGAGCTGCAAACATGGGATGAATTCTGCCCTCTTTAACCACATTACCAGCATCTTTTGTTTTTGTTGCTTTTTAGGGGCAGAGTTTTTTTCAGAAGTTGAAAGCTTAGTTGGGCGGGGTCTTGCCCTAAGAGCACCCTTCCCTGTACTCCACCACAGATTTGGCCTCTCGTTAATGGTGTGAGTCTTAACCATTCCAGCCACTCTTGCAGCACAAGGCATGTTGCTAGTGTCCCCTTTCTCTCTAAAACTGGACATTTTGTATTTCTTCCTACTGCATTTGCTTCTTTGCATTGTAGACTTATATATGACTGATGTTAACTATACAACAGAGCCAACATTAGGCCATCTTGAAATTTTCACCAAAGAAATCAGTCCGTTACTTTTAAATTTAACCTAAGGCAAGTTCTTAGGACAAGAGCAAAAAGGCAGCCACATTCTTTGTTAAAAATATCAGGAATGGTCGCTAGCCCAGTTGCTAATATTGTTCCCTTTGAAATCTCTTGAACTCTGGGCCTCTACTTTTCATAGAGCTCAAGCACACAGTCTTCCCAGCTCCTACAAGGATGGTGACCACTAAGCTTCACTTCAGTGTTCGAGCACTTTTCTAGTTCAAAGTTCACATTCCTCCAAAAAGCAGCATGGTCAGGTCTGTCACAGCAGTATCCTATTCCCTGGTATGAATTTCTATAGTAGTTATTTTTCTATTGCTGTCATAAAACACCATGACTAAGATGACTTACACAAAGAAGGGTGTATTTTGGGCTTACAGTTCCAGAGGGTTAGGGTTCGCAGTGATGGGGACAACCTGACAGCAGGTAGCAGATGTGACAGCTGGAAGTTGAGCATTGAGAGTTCACATCTCAAACCACAATCAAGAAGCAGAATGAACTAGAAATGGCATGTAGCCTGCCCCCTTCAACATGCTTCATCCAGCAAGGCTGACAGGGCTTCCAACTAGGGACCAAGTGTTCAAATGCCCAAGGCTTACAGGAAACCTCTCATTCAAACCACCACAGCTAGTAGTAATAACTACCTCCTCATTTTATTTTTGATGACTTGTATTGTGATTAAATGTTTTAAAATTTATAGTTAAATTCATTGGGACGTAAATAGTTCTGTCTGATGCAGCCCCAGGATTTCTAAGTATGTTGTAGTGTTTTTGACCTGATACATATAGCCAAGCTTTCTTAGAATTTATAGTTATGCTGAGATCCACTGGAATTAATAATTGTTCTAGAAGGAGTAACATAGCAAGTACTTAGTGTATATATCTCTTTAATGCTACACTAAAATTAGCCTTCTCTTTTATCCTGTTCTGCCCTCAGCTGTATGAAAGTATTACAAATCAAGAAAACTAAGACAGCACTTATCAGCCAGCAGCGTTATTTATAACTGAAGCTTGTACTATTGTAACTGAAAAGCTAGAGCCTTGAGTCAGACTCGACGTTCTTTTCACTTCACATTAACTCTGTCATAATCTGAACCTCTCTTCTTCTTTGTATCTACCCTTCATTACCACTATTACCCTGCATTGAGTAACATTTGCATACACGTTATTTTTTTATTCTAGAATGTTTCTCCTAAAGGCTAATAAATTTTCTCATCAATTAAGAATAGGAATTTTGTTTGGAAGCTATTAATTTAATGCTTTCATTCAAATCATATGTTAGCAGACTGCTGGGTATTGCCTTTTCAGCACATGGAAAGCATTATTCAAAATTTCATTTCATTGACCTCTTATAGAAAGTAATTCTCAGTACAGAATAGAAGTCTAATATTTCTTCCTTTGGAATTAGATCTAAAGTGTGCACATCTCAACAGCTTGTAACGTAAGTGTATTAGCCAGGGCTGTCATTTAAGGAAGGGGTGCAAGGTAGGTGGGTAGGTAGGTGGGTGGGTAGGTAGGTGGGTGGGTAGGTAGGTGGGTGGGTAGGTAGGTGGGTGGGTAGGTAGGTGGGTGAGTAGGTGGGTAGGTAGGTGGGTGGGTAGGTGGGTAGGTAGGTAGGTGGGTGAGTAGGTAGGTGGGTAGGTGGGTGGGTAGGTGGGTAGGTGGGTGGGTAGGTAGGTGGGTGGGTAGGTGGGTGGGTGAGTAGGTGGGTGGGTGAGTAGGTGGGTGGGTGGGTGGGTAGGTGGGTGGGTAGGTAGGTGGGTGGGTAGGTGGGTAGGTGGGTGAGTAGGTGGGTGGGTGGGTGAGTAGGTGGGTAGGTAGGTAGGTGGGTGGGTAGGTAGGTAGGTGGGTGAGTAGGTGGGTGGGTGGGTGGGTAGGTGGGTGGGTAGGTAGGTGGGTGGGTAGGTAGGTGGGTGGGTAGGTGGGTAGGTGGGTGGGTAGGTGGGTGGGTAGGTGGGTAGGTGGGTGGGTGGGTGGGTAGGTAGGTAGGTGGGTAGGTGGGTAGGTAGGTGGGTGGGTAGGTGGGTGGGTAGGTGGGTGGGTAGGTGGGTGGGTAGGTGGGTAGGTAGGTGGGTGGGTAGGTGGGTGGGTAGGTGGGTGGGTGAGTAGGTGGGTGGGTGAGTAGGTGGGTAGGTGGGTAGGTAGGTGGGTGGGTAGGTGGGTGGGTAGGTGGGTGGGTAGGTGGGTGGGTAGGTGGGTGGGTAGGTGGGTGGGTAGGTGGGTGGGTGAGTAGGTGGGTGGGTAGGTGGGTGGGTAGGTGGGTGGGTAGGTGGGTGGGTAGGTGGGTGGGTAGGTGGGTGGGTGAGTAGGTGGGTGGGTAGGTAGGTGGGTAGGTGGGTAGGTAGGTGGGTAGGTAGGTGGGTGGGTAGGTAGGTGGGTAGGTGGGTGGGTGGGTAGGTGGGTGGGTGGGTAGGTGGGTGGGTAGGTGGGTGGGTAGGTGGGTGGGTGGGTAGGTGGGTGGGTAGGTAGGTGGGTGGGTAGGTAGGTGGGTGGGTAGGTAGATACCCTTAAGCAGGTAGCTTAAACAGCAGCAATTTCTTTTCCCACAGCTCTGGTCAGAAAGCTGAAATGAAGGCATGCGCAGATTACTTCCTTCTTAGAAGAAAAGGCTCTCTGTGTCCCTTCCCTTGATCTGTGAATGTTATAGACAGAGGTCTTCTCTCTCTGCCTTCACTCCATCTACATCAGTGTCTATATTTCTCGTTCTTTTAAAAATATCTTTATTAGTTCTTTGAGAACTATGTATTGAGAGGTGGAGAATGGCCCGGTGGGTAAAACACTCATCAGTGCTCTCTTTGCCTTCAGATCGCTCGCAGTGATTTCTCCTGACAAAACAGCGACCAATAACCTAGTAGAAACCGTGGAGATGCTCGCTACTAGACGGGATCAGCTTGAGTGATCAGGATGTAGTAAAGAGATTAGTCTTTTCTCAGTGACTTAGCATCTTTGTAGCTCACAGATTTTATCTTTTATCATGCATTTATTTTAAAGTTATATAATGTTCTACTTCTCTCCCCCTCCCCTTTATTTTCCTTTCCTTCTCCCCATCTTTCTTGATAACCTTTCGAGCTAGTATTTTATACTTCTGACTAGCTGTTGAACCACTTGACTTTACTCTGGCCGTGTCTTGCATTATTAGAATGGCTTTGATGTCTAAAGCATACATTAATGCATGGCTGATTTTAGCAGAGTCCTTCACAGAACAGAGACCAGAAACACCTTGCCTTCAGTGAGTTTGCCCAGAGAGGCTCCAGGAGCTGAAGCAGTGCACATGCGCTGCTGTACCTGTGGCTCTTCTGTCATTCCTGTCGTTACTGCTGTTGTCTGTTTCCTTTGATAGGAACACAGCCAACTAACTACTGTTAGTGAAAACTCAATCATCCTGTATCATGTTTGTCAGTATGTAAATCACATACAATGTAATGCACAGGTGTAAGAAAGGGACTTTTTTCATTGGTGCCTGCAGATGTTTTTCATAAATTGGCCTTTACATCATCAGAAATTAAAACATTTGATTAGTGCTTTTAGAAGAATCATGGGATATTACAAAAGATAACTGTCTTTTAAAACAAAAGATAGTGATCAGAAGTTTAATATTCTATTGTTGAACAAGGCCTTTATTTTTGGCATTGTTACAAGTAGCAGTGTTAGACCCTCAGTTAACTTTTAATGGATTCTTTGTTGTAATCACTTGTTTCAATAAATTAATTTTTACTTATTTAACATGAAGAAGAAAAAAAGACTGTCAGAACAAGACAGGATGAATCAGGAGTTTTCTTTTGCATTTTCATCTCCTTAGCGTACCATTAAATTAGATTGTTTTCAGGTAGTTAGATATCTGATAACCCATATCCAAAAAAACAAAATACTTACAAATTACCCAGTTCCTGGTTCATTTTTATTGTTTGTACCTGGAGCCAAATTCCTGAAATATTTTCATGACCATCTCTTAACTTTTTTATTCTTTAGTATGTTTCATTTTTTGAGTAGTATCTATCATATATAGAAAATTGTAGAAACTTCAATAATAGAGAATAACAATGAAGACACAAACATACGCGCGCGCACACACACACACACACACACACACACACACACACACACACACACACACACACACACACACACACACACACACCAGCCTTCTGTGTGCCTGCCCAGTATTAAGTATACCCAGAAACCAACCAACCACTCAGGTCTCTACTCTTTTAAAGTCTTGTCATCCCTCTATGGTTTCAGTACTCATACTAATCAAGTATGGATATATAGACTTACCTCTTCCTATTTCTAGTGAAAGATAAAACATTATTTATAGTTAACTGCTTTTTACTTTTTATTTCTCAAAGCTATATCAGCACATGGAGAGCCATCTTGTATTTTGGTTTTTTTTTTGTTTTGTTTTTTTGTTTTTTCTTTCTTTTGTTTTGTTTTTGTTTTTGTTTTTTGGGTGACAGTCACAGTTCTGTTCTCGTCATTATTTCAAAGCTGACTTCTTAAAGATATTTATGAGACCTCAGTTTTTGCCTTTGTTGGCCCAGGCACTGTCTATCCCTTCTAGTTGTCTCTGTCTGCACCTTCATATCTATGTCTGCGCCTGTATATCTATGTGTGTGTGTGTATATATATATATATATATATATATATATATATATATATATATATATATATATATGGGCATAAGTACTTATGTAGAAAGAGCTGTATCAATTCTAGAGAATTGTGGGATTCCTCAGCAGGCAAATGAGAGACTGGAAGACCCCATTGTCCTTCATTAACTCAACAACATGAGCCTTTATAAAGAAAAGTGAACATTTCAAATGTTTCGACCTAGACTAAGACCGGTCTGACTTCACTGTGGCCAGGTTGTATGCCTTAGTCTTCTTGGCCTCCAGGGCCTGACAGCTAGTTGCCTAACTAGTACGCGAGTTTACTGTTGTCAGAGGTGCGCCTTATTGGTAAGCATGTGTGAGGTATGGACAAGGTCCTGGCTTAGATCCCTAGCACTGCGGAGAATTTTTTTTAATAAATACCCTACTCTCCTTGACCAGTTCTCTATTTGCTGTTCATTTCCTTCTGTCTCTTGAAAGCCCTCCCGTTGGCTCTTGATTCTGTCAATCTCTGTCAGTGTTGATGCCTGCAGAGAATTCAGGTGCTCTCAAACTTTTAATTGCTACATTCATTTTCTTCATTTTTTTATAGTCTTTTGTGTTCAGCACTTCTAAATCTACCATCAACGTTTGTGCTATATGTAATGGATTTATTACATGATAATTTTTGTACCAAAGTGTTATGAAGTCTGTTTTCTAGATGAGGATTGGGTGCAGAGGGGCCCAGCACTGTTTAGAAGGTGCCCCTGTACCTGTCAGTATTAGAGCTAACATAGCCATTGCACGTGACTACCCATCCCTGAACCTTCACACTAGACACAGAACGCTGTGAGCATTAGGAAGGAGGAATTTTAGTAATACTTGACTCTGGTTTGTGTACATAAGTATAAAACTACAGAAATTTATTAAGGATTATTCAACATACTTTTTTTGTTACCATCTAGGAAATTAGGAGTTGGGTTTGGGGCATAAATCTAGAGTGATGTATAGGACAGGACGTGGTGGCAGTTGAACAGAGCTGTTTCCTTTTGCTCTCAGCATGCTACTTTACAAGCCTCTTCTGTTTGCTTCACTTGTTTTTTTTTAACCTTATAATGTAATATTTTTATCTTACTGGATCTAATTATATTTTGTTGGTATTTTTATTCATTGACTTAATTTTTTTAAGTACATATATTTGATTTTTTAGGTAGGTTTATTTTCTTACATCTGTAAACATTGGATTCATTTTTGTATGGTAACCTATAGTATCAATGTGTTTTTAGTTATACCTGTACAATTACCTTTGTATTACTTTAAGACACTATACATTTTATTAGTAAAAAAAATGCAGTGAAGATTTTATGTCCGTACACAGTTCATCTTGGAATAATACTATGTTTGTTTCTTTTAAGTATTTGAGATTAACACTTTAAAGAGGGATTTGATTTTATTGTGAATATGCTCTGTATAAAGGTGGCCTTTCTAGCCTGACTATAAAATGCTGTTCATTTTCTTCTTATACAAAGAACTGATTCTTTTTGGAGAGTGATATCAACTTAAAAGAATAATTTTGTTTTATAACTTAAGGGTAATATATTGGAAGAAAATAAACAAGTAACTTCCCAATTGTTTTCCCCTTGGGACTACATAACTTTAGGTTTATTTAAGAATACTTTGTGTAAAATATTTCAATTAATTTTTTCTTCTTGTTGCAGGAGCTAGAGTTAATGCCAAAGACAGCAAATGGTTGACACCTTTACACAGAGCAGTTGCATCTTGTAGTGAGGTATGGCATTTCTCTTAGTAAATGTATATGAAGAAGCACTAAGTTGGTCTTCCTGGGTCCAACTTAAACCTGCCTTTAACAGAAGAAAAAAACTATTACAATCTAGACCAGTCATTTTACTTCAGAATTTGTACAAACTAAGCTAATTGTTGCATTTCTCCTTTTGTGTGTCAAATTCTTAAGAGAGTCTGAAGTAAATGAGTACACACCCTTATTTCTGCCCCTCCTTCACAAGAAAGTGTTTTTCTAACACATAATCCTCTTTGGGTCTTTTCTTTACTGGTTCATAATGCCCTATCCCAAAAGTCTCCTTAGCACAATGTCATCAGTATTATACAATGATTAATTTCAACATTGAAGTTGAATTTTAGGAATATTATTACTTTTAAGTGCATTTTTATGAATGGTGTATGTGTATTCTCATACATGTTTACATGTGTTTGGACACACAGATATGGGTGTGCTTGCATTTGTATGCACATGCATGTGAAGGCCCAAAGTTGACATCAGGTGTTTTTCTTGTTCATAGTCTATCCACTTTATTCTTTGAAACAGGGTCTTTTGCTGAACTTGACCAACTCAGGCTGGGCTAGCTGCCCTGGGCATCCCTGTTTCTGCTTCCAGCGTGCTGGGGTTGCAGACAGCTACTACACACCGACCTGGTTTGGCTTTTTTTTTTTTTTACAAGGGTTCTGAGGATCCAAACCTAGGTCTACACACTTGGACTTTATCAAACACTGCCATTTCTCCAGTCCATTGCAGTAGACTTAAAAGTATTACCTTGAAGAATGTGAGGTTTCTCACATGGATAAAAGACGTTTCCTATTTAGACTTGTATATTAAGATACCTGGTATTTGTCCTGGTTGGGTTGTGTTGGCTTTGTTCAAATTAGCACAAGCTAGTCATGTAAGAAGAGTGTTTTGTTTTGTTCTTTTGAGACAGGCTCTTAGTCCTTAATGTAGGCTAACAACAAACTCCTGATCCTCCTGCCTCATCTCATCCTCCCAAGGGTCAGGATGATGGTCTATTACCACATAGCCAGCTAGGTCTGGTTTGTTTGTTTGTTTATGTTTTTACCACATCTTGATGTTTTGCCTGTTGTATGTCTGTATACTACATACATGCCGTGTGCCCATGGATACCAAGGAGTGCCAGATTTCTGGAGTTACAGATGTTTGTAAGCTGCTTGTGAATTGGTCCCCAGGCCTTTGCAAGAGCAGCCAGCACTCTTAATTTCTCAGCTGTCTCTCCAGCCCCAGAAGAGAGAGATTTCATTGAGAAAATGGCACTGTTAAGGTTTTGGCTTGTAGGCAAGTCTGTGTGTGTGTGGGGGGGCGGGGGGTGTCTCGATTGATGATTAGCTGAGCAGGGTGGGCAGAGCAAGCCGGCAGTAAGCAGCACTCCTGCATGGCCTTAGTTTCCACTCTTGCCTCCAGCTTCCACTCTTGAGGTTCTGCTCCCACTTCTTTCATGATAAGCTATAAAATGAAATAAACCTTTCCTCACTAAGTTGCTTTTGGTCATGGTATTTTATCACAGCAGTAGAAACCCTAACTAAGACAGCATTCTTGAACAGGTCTGTGTATTTTCTCTAACTGTAATGGAATTGTAGGGTCATAGGCCTCCGTGTGTCTTTGGTCTACTCCCTGTCTTCTCAAATGTCAGTAGATTCCTGAGTACATCTTCAGTCTTTTTGCCAACCCTATTAAATACTCGCATTGTTTCCTATATTTCAAACAGTTCTAAATCATTCTTTATTTCAAAGACTAAAAATTGTGCCTATGCCCTAGTCTTTTATTTAGTAATCCTTGAAATCTTGTAACTTAATAGCTATTCACACTTTAATGTTATCTGTGTGTGTGTTAGTTATTTTATAGCAATCTTGAAAGAAGACAGCTGGGGTTGGGGATTTAGCTCAGTGGTACAGCACTTGCCTAGCAAGCGCAAGGCCCTGGGTTCGGTCCCCAGCTCCGGAAAAAAAAAAGAAAGAAAGAAAGAAAGAAAGAAAGAAAGAAAGAAAGAAAGAAAGAAAGAAAGAAAGAAAGAAGACAGATGGTCAGTTAGTTTCCTTTTCCTCCTAGAGAAGAGCACCCCCCAAGGGCAGTTTTCCAAGAGTTATTGCATGTCCTATAAGTAATAGGGTTTGAGTTCTTTATATATGCCCAAAAGTAAAAGCTGAGTCATATAGTCATTTAATTTTTTAAGAGCTCTCCAAAATAATTTCCATAATAGGAGTATTAATTTTCATCCCCATCAATAGTGAACGTGTTCCCCTTCCTTCATATCCTCCTAACCTTTGTTGACTGTGACAAGCAGAGCCAGTGAGCTGTGTGCTTGACAAGCATCTGTTGGGAGGGATGTCCTTCGTCTGTGTTAGATCTAGGAAGTTCCAGGAGCTCTTAAGAGCATCATCCAGCCTCTAGCTTAGACAGGCAGGCCTCTATGAACTCAGCAAGTGTGCAGGTAGTTTGTTCTAAGAGAGCCAGAGTCACACAGTAGGCTCAAAGTGTCTTTGCAGATGGGAATCAGCACAGTGGCTTGAAATGCCCTGAGCAGTAAGATCTGGAGGCCACTTCCAAAGTTCCATTTTCTGTATGGTTCGATTGGACATTAGCTTTGTACTGTCAGGACTCACAGCTTAGGGTTGGTTCATTAACGTATCAGAGAGCCTTATAGCTGGCTGTTTAATATCTCTTGCAAACATTACATTTAGATTTCAAGAGTTTTCTAGGAAACTATAGGTTTTTTAAGTCAAGAATCATTGCATCTATAATTAAACGTAGTTTGACTTCCTCCTTATTTTTATCCATCCCCTTTTTAGCTAAAACTTTGAGTACTGTATCAAATAAGAGGGGAGAATAGGAGTTCTCACGTCTTGTTTCCGACTTTAGAGGAAATGTTCTCAGTTTATCTCTATTAATATAATGTATTTTATAGTTTTGTTGTATATACTTTTATTATTTTGGTGTATATTCCATCTACCAATATCTCTAAAACTTTATTTTGAAGTCTGATGTATTTTGTCAAGTGCCTTTTACTGTCAAATCAAAATGATTATGTGGTTCCTGTCCTTAAGTTCATTATATGCTGTATTATATCTATTAGTTTATATACATGTGCCTTTCTGCAATGAAGCACACTTGCTCATAACAGAGTCTTCTTCATGTGTTCCTGAATTCCATTTGCAAGGATTTTGCTGAGAATTTTTATATCTGTTCATTAAAGAAACTGGTCAGTAACTTTCTTATTGTTGTTCTGTGTCTTTACCTGGTTTGAGAATCAGAATAATACTGAACTCATAGAATGAATTTTGGTAGTGCTCCTTCATTTTCTGATTTGTGGAACAAGTCTAGAGAAATTGGTATGAGATCTTTCTTGAAAGTTTGATAGAATTCAGCAGTTAATCCATCTGATCCTGGGCTTTTCTTTCCTTTTGACTGTGTAAACTTCTGTTTACATTGTTATATTTTCTAAGTTTAACTTTTTTAGGTAATAATCATTTTGAAATTTTCCTATTTCTTCTGGGTTATCTAGCTTCTTGGACTATACTTTTCCATAACACTCCCTAAAATCTATAGTTTGCTGGCATTTATTATAATGACACCCTTTGCATCTTGAATTTTGCTAACCTGTGTCTTCTCCCTTTTTCTTTTTGTTACATTGGCTAAGGATTTGTCTTTCTTACTAACTTTTTCAAGGAACCAATTCTTTAGTTGATTTTGTTTTGTTATTTAATATTTATTTCATTCATGCATTCCCTAATCTGTATTATTTCTTATCATCCACAGAGATATTTGCACTCCCATGATTATTGCTGCCTTATATACTATAGCAAGGAAATGAAGCCAGTCTAGTTGCTCATCAGTAGATGAGTGGTCAATTAAGATATGGTACAAATACAGTATTATTGAGCTTTAAAGAAAGAGAAATTAAAATTTGCAAGAAAATTGATGGACTTAGAATATATAATATTAATTGAGGCCAGATAGTTTCAAAAAAACTACATGTTTTTTCTCATGGACTCTGGCCTATAATTTATGTATTCTATATATTCATAAATAATGCATATAAGCAGATAAGGAATGTCTAAAGAGAACGAGAAAAGGTAAATATTAGGTGATAAGGAAGGGTGGAATGCAGATATAGATCACAAGATAGAAACAAATAAACTCATTGTTTTTCTAGTTTTAACTCCGATTTGGAGGGGGTGGCAGATAAATGCATAAAAATATTGAAGGTAAGACCCAGCGTTAAGTCCCACAGCTTCAGGGTGCAGAAGGTCGTGCACTGTGATCTGTAGACTTTGGGTCTGGTGGATTCTCTGTGTGATGGTGTTTATTCACAAGTTCTCCACAGTACATTTTTAATTAAAGTCTTCGTATTGAGATTCTGTTCTAGTGCTGTTGCTTTTTGTTTTTATACGTGGTTTCGTACTTACCAAACATGATTATCCCTGTGAGGAGAAAATTTGCTGTTTAATTATGAATATATTGCTTAATGTTGTCAGCATGCTAGATTCCGGGGAATCGTAACAAACTCCTATACTGTGGAAGTGTAGTGTGGGTTTTCTCATGTACTTCTAGGAGATGGATTTCTTGGAGCAGTAATTCTTAAGTTGCCTCAACACTAACATGTTAAATAGCATTACCATAAAAGAACTTTTATATATACTAATTTAATTAACCAGATCTAGTGAGTCTTTTCTACTTGGTAAAATATTGTGCATAATTCTTTGAAAGATGAGAAATGTCTTTTTAAAATTTCACATATTTAACATCAAAAAATAAATCTTAAAGCTCTTTAATGTATATAATTATATTTTGCTAATAAGAAGTATAAGCTATTAACACTTAATAAAACATGTTTTTTTTTGTCTGTACATTTTTATAGAAAGTGCTGTGCTTTTAGTAAGAAAAGAGAATGTTTTATCAAGATAATATCTTTTTATGGCTCTAAGTACTATCTTTAAGTTCAAAATATTTTCTTAAATTTTCATTATTTATAGTGAGCTCTTTCATAACTTTGATTTTCTCCATATGTGTACATTTTTATAAACTTCTCAGAGTATTTAATCCTCTCGTTTGTGTATTAGGAAGCAGTTCAGATACTTTTGAAGCATTCTGCTGACGTTAATGCTCGAGATAAGAACTGGCAGACCCCGTTACATATCGCCGCTGCCAATAAAGCTGTGAAGTGCGCCGAGTCTTTGGTCCCTCTTCTGAGCAATGTGAACGTGTCAGACCGGGCAGGGAGAACCGCATTACACCATGCCGCTTTCAGTGGGCATGGTGAGGTAGGTGCCTCCAATTACAGACTGATTGTCTGTCTTCTAGCCTCTAATTAGTAATGAGTTTGCCTTCCTTTAATTCATTCATTTCACAGGAAAAGCAAAAAATGCTCCTGATACTGCCCTTAGCAAGCTTCCTAGCTTTTTTCTTTTTCAGTGATGTAAGGGGTCCCAAATTAAAAGATTTATTTTGTATGTACTACACACGCATACACTAGAATTCCATAATGACCTAGAATGAGCAGACTGTCAGCTAGCTGTAGGATAACATAGAGATAGTCTGTCATTGTCAAGAGAGCACAGAGTGACAGCAGTTTCCTTGTTCTTTCAGAAGGAAGAATAATAGCACAGAAAGGCAATGTTTGGCAACTCTGCTTTCTTTTAAGATAATTTCTTAGTGACAACTATCAAAGAAAGCAGATTAAGAAAATTAGCCATCCCAATGCTGGGGAGATGACTGAGCCCTTGAAGTACTTTCTGTGCAAGCACAAGGACCTGAGTTCAGATCTCCAGCACCCATGTAGAAAGCCAGAGGTGCTGGTGTGCACCTGTAATCCCAGCATAGGGGGCTGAGACAGCCAGAGCTCTCCAAGCTGTTGATTAACCTTCCTAGCCAAAGTGGTGCATTCCAGGTGAGAGACTCTATCTCAAAGTAAGGTGGAAGGACCAATATCTGGCCCCCACATGCACGTGCGTGTGCACGCGCGCACACACACACACACACACACACACACACACACACACACACACACAAGTTTTCATGACACACAAAACGTGCAGTTGTCTTTCATCAGGCATTGGCAAGCCCAGTTGAACCAGACTTAGAAGAACCTTCATCCAGCCCCTCCCCCCACCCCCGCCTGCCTTTTCTTTTTTTTCTTCTTGTATCGTTGTTATGTTCCAAACTCTTAAACCTTGGCCTGCTCTAAGCAGTGGAAACAACAGTGTACCCAGATCCTAGTCCTTCATTTTGAAGACACAAAATCACAGTTTTCAAATGGCAGTCTCAGGATTGTGCAGCTGGAAGCCTAGTGACCTAATTGTTTTCACACTGCAGTGCTCTAAATCCTTGCATCAACTGTAGCACACAAAGTAGAGAAACAATTATAAATACAATGTTAGTATTAATTCATTATGAGCTAAGTAGACTTTGTAATAGTTTGTTTTAAATGTGATAGATCTGCCATGGATGATTAAATTAAATTTCAGACATTACTGGTATGAGACAGTTACATTCTAATAACACTTTAGGTGTAAATAACAATACAACTTCTATTTAATTATTCAAACTTTAGAATTTCAAGATCTGTACCTGCTTAGATGTTCTTAAAATACTGAGTAGTTGCAAAGTGGCATCTTAGAAAAGACTGCAGCCTGATTTCAGTAACACAGCGAACCAACCCTCCCATGTTACCATACTATATATTATAATATGTTATCATAACTATCTTCAACTAAAGCAATTCAGTGTGAAAAAATCAAGTTAAATAATCACAAGGCGTGTTTATGAATAGTTCTAATTCTCAATCTCAGTGAAACTATTCACTTTTATTCCAGATGGTCAAGCTACTCTTGTCCAGAGGTGCCAATATTAATGCTTTTGACAAAAAAGATAGGCGTGCGATCCATTGGGCAGCATATATGGGTACGTACTTTTAAAATTTACTTTTGACAGTATATTTAGGGGAAATAATGCACTTTGAGGTTTTGCATTTTTAATATCACTGAGTTGTACAGTGTCTGACATTGCTACCCAAGCAGAACAGGCAGAGATGTGCCACAGCAGATCTAGGTTTAGCTTAAGAAAACTTAGAAGAGACGTGACAGTTGGTGGCCTGGGATGTTTATCTTATGGCAGGTATTTACTCAAAGCTCATTCTCATATCCATCCTTTTACTGGATTATTAAGGTATAAGTTGTGAAGATGTGTTGTAAAGCTGAAGTGATACTGTGTTTGCTTTGCATGGACAAGGCCTTGAGTTCAATCTCTGTCACTGCAAAAAAAACGCCTAAATCATACTATGAGCTGATAGACCGGGGGGTGGGGGGGATTCGTGTGCTCACATATACACATGTATATACTTAGACAGACTAGCCAGAGAGCCCCAGAAACCTGCTTGTTTCCAGCTCCGCAGCACTGGGATTATAAGTGCACACTCCCATCCCTAAGGGTACCTACCATTTTAGTCACATACTCTACTTTCAGGGCCAAAACCTGATGTGATGTTTAGTGCCAAAAATATGTGCCTCTTCTTATATAAGGAACATTTTTCTGTTAATTGAAGTTTACCTGAAGTTAGCCTGAAGGAGTTCTGTTTGATTCTAAAGTCCCTCGCTTTGGAGTTTTATATCCTTAAGTCTTTGAAGACTTTTCTGAGTAGCTATTGTAGGTTATTCATTGGGACAGTTTAGAAACTATGTATGTGATTTTAAACAACACATTTTGTGTTAAAAAGGTGTGCACAGAAAGTGGAGTATAGTTGGCCTTTCACTTTGAAGGAGTTAGGTTTGACCTAACAGACTATTTTCATGAAATGAAGGCCAGAATAATATTGTTTGAAGTTGAGCTTCTGAAATAGTCAAGTGTGTGGACTCCACCGTGGCCTGGTTGTCCTTGGTACAATTGGTTATGATTAAAAAGGAATTCTTTGTTTTGAAGATAGCAGTACATTCTTGGTTTATCTTTTGTTGCTATAACAGAATATCCAAGGTTAGGTAATTTATCCTGAGTAGAATTTATTTTTAAAATTTTGGAGCTTTGGAAGTCCAAGTGGAGATTATCCTCTGGTCAGTGCCTTCCCTCCGGCTGTGTCATGACCTGACCTGACAGAAGACATCATCACAGGGTAGAAGAGAAAGAAAGATAGAGGAACAAAATCTAGTCAAGGTTAAAACTAGAAGTAAATTGTATGGTTTTTAGTTATTTTCTCTACCAATATTTTTCAAAGATATTCTGAATTCTTAGATGTTTTTCAATTGTCTTGAATTACAGCATGAATTATTAGTCATCATGCATTAGAAAATTAATGTGCTATTTTATATTTCTTAAAAGGTATTCAGGATATATTTAATTATTTCTGTGTGCTGATGGGTTTCTTTGTTTTTTTATGTATTTTCAGGTCACATTGAAGTAGTGAAATTACTTGTATCTCATGGAGCTGAAGTGACGTGTAAGGATAAGAAGTCTTACACACCTCTTCATGCAGCAGCCTCTAGTGGGATGATCAGTGTAGTCAAGTACCTTCTAGATCTTGGAGTTGATGTAGGTATACAGGCTGAGCAGTGTAAACTAGTGTGTTGTGTGTCTCTGTTACTCTGTTTTCAGGACCTAGGTCTGGAAGGTGACAGTGAGATCTCTCTTCATCTCCACGTCACTAGCTGGCACACTGAGATCAGTGTCTGTGTCTCAGTGAGGACTACTCTCCTGGGATGAAACACCATGACCAAAGCAGTTTGGGAGAAAAGAGTTTATTTGGCTTAAGCTTCTACAGCACTCTTCATCATCAAAGGAGGGAGGTCAGGACAGGATCTTGGAGGCAGGAGCTGATGCAGAAGCCATGGAGGAGTGCTGCTCACTGGCTTCTCCTCATGGCTTGCCCATCTCACTTTCTCTAGATCCCAGGGTTGGCATCGCTCACAATGGACTGGGCCCTGTACGTGAGTCACTGATTAAGACAGTGAACTGTAGGTTTGTCTACAGCCCAGTTATAGAGGCCGTTTCTCAGTTGAAGTTGCCTCCTTGAAGATGACTCTAGATTGCATCAAGGTGACATAAAACTAGCCAGCATGATAGATAATTAGACACACTCTGTAAAGAGTTAAAACCCATTCCAAAGATGAGTGATTTGCCTAAAGTTTTTCTTTTCAGTTCCTGGAGCTCTGTTTCTTTCAATTCTCAGGGTGTTGACAAGTTAGCTGTGTCATTATCAGTTTTCTGAGCCAGTAAGTCTAACATTATTTTAAACGACTATAGCATTATGGGATACTGGCAAAAGCAAGAGAGGAAGACAACAAAATGTATTATAATAAATATGTATGTACTATAAACACTATATAGTACTAACATTCTTTTTGGCTAAGAAGGGATGGTAATCTCTTGGTATATATTTGATCCCTGAATAAAAATCCATCAAGGTTTTATGTATTATTCTTTAAAAAATATGTCCTTTACTCCCACTTGTCGTAGAGTTACTCCTTTGGTTTTGGGGACTGTATAGCCCAAGTTGGCCTCAAATTTGAAATCCTGCTATTTCAATTTGCAAGTGCTTGGGTAATGAGTGTATGCCACCGTCCCTGCTTGTAGGAACATGTGGATCAAACTTACTGGTTTTTCAAAGGAGTAGATAAGGAGAAAGGAGAGAACAAAGAAGGAGAGACAATTAAGTCTTAATTGCAAAAGCTGTTAAAAGTATGTGACGCTAGTTAGACAAGACATGACAGGGCCGTGAGAGACACTTTATCAAAAACAAGGAGGACACTGAAAATGTGGGCATTAGAAGAAGTTGCAAAACACCCAAACATATTGTTGAGTGGGACCCAGAGAAGTCCTACAAGAAGGCTACAAGATTCATTTTGTTAGCAGTTCTTATTGTTCTCTTTCAACCAATTAGTATAATGGCCTTAAAGGATCTCTGAAGTAGATGAACAAGGTATTCTTGCCTCCACTTATGTATAGTGAATTCTCTCTTAGCTCAAAGACTTTTGAAAATATATTGTTTTTTATTTTCTTTAAATAGCTCTCGTGGAGCAGTTTAACATTGTACGTGTGAAGCACATTGTCTACATGTGTGTAGCCCATTTAAACCAGACTGCTTGTTGTTGGGTCTGTTACTGTAAAAATAACAACCACAACCTTAGCATTATAAAGCCTCATCCTGTGCCCATCCCTCTGTCTGGAACTAATAATGTGAATTCCTTCACACTCATATTTCCCATAGATGAATGAACCAAATGCCTATGGAAACACACCTCTTCACGTGGCCTGTTACAACGGACAGGATGTTGTTGTAAATGAGCTCATAGACTGCGGTGCTAATGTGAATCAGAAGAATGAGAGAGGGTTCACTCCTCTGCACTTTGCTGCTGCATCAACGCATGGAGCGCTGTGTTTAGAACTTCTGGTTGGCAATGGGGCCGACGTCAATATGAAGGTATGAAGCAGTTAGAATGCATGCTTTACATATGTAGTTAACGTATGTAGAACAGCATTCATACCGTACCCTCCAGAATTATAAAGGCTCGACTAGTAAACTTAGGAACATAGATGAGGCCAGCTGTGGTGCTACACGCCTTTAACCCCAGCACACTGGAGGCAGAGGCAGGCAGAGCTACACAGTGAGACCCTGTCTGTACTGTCAACTCCCAGTATACATCCCTCCCATGGATACATTTTTAAAATATTATGTTGAATCAGAGAAAGAATTTTATACATTTCCCCTCTATGTAAGATTCTAGAACAGATGGAATTCTGTTTATTTGGAGTTCCAGAATTTATAGTTGGGGGAAATAACAGATCAGTTGTTGCCCATGAGAAGGAAGGGAAGGTCACCTGGGCAAGGGGCATGAGGAGACCTTACAGGGTAACGGGGCTGCTTTGTACTTTGGCAAGGGTTTGTGTACTGTAGATATTCACTCGTGAAAACCCACCAGGGGTGCTTTTAAGATCAGTGCCCTTCATTATCTGTAAACGCTGTTTTAGGAAGGAGACTCTAGATATTGAATAGTGATAGATCCTGATTGTCACACAGTGATAACACTTGTGACTACCTCTAAAGCATCAAATAATTATATTGATAATGTGATAGAAAACATGGAGTAAAGTTTTAGTGCAGAATCCAGATGGTATGTCTGTGGATATTCATGCTGTGAGACTTTTTGAAATTGTTCTTTTCTGAAATTTCTGTTACAAGATTTTTTCGTGGTGTTAGAATAGAAACATCGGTGTCTTTTACACATAAAGATTAGTCACTTGGCTTTTCATAATTGCTTTCAGGAGTAACGTAAGCATTTTAGAAATACGTTAAAATTCAGGAGTCAAAATAAATTTATTTTCACTGTAAATCTGTGAGAAACACAAGTAACCAAGATTTCAGGCATTATTATTTTATAGTACATAGTCATTTTTCATTGTTAAAAGGTATTTTCACTGTTTGCTTGTTTCTGAGGAACAATACCCAGTGTTCTCTGGCCACGGTGTATGCACATTCACATTCACATTCACACAAGCACATACAGAAATAGACATTTATAGATAAGCAGTTTTGCATACACTTGTAACCCTAACACTTGGAAGCTAAGGCAGGAGGAGGAGGATTTTTGAGGCTACCCTAAAGTATATTGCAATACCATGTCTCAATTAGAAGCAAAGCATACTGTGTGTATATATGTATGTATGTATTATGTATGTATGTATGTATATCTATAATTAACCTATTCCCTATGTTTCATGGAAATAATGAAGGCTTACTCCATTACTTTTCAGCTATATGCTGCTGTATTTAAAGGATAAAGATTAGATTTTAAAGATAACAATTTATACACTAACATTTAGGCATGGATATTTTATGCAACTTAATAATAAGTCACTTGGTTCATGTCCGTGTCTCTGATTGTTTCTGTTTGTCTTAGGAAATTTAAATTGAGAATTTATTCTCTAAGAGGTTGAACTTATAAAATGGTCAAAATAGTGGACATAATGTCCTTAATGGTTTATAAAATTCAGTACTGGCTTTTGTACATCACATGAGGACATTTCATTAGTTGGCAAAAGGAATGTCTTAGTGACTGAGCAGATTTGAAGGCAGCAGCCTACATTAGAGACCATAAAACTTGCCACGGTTTGTGATAGCCCTTTCAGTCCAGGGGTCTGAGCTATATTGGAGCTAAATTCCATTGAAGCATGTGTCTTGAGTTGATGATTTCTGAAATGCCATGTACCTCTGAAATTGTACAAAAAATATTGATAGCTCTAGGTTTTCAACCAACACGAAGGCTCAGTGCCCACTCCCTCTCTCTGTGCTGGCCAGTCTTTTACCTTACACACTAGAGTTATCTGAAAGAAAGGAACCTCACTGGGGAAAATGCCTCCATAAGATCCAGCTGCAAGTTAAGTCATTTATTTTCTTGATTTCTTTCTTTCTTTTTCTTTTTGCTTTGTTTTGTTTTGTTCTTGTTTTTTAAGACAGGGTTTCTCTGTGTAGCTCTGACTGCCCTGGAAGTCATTTTATAGACCGAGCTAGCCTCAGACTCTCAGATCCACCAGCCTCTACCTCCCTGGTGCTGGGTTTAAACATACAGCAGGCTTTTATTTTATTTATTATTGATGGATAGTTTCATCCCTGGCTGGTGACCCCTGGTTCTCCAAGAGAGCAGGCTGAGCAGGCTGTAGAGAACGAGCCAGTCAGTAGCACCCGCCATGGCCTCGAATCAGCTCCTGCCTCCAGGCCCCTGCCCATTGGAGAGCTTGTCCTGACGTCCTTCAGTGGTGGACAGCGATATGGAAGTGTAAGCCAAATAAACCCTTTCCTCCCCAAGTTGTTTTCATCTTGGTGCATCATCACAGTAATAGTAGTCCTGACTGAGAGTGTTTCCCTCACTGTTTTTGGAGACAGACTCTCATGTCGCCCAGACCGGCTTTTTAAATTGCTATATGCTGAGGTTGGCCTTCCTCTGCATCCTACGTGCTAGGATTATTTATAGGTGAGTATAGCCTCAGTGCCTGACTGTCTTTATTTTGAGACAGCTTCTTACTGAATACCCTAGCTGGCCTCAGACTCATTGGTCTTTCTGTTCATCTTCCTGAGTGCTGAGATGGTGAACAAGACCAACTCTTCTGTTCTTAAGAGCAGATTTTTCTTCCACACCTGTCTGTTAGTCTACTTAGCCGCAATGCCAGTGGCCAGTGGCCAGTGGCCAATATTCCATAACCTCCCTGATCTTGCAAAAGTTTTATGCAAAGAGATTCAGATCATTTAATTCCCACTTTGTAAAATGTTTATGAAAATCTTTTAATCTCTCCCATTCGGTAAAACTTTTGTCTACACAAAGTTCTTGCTACTTTTCTGGAACCTTCTAACCTCAGTTCCTTCATTTCTGTGCAGCAGTTCTTTTAAAACTAACCCCCTAACCCCCCAAAAAGGTGTTACACTCCTTTAATTCCAGCACTCAGGAGGCAGAAGAAGCAGTCAGATCTCTGCATCTTTTGGGGCCAGCTTGGTCTACAGAATAAGCTCCAGGACCACCAGGGCTCCACAAAGAAACCCTACCCTGTCTCAGACAACAGAAGGAATTTTTTATGCTGTGGTAGCACTTGGAAGGCAGAGGCAGGTGGATCTCTGAGAGTTTTGAGACCAAGAGTGAGTTCCAGGACAGCCACACTAGATTTTGAGACCCTGTCTCAAGAAGGAAGATTGGTGGGTGGGTGGGTGGGTGGGTGGGTGGATGGATGGATGGATGGATGGATGGATGGATGGATGGATGGATGGATGGATGGATGGATAATAAATAAAAGAATGAATGTTTTAACCAGACAAAGTCTGTCACACTGAGGTTCAAGCACAGAGCTGCTGTAAATGTGAGTCGTGTCGCTGTTGCTGGTTTGAGAACAATTATTAGAATGTAGGTGACCTGCCTTTTACTTGCTGGCAAGATGGCTCAGCACATCAGGTACCACCACGCCTTACGACCTAACTTTATCTCTGGAGCCCACATAATAGAAGAAGAGGTAACTCGTGCAGGTTGTCTTGTGGCCTCCACTTGTGCACCATGACATTAGCGTATGTGTAAGAAATAAATAATACATACATAGATGTAAAAAGTAACTTCTATCTTGACTCTTATTTGATTTTAGATAGTTAAAGACAATTATTTTTCTCTAAAGAGAAATAAATGTACTTCCCTAGTGTTAAGGCATATCTTTCAACTGGTAGTCTTCTTCCTTCGTATATTACTTTGTATGTACACCTTCTGTAATCATTATGCAGGAAATGAATATATCTTCATTTTCTCTGTGAGCCTATAGAGGTCCATCTCATTAGCTAGAAGACAAAGCAGACTTTAATCTCGGGCTCTGTGTTTCCTCGCTTATAAAATAGAATAGTCTAATTGTGTATATGCTTTATTGTATTTATCCACTCAGAGTGTGCAGTGCATGCGTGTGTATCAGAGGATTAGGTTCTCCTCCTAGTGTTTGCCCAGGGACCAAACATAAGTCATCAGGTTTAGCAATGAGCTACTAGACCACCTCTCTGGCCTGAAAATAATAGTATCTACCTGAGGGTTGTGAGTATTAAATGACCGTCATATATGAACTATTTTGAAATTATACATAAAATGTGTTTATTATACCTAAAAATGTTAACTGAAGTCTTATCTATCAAATTTCACTATATTATGAATCCTGTTTATATTTTTATTTGCTTTGTTTTTTGTCTACAAAAATGCCTGTTAATAAAATTAACACTGAATTAAAATCATACTGAACATTTTTGAAAACGTGAGACTAGAATGCTTTTGTTAAATATCTTTGTGCTTTTTTTCCTCTTGGTTAAAGAAGTAGAATACAAAATAAAATAACAAGTATAGGTATGTTATATAAGTGGTTTACAAAGGTGGTAATATTTAGACTGCAACAGACCTGTAATATCCTCATTTTCAGTTTGAAGAAGTAAAGGCTCAAAATTGTTAGGCAGCTCGTCCACACCCATGCCCTGCTTCTGAGTCCACGTGCATATATGACTCTCCTTTTCCTCCAGTGCCTTCAGAGCCTAGAAATCCCTAAAGAAGTAAGCTGGGCAAGGCAGTGCAGCCTTTGATGTCAGCACTCGGGAGGCCCAGCTGGGAGGATCACAAGCTCAGAGTAGTGAGTCTAAGGTGACTGTGTCCCAAAACAAGCTAGGACAATTATAGAATCAAATACCTTGGTAACCATTCATGTCTCTGTACCATGAAAAGCTTTACAGGGTTAGTACAGACTTAGAACGTTTATCACCGTGCATGTGCAGAGTGCTGAAGGGTTAGAGATGCAAAGCGGTTTCTCCTTGTGTAGTTGACTCACCAGATTTTAGAGATTAAAAAAAAAAACCAACCATCATTTAACTAGAAGGAAAATAATAATATCACATCACTCTAGCATTATTTTGCATTTGAAATTGCTTCTGAATTATAGAAAAGTACAGCCAGCCAGACTGATTACCTTATATAATTCAAGAAAATAGCTAACAATGTTGATACAAATAATTGCAAACAAATTAAGATGTATTATTTAAAATAACTTAAAGTGACCTAAGGTGGGAGATACAAGGTAGAAGGTGACACTTGGGAAGCACATCTTGTGTGACTGTAGCACTGGGGTTATAGTGCCCTCGGGTGAACCACTTAATAGCCTACGTTGTTATTGTCCCACCTGTAGGATAAAAATCTTAAAGTTCTACTTTACAGTTCCACACAGGACTGCATAAGTAGTAAACATGGGGAGTTTTCCATGTTTTTTATTTGATATACACACTAAAAAAATACGAAGCCAGTCTATGGCTGGTTTATCTTCATAAGACTTGCTTCTTGTGTAATATTTATAAATTTATATAAGAAAATACCTAAAGTTCAACTAAGGAATGCATATTCTGGGTCTAGCATAGTCATCGAACAGTTTTTCTTTGTTGCGTTATTTCAGAGTAAAGATGGGAAGACCCCCCTACATATGACTGCCCTCCACGGCAGATTCTCCAGATCGCAAACCATCATCCAGAGTGGTAAAAAGTATTTCTGTTTGTTTCTTTTATTTCTTCACTGTAGTTTGGGGGTTTTTTGTTGTTATTTGTTTGTTTGTTTAGTTGATTGGTTTTGTTTTTTGTTTTTTTTTTAACCCACAGAGTGAATGTCACTGTGGAATTGCCATAGCAGTGTGTATACAGTTAAGATTTTGTTTCAAATTTCTGGAAAATCAGCACAGGATAAAAGACTATGAATATATGCCATTCAGATATTTCCATTCTGAATTATTAATTTCATTTCTTTCTCTTTTGAGGGAATAGGAGGGAGGAATCTCCCTGTATAGCTTACAAGGAAGCTCCCTGGCCTTGAATTCACAGGCCTCTTACCACATGTACCACCGTACCCAACTACAAATTCTATGCATATTTAGTGTCAGCCTTTTCTTTCCTCAGTCTTGCTAATTGGGAACTTCCTTCCCACATGCAGTGTATGTTAGCATGAGCTCTGCTACACTTCACTTCCCCCGTGTGAATGCTTTTTGAACTCTTCTTAGGTGTTCAGTTTTTTTCTGCACCGTATTCTCTCATGTTTGAATTAGTACTAGACAAACTACACTTTTTTTTTTTTTTTTTTTTTTTTGGTTCTTTTTTTCGGAGCTGGGGACCGAACCCAGGGCCTTGCGCTTCCTAGGTAAGCGCTCTACCACTGAGCTAAATCCCCAGCCCCCAAACTACACTTTTAAATCATTGTATGGCTGCTAATGTGAATCTGTTTTTCAGACCACATTCCAAAGGACTGTTAATAGTCCTTAGGATGTTTTGTTGTTCTTTTTTGGTTTTTATTTTATATACGTGAATATTTGCCTGAATGTCCATCTGTGCACCACGTGCATATGGTGCCAAAAATGACCAGAAGAGAGTGTCAGATTCCCTGGGACTCAAGTTACACAGAGTTGTAAACTGCAGTGTAGGTGCTGGGAATTGAACCCAGGTCTTCTGAAAGAATATCCTGTACTCTTAACCAACGAGCCAGCGCTCCAGCCTCTTGTTGGCATTTAACAAGCATTCTTTTATATGTAGGTATGCTGTGTGTGCATGAGAGAGAGAAAGAAAAGTATACAAGTGCTGTCTGTGGTGCATGTGGGGATCAGAGGACAACTTCAGGTGTTAGTCCTTATATCTTCTCCCTGGTTCTAAAAAGACTTACGGTGTTAGCTCCAGATTGTCAGGCCCACGGGCTTCCAGGGATTCTCAGTCCCACCTCATCCTATGAGCATTTGACTCTCAGATGGGCACTACCATACCCAGCTTTACATGAGCTCTGTTCCTCATGTTTCCTGGCAGGCATGCCAACTGAGCCATCTCCTCACGAACCTCTTTGTTAGCTTTCTATTGCTAGAATTCTGCCAGGGGGGAAAGCTCACGATCCAAAGATGTGTAAAGAACTGTAAGCAGCTGTCTGCATGACGCCTTACACCCTAGAGCCCTTCTGTTAATTTCACATACGTTTAAATCCTATACTCAGTTAACAAAATGTTTAACTATATAGTTGGTAACTCCAGTAAATATGTTGTGGATGAAGTTAGTCAGAATGTGTCCCTTTCTTCATGCTTAAGCACCATTTTGTATTCCATTGCGTGTAACGGTTTTGGCCAGTCCGTGTGTATAGTCTAGGTCTGACTGGGTTGTGTCCGTTGTTGCAGGAGCTGTGATTGACTGTGAAGATAAGAATGGAAACACCCCTTTGCACATAGCAGCCCGGTATGGCCATGAACTGCTGATCAACACTCTTATCACAAGTGGTGCTGACACTGCAAAGTAAGTAGTGCGCCCAGGCGTGCTGGTGGCTGTGCTCTGGGGAAGGCAGAGCAGGGAGCCAGAGAGGAAGTGTGAAGGGCGTCTTCAGCATTGTAGAGTCGGTCGGTCGGTCGGTCGGTCGGTTTTCGTTTACCTTTTGCTTTTGACACTTGATAGATCTTTAAATGTTTTATGTATAATTTTATTTGATTAGACAGTGTGGCATGTTTTTACATTTCTGTTTCTTTTTCCTCCCACAAAATTTTGATAAGAAATTTAACTTTTATCCCTTTGTTTTCAAACTAGAAATTCTAAAAATTGTATACACCCAAAAGCTTTGTTCTTGGCCCAGCTGTAGACAGTGGGCTCAGACTAACGCGCAGAGCCCAGGAATTCCCAGTTGCTGCTAAAAGTGGTCCCCACCCCACCCCCCGAACCCAGCTTCTTTAATTAATAAGAAACTTTACTCTTAATTGTCTTATATATTGAAGTTGCCCTACAAATTTTAAAGCATGAATTATTTTGTATATAGTCTGCAAAAGTCAAGATCATACTCTCAAATTGGTGTTTTCAAGTCCTGTATATCACGTTATATGTATTCATGAGCAATTGTAAGCTTTTTATATATTCATAAGTGATATGCTGCTATATGCATGGTCTTTGTGGTTCAAAGTATATATTATTGTTCATTCAGCAATGTATATAGAGGCTTAAGATTTTTCACATTTCCGTAGATAGCTCTAGTTACGGGATTTAATTTTACTATATAAGGATCCATACAATGTTCTCCTTATTTACAGATAAGTTACACTACAGGATGACTGAGATGAGTGGTCTTGAGCATATTACCTTACAGAAATAGTTTTAAATGGTGGGGTGAGATGGGGCAGAAGTTTTGTTCCCTGAGCACGTACCTAGAGACATTTTGGTTGGAAAAGCGATGTCGATGCCGTGCTCTAAGGTGCTGCTGGCCCTCAGCGCTGCAGCACAGATGCACAGCATGCAGCAGCCTGCAGTGATGCTGGCGCTGCGGGCAGAGAGACGGCTCGGCAAGTGTCGCTGGCCGATGAACTACTGCTCTTCAGTGACCGGACAGATTTTCTCTAAAGTATTAAGTTTCTGCACTGCCAGTTCTCTTTTACTTAAGTGATGTCTATGTTGTCTCTTTAAATTACTATGTTTTGCATGTGTTGTAATGAAGTCTCTTCTATTCATTTAAGGCGTGGTATTCATGGAATGTTCCCACTCCATTTGGCAGCCTTAAGTGGTTTTTCAGATTGCTGCAGGAAACTCCTTTCTTCAGGTAAGTGGAACCTTAACCGACCAGTTTTATGTGCGTGCTTGATGTGCTCAGCCCGCCCTCCCCCTGCTAGTCTCCCTCCCTCCCTCCCTTCCGTTGAAAGTTACCTCATCAGCTCTGAGCAATGCTTTATTGATTCCCTTTGTTGATTGGTTCATGGGGTATGGAGTGTTCATAGATGGTGCAGCTTTTACCCAGTGATGCAGTCTTCCCTCCTTGTCCTAGTCAGCTGGTCCTAGAAGCCAGACACCTGGCCTACCTGTCTCATTCCTTTAGGTCTTCATTTTGAGCATTAAAAGTCATACTATGAGGGCTGGGGATTTAGCTCAGTGGTAGAGCGCTTCAAGCGCAAGGCCCTGGGTTCGGTCCCCAGGTCCGGGGGAAAAAAAAAGAAAAGAAAAGAAAAAAGTCATACTATGAATTATGACTATCTTACAGGCTCATCAAATTATTAATTCATTACCACTACTTAGTTTTAAATGTTATAACTAGTTGGTGTGGATTTTTGTTAGCGTTACTGCAAACTATGATCCTTATTAAGTGCATTGAATTACTGACTATAAAAGATTTAATTAATTTTAAATTATTTTCTATTTCTCAGTTTATAGGAAAGTTAAATATTAGCGTTCATGTTTACTGAAAAAAAGTAATGAGGTTCAGTAAAAATCTTAATAGAGTGAGACACTCTTCTGAGGTTTAGGGGAAGCTGTGTTCATGTGTGTGAGATATTTTACGTGTATAAATTGATTGTTGTGTTTTATTTGAGTATCAACAGGTATTCATTAAAGCTGTTGGTCCCCACTTGCATGAAAGAGAATACTAAAAGTGTTCATAATAGCCACATTGAACAAAGTAAACAGCCTCTTTTTAGAAAGGGGGGGATGAGTGAGAGTCTGTCAAGCCAAAGCTGACCTTGAACTTGCAGCTCTGATTCTGCCTCCAGGTGCGCAGATGGCAGGTGTTTACTGTCAGACCCGGCTAAGGTGCTACTGAGACATCTTATACTATACACGTATATGTGTACTGATCTGATGTGCACAGTTCAGTATTTATAATATGTTCATGTGCATTATAACCAAAATAACATCCACTGTGGAGTATCTTTAATCCCTATACAAGAAACACCCATTAGCATAGTGTGGTGTATTAGCCACCTGATAATACAGTTTTTATAGACTCACCTAATGAAATCTTTCATGGCTGGTCTTTTTCACTGTATGTTCTTGTTTGTTTGTTTGTTTGTTTGTTTTTGGTGGTTTTTTTTTTTTTTTTTTTTTTTTTGGAGCTGGGGACCAAACCCAGGGCCTTGCGCTCGCTAGGCAAGCGCTCTACCGCTGAGCTAAATCCCCAACCCCTCACTGTATGTTCTTGAAGGGTTGTATTTATGTCTGTTATCAGTACTTCATTTCTTTTTCTTGTTGGCTATTATTCCCAGTGCACCCTGTGGCCTTTTAGAAAGTAGAATTGTTTTGTTTGCCTGCCTGCCTATGCCAGGGTTTATACCAAGACTCAAAGGATCCTCCACCGTAACCTTCTGTGTAGCTGGGATGATGAGACTGGGATGATGTGAGGGGTGAGGGGTGAGGGGTAGGTTTGAGCTGTGAGCCATCACTCCTGCCATAGCCCTGCAAACAGGCACTACAGGAGTTTTGTTTGTTTAGTTTTTGTTTGTTTTTTGTGGTGTTTACTAGTATGTTTTCTTTATTTATTTTGTATGTTAAGAATAGATACTTGCTTAGGGTTGAAAAGAGTAATGTGATATTTAACATTTCTTGATATCTTAATGCAAAGTAGTACATCTATAGTATTATATAAGAGAAAAAAAATATACTCATTTTTACAGGATTTGACATAGATACCCCAGATGATTTTGGCAGAACCTGTCTACATGCAGCGGCAGCTGGAGGGTATGTTAATAGTATTTTCATTTCTTTTTAAAGGTGCAGGGGGAAATTATGGAAGCCATTGTTAGAGTATGCATTTAATATCTCAAGATTGCCTGGGCTCAGCCGGGGCTGGGGAAAGAAAGGAGCGAGTGCAGTCGTGGAGGTTCTCTTCTTTCTTATTAACTGAACCATGGCTGGATAGTAACAAAAGACAGTCCAAGGTAGCAAAAATTGTTTTTGTTTGTTTCATTTTGGTTTTTTTGTGTCTTCTTTCAACTAAGTCATAAGTATTAAGCAGGAAAGAACAAACCTACAAAAGGAATTGTTACTTTTTATATGAGAAAGTAATTCCTAGACAAAAATGTTCATGCAATTATGAGAATATTAAAAATATGACTATTCAGAATAATACTATAATATCATCAGAGAGAAAAATAAATATTTATGATGCAGTTATATCTTTGCTCAGAAGAAGAAATGTTGTGATTAGAACATTTTTTGACAAGATGAAATATGATATTATTTAATGCACTGATTTATCTTGGAGGTTTCTTTTTGTTTGTTTCTACTTTTTTTTTTTAATTGGATTTTTTTTTTATTTACATTTAAAATGTTATTCCCTTTCCCGGTTTCCTGTCCATAAGCTCCCTATCCCATCCCCCCCTCCCCCTTCTTCTGTGAGGGTGTTCCCCCAGCCCTCCCCCTTCCCGCCTCCCCACCCTGACATTCCCCTACACTGGGGGGGTCCATCCTTGGCAGGACCAAGGGCTTCTCACATTGGTGCCCAACAAGGCCATCTGTTACATATGCAGCTGGAGCCATGGGTCAGTCCTTGGGTAGTGGTTTAGTCCCTGGGAGCTTTGGTTGGTTGGTATTGTTCTTATAGGGTTGCAAACCCTTTCAACTCCTTCATTCTTTCTAACTTCTCCAACGGGGACCCCATTCTCAGTTCAATGGTTTGCTGCTAGCATTCCACTCTGTATTTGTCGTTCTCTGGCTGAGCCTCTCAGGAAACAGCTGTATCAGGCTCCTGTCAGCATGCACTTCTTGACTTCATCAATATTGTCTGGGTTTGGTGACTGTATATATATCTATAGGCTGGATCCCCAGGTGGGGCAGGCTCTGAATGGCCATTCCTTCAGGCTCTGCTCCAAACTTTGTCTCTATATCTCCTCCTATGAATATTTTATTCCCCCTTTTAAGGAGGACTGAAGCATCTGCACTTTAGTCGTCCTT
Organism: Rattus norvegicus; assembly: GCF_021556685.1. NCBI lineage: Eukaryota > Metazoa > Chordata > Mammalia > Rodentia > Muridae > Rattus > Rattus norvegicus. The sequence goes on along the minus strand of NC_141549.1, from coordinate 7,032,922 downwards.
CTTCTTGAGCTTCATGTGGTCTGTGGATTATATCTTGGGTAATTCGAGCTTTTAGGCTAATATCCACTTATCAGTGAGTGCATACCATGTGTGTCTTTCTGTGATTGGGTTACCTCACTCCCCCAAAACCATCACCATAGATTTTCGAGGCAGAGTCTTGCTTTGTAGCTAAGACTTCTGTAACACTCGGTCTTCCCACCCCTGCCTCTGGAGTGCTGGAATTACAAACAGGTAGCATCCTCCTTGTCTGCACTTCAGTTATAAGAACAACTCTGGGCAAGCTGGTCAGTCAGTTCTACTCAGTGACCAAACGTCTGCTGTCTGGAGGTGTCTGTTACCTAATGCTTCTGATAGTCCAGATTTGTGTTAAGCCATTTAATTTGTGAATCATCAAAAGGGACGTTTTGTGAGCACGTTATTTCTAGGAATAATTCCTTAATATTTCCTATGATTTCAAAGAACAGTTGTGCTGAATTAAGAATGCCACCACGTCAAAGTTACAGTGATGAATTGAACATGTATGAATCCCTTCTTTATTCTTCTAAGGTCACCAGAGGACATTTCAGTAAAACCTAATTTGAATGTAACTTGCCTACAGGAGACGTCAACAGGCATCCTTTTCATTATAATATACAAAGTTGATGTTGGTTTATAAAAATCTATAATAAGCATATAAGAATGTCTTATAATTTTAACTGAGGTTCAGTCTGAATAAATAATGATAGTATAGGAGACAGTGGGGGAAACTGACTTGCTGTTATTATGTGTTTTAAAGGTATAGGACTTTCTGTTACTTGGTTTTGTTTTGTTTTTAATTTATTGTTTTAAAACCCCTTAAATTTAAGACATTTAAGTATAAATATTGGTAGAAAATTACTTAAATCCTGAGTCCAGAGCTTCTACCCTGCCTTCAGTTAGGAATTCCCAGATAAAAACACAGCAGCAATCCCTGAACAGCACGGTAGCTGGGCAGCTGCCTGCCTCCGTGCTGTTAGACTCTGCCTTCTTGTCAATAACACGGAGTTGTTACTGACTCTTTACTGCACTCCAGCTGGGCTGCTCTTAGCGCCAGTTGGCCAACCCACATGGAGTAATGAAAGTGTCTTTACTCCTAACCTGTGGCAGCTTCTTCCTGCTCCCTCCTGAACGATCTTCCTCTTCCTCATCCTCCTCCCTCCTGCAAGCCTTGCAAGCCTGAACCCCACTTACTTATGTCTTCTCTGCCCAGCTATTGGCAGTTGACATCTTTAGTTACCAATCACAGTTAACTGGGCGGTGCAAGGTCACTTAGCTACATCTGTGTGTGGACTCTCTTTTTCTCTGGGGCAACCAGTTTGGTGGGGGGTAGGGAATTAGCATTAGAATACAAGCAGGATTAAAAATGTGATCTTCCTTTTCTACGGTAACATCATTCATTCATTTATTTCTTTTGTGCCAGCATATCACTTTTTAAATGCTAAATATAATGTGAGGTGATCCTCATTTTAAAGTATGCATTTATACTTCTTTAAGCCTACCATTTTTATCATAAAAATCACTGACAATTATACTTTCAAACTCTTTTTTTCTTTCCCTCTGACTAGAAATTTGGAGTGCCTAAACCTTCTGCTGAATACTGGTGCAGACTTCAACAAAAAGGATAAATTTGGAAGGTAATCTGTGATTTAGCTCCTGTAGAGCGAGGTTGAATTTGCTCATTCAATGACTTGCTTGACCTTTAACTGACTTGTGAAATTTAACTGCGTGTTACACAGCATCTTTTGAGTTGTGATCACGATTACTTAAGAGTCTGAAGGAGGGCCTGGTATGGCCTTATCTTCCTCAAATGCACAGGTTGGGTTTGCTCCCTAGCACTGCTGAATGGAACAGAAAAAGAGCACATACATGTGCACCAGACAGCTGAAGTCAGTGGGTTCTAACACCAGTCTCAACCCATCTTTTTGTTGGGTTCTCCTTACAGTCCTAGGCTCCCTCTGTTCTCTTACATTATAATTTAAGGATTTGTTTTATCTGTATAGGTATTCTGCCTACTTGTATGCCTGTGAACCACATGTGCACAGTACTCATGGGCCCAAAAGAGGATACCATATTCCTTGGACCTGGAGTTCCAGACCATTATGAGCTCATCATGCGGGTGCTGAGCTTTCAAGCCTGGTCCTCTGCAAGAGCAGCCAGTGCTCCTAACTGCTGAGCCTTCTCTCTAGCGCCATCCCTGATCTTCTTGATGATAATAATTGTCCATTTCCCACAACTATGGCATGGAGATTTAAAATGTCATTGTACCAATGTAGCGTCAAAAAATTCAAGAGTACCTAGAGCTATTCCAAGTCTTTCGTTTTGAATGAGAAATCCTTCCCACTAAAGGGAAAAAATAGGTTACAAATATATATGTGATATTTTCCTCCTTCTCTTCTTATTCACATCCATGTACCCCACTGAATACAATCTGCAGGAGGCAGCTATAAAAGGACAAAAATCTCACTGTCTGGCCTTACTGTTAGTAGCATTTATAGTAATAGCAGTTGAAGCTTCTATTAGCTGTACCTACTTAGAGTGGGAATAGACATACAAAATACATTAAAACCATTCAGCAAAGAAAGATGTAAATGACAGTCTAAGCACTGTGTGTCAGCTGGTAAAAACTGTGTATGCATGACTCTGTCCTGGGGAGGGCAAAAGTCAGGAGATGTGTGGCTATACTGAGGGATAGACTGAGTTCAAATGTACTAATAAAAGGAATGAACGACCTACAAAAGTGAAATTTCACAGCTAATTTTCTTTTTATTTGTAATTATTTGTACATTCCATGCAGCAAATAACCTAGATATTCTTATTATGGGCTTAAAAGCTTTTTATTTCTAGGGTTAGCTGCATTTTTAAAAATCTCTGTAACAGCTGTGGCAGCATAGCCGTTCCTGCATTCGGGAGGAAGATGTGTGTAAGTTCTAGGCCAGCCAGGAATGCATAGTGCATGAGACCCTCTCTCAGACAAATAAAAACTCCATTATCCAATAAGGCAAAATAATATTTTGCTACCATGTTCCTAAGTCAATGTATTAGAGGGGGAAAATACATTGTAAGGAGCTCTGAGTTAAACTTACTATAATTTTTGTTTTTCATTTAATGAGATCATAGAATCACCTTTTTTTATTACCCTAAAATAGTTACTCATGTTTAATAACATTCTATGTAATTTTAGTAATCACAGAGAAATTAGCTGTGACTATTCAGTTTTCAGAGATTAAACCAGTACATTAGTTCTTCTGAGTAGGAAATCAGTCTGTAAGACAGCCTAAGTCCTTGCTCCAGAAACTAGCATTACTGTGAGGCCTGTGTGATGACAGCTCTTCCAGCTCCTGCTGTTACCACTCAAGACATGGACTGTGGGCAATTCTGCTCATATAAGACAGGCTTTATTAAAATGAAAGGTTCTTACATTTCTAAGCAGAATATGGCAGTTGTAATTGATTTGGGAGTGTAGTGTAGTAACTGAGTGAGTGGCATAAGGGTTAGCTGTGATCTGTTTACAAATGTGTTTTCCTGACTTTTATCTTTCTTGTGTTAATTTGGTCACAAAAGATCTCCACTTCACTATGCTGCTGCCAATTGCAATTACCAGTGCCTGTTTGCTCTTGTGGGGTCAGGAGCGAGTGTGAACGACCTCGATGAAAGAGGCTGCACACCCTTGCACTATGCAGCTACGTCAGACACAGACGGCAAGTAAGTCCATGTGGGCAGGAGAGCGTTGCTGTCCCTGTAAACTGGCATCTTTGTATGGGGACTGCAAGTGTGTGTTTCCTTTATGTATTTTTATCATCATCCCTGAACCCACAGTTTATAAAATGAAGGCATTAAATAGTTATTACTAAATTCTAGCTGTTGGTGCCTTCCAAGTATTTGGTCCTTACTTGAAAAATCTGGTAGTCTTTTCTCATTCTTTCTGCAAAATAGTATTTGTTTATTTGGTTTATGGTTTGTGGTTTTTCATCTCAGGGTTTCTCTATGTAGCCCTACCTGTGCTGGAACTCACTCTGTAGAGAGAGGGGAAAAATAGGATTAGCATCACAATGTGTGTGCCTATACACAGATACACACAATTAAAAATAAAATGTTTTTAACTACAGAACTAAGGTATCAGGAACTATGCTGCTAGGTAGTAATGGTCTTGCCTTTCAGCCTCGTACTTGAGAGACAGAACCAGGCCTGTCTCTGCGTTTGAGGCCAGCCTGGTCTACAGAGGGAGTTCCAGGACAGCCAGGGCTACACAGAGACCCTGTCTCAAAAACAAAAACTATAACCCATATATATTGAGCCTTACTATCTGAATAAGTGAATAACACCACATACACATGCGCGCGTACACACACACACACACACACACTCAAGTCCAATTTAGTCTCAATACAGTACTGTTAGATTATCAGAAACCATGCTTCTGTATAATGTTAAACAACAGCAATTTACAAGTCTGTTGTGTATGGCTTAGCGGCTTATAAGACAGTATACCAGTTGTAGTTTGGATAATATCAGGTTGATAAAGCATTTATGAATTTTATTATTAGAAACCTTGTACCTTGATTTATCAAAGACAAAAGCATTATTAGTATTATTATTACATAGAATGTTTATACATTAATTTAGCCTGTACTTTGAAACAAAATTAAGACTTTAGAGATTTAGACCAAGTTAAGAAAATGGTCGTAATTATCATTTACTTATTTATTTTGTATATGAGTACACTGTAGCTGTCTTCAGACACACCAGAAGGGGACATCAGATCCCATTACAGATGGTTGTGAGCCACCATGTGGTTGCTGGGATTTGAACTCAGGACCTCTGGAAGAGCAGTCAGTGCTTTTAACCACTGAGCCATCTCTCCAGCCCAGTCGTAATTATCATAAACAGACTTACCTGACATGTGAGTGTACCTGACATATATAATATCCCTATTGTATAAGACTAGTGGTCATCATTTAGACTTCTTCCTAAATAGTTATATAAATGGCCCTTTCATTGTTAAAAGCCTGACAAATTAACAAAACAAACAACAACTACAACTACAACAACAACTACAACAACAACAACAACAACTACAACAACAACAAAGCTATTAAGGCTTGAGGTATCGTGGAGACCTGAGTCGATATGGCCTTGGCCTCTGGGCCACTCTGCGGGCACTCGATGTCTCTGCGAAGCTCTGCCTCCAGGGCTACGGGGCCCCGAAACGCGAAGCGTATGAGTGGAAGCCCGAGCCTCGGCCCCTGGACAGGGTGTAAGAGGTCCCTGGTCTGGAGCCCATTTCCTACGAGGACAAGAAGCACTTCGTCCCGTGGCTGGCGAAGCCGATCTTCCCGCTGTGGGAGCGAGGCTGGAATGACCCACGGTTCCACCGTGCGGCCCCACCCACGAGCAGCCTCTGTACAAGGAGCAACCCCGCTACATCTTCCACCAGCGTTGCCGACGCGTATGAAGCACCCTCTAAGTCTCTGGCTTACTAAGACTAAGTTAATAGAGGGTCTCCCCAAGAAAGTGCTTAGTCTTGTTGATAATCCAACCAATCACATCGAGAACCAAGAACAACGTGTTCTGGATATCATTTCTCATGCCCGGCTCTGGCACTCCACTGAGGACATCCCCAAGAGAGAGTCTTACTGCCCGCTCATTGTGGACAGCCTCCTACAGCTGTGTAAGTCCCAGATTGTCAAGCACCCTTCTCTAGCCAGGCAGACCTCTGCCCAAAACTGCTCCTTAGCCACCACCTGGAATCGAGTCTCTTCTCCTTCAGGTCCCAGGTCCGAGTAGTACCATGCTGAGTGCCAAGGATCCCCTGCCCCCATTGCCTCCAGAGAGGAGGTTGAAGCTACCAGAAGTCATGTTCTGGAAACCTTCCATCCCACATCTCCGACCCTCGATCTTCAAGAGTGCCGTGTTTAGGAAGTGAAGGATGACGCAGGATTCTGGGAGGGCTATCCTTATCCCCATCCCCACACCTTGTATATCCTGGAAAAGGCCAATTTATGGCCACAGCGCTTTCTTCCAGAACAGCTAAGGGCTAAGATGCGCCTGTCTGCTTTCACAAATGCCCTGGCTCAGGCCAGGCTCCTCTGTGGGGACACAGCCAGAGTCTTGGAGCAGCCCATAGTCATGCAGAGCGTGGGCACCGATGTCCGTGTCTTCCGTGTCTGGTGTTGGAGTTGAACACCACAGACCTGGCATCTAGTGAGGGCGTCAAGAATTTGGTGTGGACAGACTCAGACCAGCTCCCTTATCAGCACTTCTGGTGTCGCCCAGTCATCAAAATAAAGGTGCTGATGGAACCTGTTGGGCCTGTAGATTTCCAGCCAGAGACCTTCAAGAAGTTCTTAGCTCGGTACTTGCATGGTGCTGTATGAACCAAGAACCTTCTGGGGCCTGATGCCTCAGAGTGGGAGGCTTGCCTCATGTCCTGGGACGGTGGTGCTGGAGCCTGGGCGAGCCTTCCACTCTCTTGGCCTAGTGGTCTCTATGGAAATAAAGTCTTAGTATTGCAAAAAAAGCTTGAATATAATAGTTATATAATCATGGGTATAAAATATTAATAACAAGAGAATAATTCCCAGTATTTAAAATGTAGGTAGGCTTAAGACGTAGATGGAAAGGCTAGGCATGGTGGGAGGCGAAGGCAGAAGGACCTCTTAAGTTCAAACTGGCCTGGTCTGCATAGAGGTCCAGGACAGCCAGGACTGTATGGAGAGACCTCGTCCCAAATACACGCACGCACACGCACACACACACACACGCACGCACGCACACACACGCACACACACACACACACATACGCACACGGGGTCCCAAGTGAACGTAGGTGGATAACTATATAAAAGTACGTTGATGCTAAAGCTATAAAGTCTAGTGTAAAGCTCCACGGCTTCCATTCCGAATGCTTATTCTGAGCGTATAGAAAAGTCTATTGAGTTTTATAGTCTTTGGATCTGGTTAATTTGGGTATATGATTTTTTTTTATTGCTGCAGTGTTTTTTATAATAAAATATTTAAATGTAAATTCTAGACTCTTCATTTTTCTGTTGTTGTGTGTAGGTGCCTGGAATACTTACTAAGAAACGATGCAAATCCTGGGATCCGGGACAAGCAAGGCTACAATGCAGTTCATTACTCAGCTGCATATGGTCACCGTCTGTGTCTTCAACTGGTAAGGTCCTGATGCTCGTGACAGGACTAGTATGATTGTTTAATAACTAAAAGGACACTACATAATCTAGAAAAGATTCGTTTTTGTTCTTTAACATTATCAGTCTCCATTTACTTCTTAAATTCATGGTTGCTTCAAACTCTTCTCTTTTTTAAGAAAAAAAAATTAAGTCACTGAACCCTGTGTGGTGGCACACACCTGTGACCTTAGCCTGGAGAAGCCAAAGTAGGAGTATTGTAAGTGGTAGACCGGCCTGTGCTACAGGGAAACGCCGTCTAAATGATGCAGAATTGAACCTCTTGAGGGGAAGTTAGGCACAGCAGTGTACTCTTGCAGTCCTAATTGTGAGGCTAAGGAAGGACGCTGGCTTGAGTCCAGGACAGCATAGTGACACCACCTCAAACAAGCAAACCGTGAACAACAAGAACAAAGCAGATAAGTCTGTGAAGAAGGCCCCTAAAATGCTGTGCTGTTGCTTGAGACAGTCACACATAACCAGGGTGGTCTCCAGCCAGCTATATAACCGAGGATGACCTTGAACTTTTGTTCCTCCACTTCCTGGATTCAAGCATGCACCATCACAGCTAGTTTATGTGGTGCTGGGGATTCCGTTCATGCAGGCACACTACCAACCGCCATGGACTACCTACCAGCTTCAGAGCCTCCGACTAGTCCACAACCACGTCTACTGCCTTGACTTCTATCCCTTTTTTACTTTTTTTAATTTTTATTTATTATCTATAAGTACACTGTAGCTGTCTTCAGACACACCAGAAGAGGGGATCAGATCCCATTACAGATGGTTGTGAGCCACCATGTGGGTGCTGGGAATTGAACTCAGGACCTCTGGAAGAGCAGTCAGTACTCTTAACCACTGACCCATCTCTCCAGCCCAACTTCTATCCTTTTAAATACATGTTTTCCATATTTCTTTTAAAGATATAACTTTATCTTACTTTAAAAATAAAAATAAAAGCCTCTAGAAGAGTTAGATTTTTCCCATGTTTTAGAGAACTCTGCAAGGACCTTCAATTTCCCAGTTCTTCCTAATAAAGGATAGTCTGTGTCTGCGTCTAAGCTTGAATTTCAACTGTGGTCTTGTCCTGGAATCGACACACCATCCCACACCCTACTGTGCCAACCTGAAGGGAAGGAATGAGTTAAAATAAACTGGGGGACAGATCTTTCAGGTTAAAGATTCCTTTACAGACATATAATAGACATCTCTGCCTTTCAATAGAAAATAAAATTCAAGGAAGGTATGTAAGTTGGTCAACATATTTAATATAGCATTTAATGTGCTATTATAAAAATAGCCCATGTTTCACTGGTTACTATGGTTCTTTAGAATAGAATCTTAGGCTGTGTATGTAGATGTGTTGTCTACTGTAGTGTCTGATACCTGTGTGAAAGACATCTTTTCTGGAGGCAAAGCAAGCATGAGTTTAAAACAAATAAAGCATTGTATCAATAAACATGTCAAATATACTTATATATAACTTTGTAAAATGTCATTTCTAACTTTTATTTCAGATTGCAAGTGAAACCCCTTTAGATGTTGTAAGTATCGATCGATTCACCCCAACATTCAAAATAGGCTATTGCCATTCAAAATAGTGTATTTCTTTGTTCTCAATAGAATGGAAGTTAGACACTGAAACCAAGACAATGACAAGAATGTGTGTTCAGTAAGGGAAGGCGTTTACCTGATGGAAGAATATTTCCCCAGGCACCTAGTTAATAAAGCTCTTCTATCTTAGAGATTTACTGCTGTGAACAGGCACCATGACCAAGGCAACTCTTATAAGGACAACATTTAATTGGGGCTGGCTTACAGGTTCAGAGGTTCAGTCTATTATCATCAAGGTGGGAGCATAGCAGCGTCCAGGCAGACATGGTGCAGGAGGAACTGAATGTTCTATATCTTTATCTGAAGGTTGTTAGCAGAAGACTGACTTCCAGGCAACTAGGATGAGGGTCTTCAAGACCACACCAACAGTGACACACCTACTCCAACAAGACCACACCTCCGAATAGTTCCACTCCCTGGACCCCTTAGGCTTGTTCAAACATATGAGTCTATGGGGTCCTATCTATCCATAGTATAATAAAAAATACATTTAGTCCAACTCTCAAAGCCACCATAGTCTATTGCAAACTCAACAGTGTTAGCAGTCCAAAGTCTCTTCTGAGATCCATCCAGTCACTCAACTGTAATCCCCAACGCAAGGCAGGAAACCAGCTGGGCAACCTGCAAACTCTTTATCTCCATGTCTGATGGCAAAGCAGTCTTCAGATCTCCAACTCCTTTCTCATCTTCATTGACTACAACACACTTCTTTCTCCTGGTTCCCCTCCCTGTTAGCAACTTTTCTCAGCAGATAGCCTACGGCTCTGACATCTTTAACATCTTTAACATCTTGGGGTCTGCAAGGCAACTTCAGTGTTACAGCGTCTTGTTTCAGTATCTGGGATCCACACATGATCTTCTGGATTCCTCCAGATGGGTTGGCGTCTCCAGCTCTGCCTTCTGTAGCACTCTAAGTTCAGATTGAGCCACTCCATTGCTGCTGCTGTTCTTGGTGATCATCCCATGGTACTGGGGCTCCCATTATAACTAGGCTTCACCAGTAGCCTCTCATAGGTTCTCTTCATGGTGCCCAGACTCAACTCCTTTGCATGACCCCCCTTCAATCCTTCAATCCTGGGCTGTCAACTGCAACCGGGGCTGCATCTTTACCAATGACCTTCCATGGCCTCTCAATTAATATAAATATCTACCTTAGCCTTGGGTGCTTCTGCGCCTGGACCTAAATTTAACTAGGTGGGATTTTGCTTCAAGGTCACCACTCTCTTAATTCAATTTAATATCTATGAACACAGGATTCAGCTCCAGTTCACTTCCTGGTGCCCCTTTATATTCTTCCTTTCTCAGCTTGCTACACGTGTTCAAAATGCTCTTCATGAGACTTAACCAGAGAACAAAGTCTATGCTGGGCCTTTCTGAGACTTCCTGTCAGTGCAATTAATATAAATCTCTACCTTAGCCTTAAGTAGACTCTTTAGACAAGGGCAAAAAGCAGCCACATTCTTCACCAAAAATCACAAAACCAGTCTGTTGGCCATATATTGAAATTCTCTGGAACCTCTAGAGCCAGGCTTCCACAATTCAAATAACCCTCAGCAACATATTCCATATTCCTACTAGGATAGCCCACTAAGCCCCACTTAATGCATTCTACTGCTTTCCAAATCCGAAGTCTCAAAATCCACATTCTTCCAAAGAACATCATCATCAGGCCTATCACAGCAATATCCCAGTCCCTGGTACCAACTTCTGTCTTACTGAGGGTTTTATGGCTGTGAACAGACACCATGACCTAGGCAAGTTTTATAAAGGATAACATTTAGTTGAGGCTGGCTTACAGGTTCAGAGGTTCAGTCCATTAACATCAATGTGGGAGCATAGCAGTGTCCATGCAGGCAGAGCTTAGAGTTCTACGTTTTTATCTGAAGGCTGTTAGCAGAAGTCTGACTTTCAGCCAGCTAGGATGAGGGTCTTAAAGCCCACGCCCATAGTGACACACCTATTCCAGCAAGGCCATACCTCCTAGTCATGCCCACTCCCTGGGCCACGCATTTACAAACCACATCTTACTGTACTAGTTCTCCTGTCTGTGGGCTTACTTAATGTGGTACTCTACAGTGGATTGGAGTGAGGAATGGGGGAAGTAGCCACTATGAAATATTTAAAATTATCATTCCTAACATGTTTAAATGTCTCTCTTTCTAACTTTTTGTGTCTCTTCTTTTTTCAGTTAATGGAAACCTCGGGAACAGACATGTTGAGTGATTCAGATAACAGAGCGACAATAAGCCCTTTACATTTAGCTGTAAGTACTGCCTTCTTTTTTTTTTTTTTTTTTTTTTTCCGGAGCTGGGGACCGAACCCAGGGCCTTGCGCTTCCTAGGCAAGCGCTCTACCACTGAGCTAAATCCCCAACCCCAAGTACTGCCTTCTTAACCAGCTCGATGGTAGGGTAGCTCATTACAGATCTCCAGGACCTGTTGTGTTGACTCACTCATGCTCTAGACATCTGGTTGGTATAGTAATTACTACAGAATCAGAGCTTTTCAGAGCGTGTTGAGTGCACTCTTGGTTATCTGCTTCATGCTTCCCTTGCACACTGCTCCTTGAGGGAGCAGTGCTTCTTGGCTCCCTCAAGCCCTGCTTTTAAGTGAGAAAATGTGATTTTGACATGAATTTAAAATGCGCTGGCCCCCTAGGAGGACAGTAATTTGTTAAGCAAATAATAACCACCACCCAGTTTCTGTACATTTCAGCAGTTGTTGGCTTGCATGTGGCCATGAGTGCTGGCTAATTGTGGAGTCAATGCTACTTCACTCTCACTGTGGTGGGATTTGAGTGCATACTCTAATTTCCCATCCATCTTCAGATTCCTCCTGAGTGCCAGTCACCGAGACACAGAGATTAGGAAAAACTAAGTAAAACCCATTTTAGCTCCTCTATACTAAAAATTTATTTTTAAAACAAATTTGGTTGGAGGACTTTAATATCAGAAGAGCAGGATACATGACCAGATATTTATATGACCCTGGTACTAAGTACAGAACTTCATTTAACAGGATCACCACAAGTTCGGTAATCCATTTGTTTCTTTTTCACATGTTCTATAACTTTTTATCTTAATTTTCTTCTTGCATACAATCGAACACTGACATACTGAATCTTTCTGCCTCTTGCTCCCCTCCCCCACCTTAGTTATCTAAATTACCAGTAAGGTCTCTGTAGGTTTCTGTAGTGGGTTGGGGATTTAGCTCTGTAGGCCCTGGGTTCGGTCCCCAGCTCCGGGAAAAAAAAGAAAAAAAAAGTTTGTGTAGCAATGGTAAGGCAACGTGACCAGAAGCTACTAGGAGAATGTCTTAACTGTTGTTACTATTGCTGAGAAGAGACACCATAACCAAGGCACTTTAATAGAAGAGAGTATTTAACTGGGGACTTGTTTACAGTTGTTTATAGTTTCAGAGGGTAAGTCCATGACCCCGTGGCAGGGAGCATGGTGACAAGCAGGCAGACGTGGCACTGAAGTAGTAACTAAGAGCTCATGTGCTAATATGAAAGCAGAGAAAGCAGGACTGGGCCTGGTGTGAGCTTTTGAAACTTCAAAGCTCATCCCCAATAACCTTAGTCCTCCCACAAGGCCACGCCTCCTAATCCTTCCTAAATAGTTCACCAACTGAGGACCACACATTTAAATATGTGTCTGTGGAGGACATTATCATTTAAACCACTGCAGAGAGGAAAGTGTTATTTCCCTATACTTCCAGATTATGGTTTATTATTGAGGGCCATCAGGGCAGAAATTCAAACAGCAAATATCTGGAGGCAGGAGCTAATGCACAGGCCACAGAGGAGTGCTTCTTACCAGCTTTCACCTTTGACTTGTTTGACCTGCTTTCTTAGAACCCAGGACCATCAGCCCAGGGGTGGACCCACTCACAGTGGGCTGGCCCTCACACATCACTAAGAAAATGCCCTGCAGACTTGCCTATGGCAAGATCTTACTCTGGCACTTTCTCAGTTGAAGCTCAGCCCTCGATAACTCTAGCTCGAGTCACCGTGACAGAAGCCCTAGCCATGCAGTGTTCTAAAGCTTTCTTCTTCCCTGTCCCCTCTACCAGGTCTGAAAACGTGAGTCAGTATGGAGAAGTAGCTCTTCCTACTGCTGAGAAGAAGGGAGCTTTCCCAGTAGACAACTTGGCATCTCTTGCATCGTCACTGTCAGTCATTTCTTGGCACTTGGCTAGGGGCTAGGTTTACTCTTTGGTAGAGAGTCAACAAGTGGCGTCAGTGGTTTCTGTCAGTCTTGCAGTCTGTCACAGGACTGACTATCTTCCTAACTTACTGATGTTACTTTTGTGTTCTCCAGTTTGACAAGTTCTTCCTCCCTCTCTTCATTACTCACAAGTGAGCCTTATCTGAAACTCCCATAATCTGCCATTACAGCCCTGTGTTCCCCATTAAATGAACTTCTTAAGCATCTCTTAGAGTACTGTTCAGTTGTGTTACAACTCTAGAACTTTTATGTCTTAAAAATTGAAACTCTAAATTTATTAAGACAATAGCTGTGTATTTCCCCTCCTTCTGGCGGCTACCATAAATTTGACTGACTACACAGTTACTGCCTTTTGGATTCAGTCAGCTTATCAGTGGACACTTAGAATGCTCCATCTCTTGGCTTTAGGCTTTCTATATTGAAATGGGCACAGTTTTGCAATTTAGTGATTAAGTTAAATGAAATGTGATTATATTGCAAATTTTGCATTTTATATCTGTCTTACTTAGGATTTCCACTGCTGTGAAGAAACACCATGACCAAGGCAACTCTTATAAAGGGAAACATTTCACTGGGGCTGGCTTACAGGTTCAGAGGGGTAGTCCATTATCATCATGGCAGGAAGCATGGCAGTGTCAGGCAGACACAGTGGTGGAGAAGGAGCTGAGAGCTCTGCATCTAGATCTGTAGGCAGCAGAAGGACACTGTTCCACACTGGTTAGAACCTGAGCACAGGAGACCTCAAAGCCCGCCTCCTCCGTGACGCACTTCCTCCAAGAAGGCCATACCAGTTCAAACCACCACAGTATCTCATCCTAAGAAACTTTCAGAAATTAGTTGGAATAGTTTACTTTCTTTTATTATTCTTTTCAACTCACCTTTTCAATCTGATAAAGTGGAACACTGGAATGGGTTTTAGGAAAGTGTTATTTCTTCCTAAATTTGTTGGTACTAGACATGCAGGCTTTTCCTTTGGTCCTGTAGAGGAGCTGCTGATGAGAAGAGCCCTATCACAAAGCATTAGCATTTTCTCTCCTTTTCACTTAAATTGGTCTTCTTCATCCAGTGATTCCTCAGAGCTCATTCTTAGAGTAGCATCAGTTCTCTCACTTTATATTGCCAAGCAAAATCGTGTGTGAGTCTAGAATGCATTCTGTTGTCTACACTCACTTTAATCGTTGAAATGGTTAACCTTTTGGATCATTAAACGTCTACATAGACCTCAGTAGGACTGGGTTTTCTGTGTTTATACTCTCTAACTTTTTCGTTCCTTCTTCAGGGTAGAGATCCTGAACCCTCTGTACCCCATTTCATCCATCTCATAAATGATTTGATTCTGTCCTACCTTTGCATGAGTTCTGGAAATTGAACTTAGGTCACTAGGCTTGTTCACCAAGTGCCATTACTCACAGAACCATTTTGCCAGCCTACCTTTTGGATATTTTGCACAAGAAATACTGCTTTTTTATCATTTGAGGCTTATCACTTTGTTCCCTATACAGTATCCTGTCCACCATAAATAATGTATGCGTCATTAACATCTTGACTTTTAAAATGAATCGTCTGCAAAGTTTCTTTAGGCTGTGTAATGAAGGGAGCTCCATTTTTTTTTCTTTAAGTCTCACTGTTTTTCACAGTTAACACAGTACCTGACAAATATTCTACCAGGTCTCATCTCAATGTAATACTTCTGTGCTGGAAGATATGCTTATGTTTGAGCTCTGGCACATTATGGAATAGAAGGAGTTGCTTTAGGAGGATATGAGAAGTCAAGACTTGAGCTCTGGCTTATCTCAAATTACTCTTCTGTCCTGTGATTTAAGTCTACTAAGTTCTTTCAAGGACGCAGTGTCCCCGTGACTATGCTGAGGAAAAGCATGAGCTCTAGTCCTACCTTAACAGCCAGAGCTGCAGTGACTCCATGTCATGCCCATGTTAGGATGTCTGCCACCATTCAGGCATTGTTACCACCTGTTGTTTGTGTTTTGTTTTTTTTTATAGAGTGTGTATTCCTTAACATGGGAGAGTACTGATGACTATTACAAAATAAAAATCTATAGTTTAAATTTTCTGGCTTTGAACTGTAGAACTTTATATTATGTCAGGCGTAAGAATATAAAAGTAAGTTTGCTTACTTTACATTTCCCAGTGCACTGGGGTATTGGGCATGTAACTCTGGTAAAACTTGCTTCCTTCCTTCCTTCCTTCCTTCTTTCCTTCTTTCCTTCCTCCCTCCCTCCCTCCCTCCTTCCCTCCCTCCCTCTCTCCCTTCCTTCCTTTCTTCCTTCCTTCCTTACCTAGCACACACAAGTCCTTAGTTCCCATTCCCAGAACTGGGGGCAGATGAGGGGAGAGGGATCTACTGAGGGAGTTGGTCTAACTTCCATACTTTTATTTCTAGGCTTATCATGGTCACCATCAAGCCCTGGAAGTGTTGGTACAGTCTTTGTTAGATCTCGATGTAAGGAATAGTAGTGGCAGAACACCCTTAGATCTTGCAGCATTTAAGGGCCATGTTGAATGTGTGGATGTACTCATTAATCAGGGAGCTTCAATCCTCGTAAAAGATTACGTTTTGAAGAGAACACCTATCCATGCAGCAGGTATGCCAAATATTATACTTGATTTGCTACTTATGATCTTAATATACTTTTGTCCTGCTCCTGGTAATTATGTTTCCTACTTATGTTAAGTAAAGTAGTCAAATGATTGTATTCTGAAGGAATTTTAGATTAACTTGTACTCTAAATAGCAACCATTAATGTTTTAAAAATAAATCTTTTTATTTTTAACTTATTTGAGTTTCATTTGTATGAATGTTTTACCTGTATGAATATATATGTGTGCCACATATGTGCCTTGTGTTGACAAAAACTCGAAGGTGTCCGATCCCCCAGAGCTGGAGTTATGGGTGAGCCATTATGTCGGTGTTAGGGACCAAACCCAGGTCCTCTGCAAGAGTACCACATACTCTTGGCCACTAAGCCCTAATAGAGGTTTTTGCTTGTTTCACTAGTCTAGTACACGGCAGTAAATGCTTAAAAGTTTACAGAATGTTAACTTCTGCAAGAACTACCCCAGTTGTCATTTTATAATGGTGGCAATGTATGAAAAATGCAGGAATCTGTAACCAAGTTACTAGTGTGTGAGAAAAGACTGTCAAGGGGGAGGGAAACAATCAGAAATGACTAGTACCAGCAGTATAGAAATAGAAGACAGGGGCTGGGGATTTAGCTCAGTGGTAGAGC
Organism: Rattus norvegicus; assembly: GCF_021556685.1. Lineage (NCBI taxonomy): Eukaryota > Metazoa > Chordata > Mammalia > Rodentia > Muridae > Rattus > Rattus norvegicus. The sequence continues at coordinate 7,016,627 of NC_141549.1, read as the reverse complement.
GCTTACCTAGGAAGCGCAAGGCAGGCCCTGGGTTCGGTCCCCAGCTCCGAAAAAAAGAACCAAAAAAAAAAAAAAAAGAAATAGAAGACACATATTTCCCAACTCTTTACAGGATTACTACAAGTCAAAGACTGGTACAATTGAAAGATAGTAGTCAAGCCAAGTGGTAGTGCCTCATGCCTTTAATCTCAGCACTCAGGAAGCAGAGGCAGGACCTCTTGAGTTAGAGGCTAGCCTGGTCTACAGAACAAGTTCCAGGACAGCCAGGACTAAACAGTGCTTTCTGTCTTGAAAAAACAGAAAGAAAGGAAAGAAAAAAGGAAAAGAGAGAATAAAAGAAAAATAGTAGTATGGTATTTTTCTTAGTTCCTATCTTTATGTAATCTGATTCAGTTCACTTTGTGTTTACGGAGCGATCTTTTAAGAAATCACTCAAATGTATTAAGTTCTACTCCTACTGTTTGGAATGTATACATTTTAGAAGACTATAGAAATATAGAACATACTGCTGCTCCTAGAGAAGCTTTAAAAATTATTGGATAGACAAAGGTTAGAAACAAATGTTTTAATGTAATTTAAACTCTCATAATAAGTATGTTTCTTAAAACTACCAAGTGGTATAAATAAATCATTTTCTATTCTGAATAAGAGCTGAGCCATATAAATCTTCATCTACAAAATTATATTGTAACCAGAGATATTTACAGAACTAATTAATAAAGCTTTAAACAGAATTTGTTGCCCCCACCCTTTGTGTGTGTGTGTGTGTGTGTGTGTGTGTGTGTGTGTGTGTGTGTGTGTGTGTGTTTATAAAACTCTTTGATCTGTCCCCAAGTTTATTACTAAGCTAAGAGCTGTTGCCAGGGTGCAGCATACAGACTGGGTGAGGGTGGTTTTGAGGGATAAGTTTCTATAGCGGACTTGAGTTTCGTGACTATGAGAAGGTACAGCAGTAAGGCTCAGGCTTCAGCCCAGCTGGTAGAGTGCTTACCTAGCATGTATGAAGCCCTGGTACACATAAAAGAGGGAGTGGTAGTATATGCTTATAGTGACAGGCAGAAAGGTCAGCAGTTCTGTCTCCAGTACCACATAAAGAAGGTGTGGTTGTATTCAGTTATGATTTCAGCACTTAGGAGGTAGAGGCAGAAAGATGAGAAGTTCACCCGTCGCTCTTCGATAAACAGTGAGTTTGAGGTTTGCCAAGCTCCATGAGTCTCTGTCTCAAAAAAAAAAAAAAAAAAAAAGTACTCTAGACAATTGGGCACCTAGTTTTCTCATTACTTTTTTGTGGGAGGGGCTTAGGAATCATAAAGACAGCCTTCCTTTCTGAATCATGTTGTCACTTGCATATTTCCCTACTTAAGTTTGTTGTGTGTGGCAGGACGTGATTTTTGCAGGAAATATAACATACCGTCAATGCTTCCTTCGACGTGGAGGGGTGGTTCTGCCTGCCAGTTAACCTTTAAGGTGTCCGAAAGCATTCTTTATAAAATATGTCATCTAGTATGTATGTGCCATTTGGAATTCTTTTCAGCTAAAAATCACCTAACGAAGTGTGTCCTGCTGGAGTCGATCCCACCCCAGAGAGTGGCACAGTCCCACCATGGGCGCTCCACACTGCCTTCCCTCTGCGTGCCGTCAGAGGCCTTACGACTGTTTGCTTTTGTGTCACAGGATCGCTGCTGCTGCTGCTTTACAGGGCCACTACTAGGATTTTAGAAAGAGGGCTTTCATTATCAGAATTAAAATTATCTGCCTTCTCAGTATCTTAGTGGTTGGCTCCAGACCTTGTACTCACCTTGCAGCTAATCACTAGAAAGGAAATCTGATAGGACTGGCTTGTCTGTGACTGGTCTGATGTAGTTGGCTTGATTGCACCCCTTGGCTGGAGACAGGTCACTCTTGTAAATAAAATGAGGAATCTGTCAGCAGAGAGGATGATGAAGGGATAGGTGTGGAGTATGTGTTTTACTTGCTGTGAACAGAAACAGCTCCCTTAAGAGCAAATATAGTATAAAACTACTTTGCACAAGTGCTGTCCTGGTGCTTAATGGATTCAGTGAAACTGTCCTAAAATTATATTCTGAAAGATATGCTTGCTCTACCTTTGTTATATTGTATTTATTAAAATTATTTTTTTAACTTTACAGCAACAAATGGTCATTCAGAATGCTTACGGTTATTAATAGGAAACGCAGAACCACAGAATGCAGTAGATATTCAAGATGGGAATGGACAGTAAGTTTCAATAGTTTGTAAATTTTTTTTGAGACAGCGTTTGAATATATAATCCAGGCCTCCATTCCATAATCTCATTGCCTCACCCTCTTTGATGCTGAGATTACAGTCATGTGCCACTATATTTGCTCTTAAATTGATGTTAAAATAACAAATATTCTAATACTTTGGGCCCTATTTTAGTAAATATATCAAAGTTTGTAACTGAAAATGTCAAACAGGTTTTCATTTAAATACACAAAGTTATGTCACAAAAGTACATATATGAAAAATAAAGCCATCACACCACTGCTGTTTTATAAGTGATAACACTAAGCCTAATTCTGTAATTGTTCAGGACACCTCTTATGCTGTCGGTTCTCAACGGGCACACGGACTGTGTATACTCACTACTGAATAAAGGAGCAAATGTAGATGCCAAAGATAAGTGGGGAAGGACTGCATTGCACAGAGGGGTGAGCCAAAATTAAACGTAAATACATTATGTGCCCTCCCCCCACACAGTGTAGTTAATACAGCCAAATTATTTTTGCAGGCAGTGACAGGCCATGAAGAGTGTGTAGACGCGTTACTTCAACATGGTGCTAAGTGCTTACTCCGGGACAGCAGGGGTCGGACACCCATACACTTGTCGGCAGCCTGTGGACACATTGGAGTTCTAGGAGCCCTTTTGCAGTCAGCAACATCCGTGGATGCGAATCCAGCCATAGTAGACAATCATGGGTATACAGCACTTCACTGGGCTTGCTACAATGGTTAAGTATCAGATAAACACCTGTATTGAGTAACTGCCTGCTAGGTACTAAGTAAAGGAAAAAAGGTCCTTTACCTTGCTAAAGAGAAGTCATTCATTTTCAGAAGTGTTTGAGATAAGCCTTTACAGTTTTTTTCTTTCAACTCATTGGGTGGATAGCTAATAATTATAGTACAGTAGCCAGATTGTCTCTGTGTCAAAGGAATTGCCATACATTGCCACTAAAGTTCAGTTTGTTTTTATAGTGTGAATTAACATTTTATGAGTCTAATATACTGAGAAAGTATCCACTGATGTGATTTTATGAAAATCTTTTTTTTGTTTGTTTGTTTGTTTGTTTGGTTTGATTTTTTAAGGCAGGGTTTCTCTTTGTAGACAAGGCTGGCCTCAAAGAATTAACTATATACTTACTAAGCTTAAAGTTTAGAATTTCAGTTTATATAGTCATATGCTTATATAATTTTGAGTATTTTGATTTTCATTTATTCCTTTCAAAAATTATCCAGCTTTTTGACTCTTAAGCACCCTCAGAAAGAACTCTCTGAAGTATAAGAGAAGTAGTGAGATTGTCGGCTTGGTTCCGCCCGGTGCTGATTCCTGGAGAGAGTAGTAGAGTAGTCCTTGCCAACTCAGATGACGGTGGCGCCCCTTGTCTCAGTCAGGGTTTGTGAGCTACAGCTATTGGTAATGTGTACACTGTTAACAGGAACTGAGAAGTTTAGAAATCGTCACAAGAATAGCGTTTGGAGGGACCCACAAAATGGCTCACCTAGTAAAGGTGCTTGCCACCAAGCCTGCCAACCTAGATTTGCTTCCTGGGAATCCGTAGGAAAGGAGAGAACCAGCTCCCAGGCTAAGAGAATCTCAAGTTTTGCTTGGGATTCATTATTTTGTTGGGTTTTTGTTTTATGTTTTTAAGGTTGCTTTTTTTTTAAAGACTCTCTGCATACTTCTCTCAGAAGTCAGTATATTTGCCCTTTTTTTAATAATACCTAGTGTTTTAGGAAATTGTCCTAAAGGTACATACCATTTATTAATTGAAAAGGAAAGTTGCAAAAATAAACTATTTGAGCTGTAAAAAATAAAAAGAAAAATAAGTGTACGGCCAGGTGTATATGCCTAGAAATTTTCTCGAGCTTTTGAGATCATTAGTTATATTAGTTATGGGCTAAGGAATGGAGATAGGTTCAAGCAGGGACTTAAACTTTTTCCTTCTAGGTACTTTTATGTATTTGAGATTGTTGCAAATATGTATTGTATTTTAATATCTAGTTCTTATGTACCTATTAGGTCATGAGACATGTGTGGAACTACTTCTAGAACAAGATGTTTTCCAGAAAATAGATGGAAATGCTTTTAGTCCACTGCATTGTGCCGTGTAAGTAAAGCCATAGTGAATCACATTTTCAAGAAACATTGTTCATTTTAAGAAACATCGTTACAGTGAGACTGATGACCTTGTTCTCTTGTCCAGGATCAATGACAATGAAGGAGCTGCTGAAATGCTTATTGATACTCTAGGAGCTAGCATTGTGAATGCCCCAGACTCAAAGGGAAGGTAGGATTCCAATTAGTATCATCCAGTATTACTTGCAATAAGAGGAAATACAGTAGCTGTCAACGTTCTTTTGAGAGCTTGTAGAGAACGCACAACTAATTGAAAACATGATTTTACAGATGTAAGTTATCATCTTAAAATTTTTACATTATTAGAGAATTTTAATTTTTATCACTTTATTTCAAAATATAAAGGTTACTCTCCTGTTTGAAGAAATTTATGATTTTAAACCAGAGAAAATTGCTTAAAAGTTAACAGTTTTCTAAATTGGATTACAGACTGAAAAGTCAGTGCAACAATGGTAATAAGTAATAGTTTGGGGGGTAAGCATTTCTTTTAGGTTTTCTTCAGTGATACGGTATTAGCAATCTTATGCAGGTCATCCTTATTTTAGACAATTGATAGTTGAAGATTTTTAGATTCTGTAGAGTACATATATGAAATAGAAATCAGTTCCATCGAGCTTGTTTCTTAGCAATGCCTTTGTAATGAAAACTGTTTGTTGTAAATTAAGGAATATTTGTTTCCAGTATGTGTGCCATTTAGCTTCTGTCCTCTATTTTACTGTGTCCCAGGACTCCTCTCCATGCTGCCGCCTTCACAGACCATGTGGAGTGTTTACAGCTGCTGCTCAGCCAGAACGCTCAGGTCAATTCTGCAGACTCTACGGGAAAAACCCCTCTCATGATGGCTGCAGAAAACGGACAAACCAATACAGTTGGTAAAGAAACTGGTTAGAGACGGCCAAGGCAGTAAACTGCCTCTGGTTTGAGCGTCAGCCTTGGTTACATTGTGTCTCTATAAGAAAGGAAACATTGTTTCGAGCCAAGCTTAGTTTGCTGCTATAAACTCAGCTGCCCAAGTACCTGTGAGAAGATTAGAAGTAGAAGGCCACGGCCGACTAAGTAGTAAAGCACAGCCCAAGAATTAAAGAAGGGAGAGGGGGCTGCGGCGTAAGAATTCTGTGTACTCTGTCCGCTGTGTGTGACTTAGATTTCCGGTGCTTCTCACCATCCCACACGTTCACGTTGGAGCACTGCCTTTGCTGCCTGAAAAGCTTTCTTTAGCTTTAACCTCAAGATTTAATAACATTGGCTGTGGAATCAGATTGCATGAGTAGGAGTCCTAGATCTAATTAGGTAGCCTCCTGCCTCAGTTCTTTGACTTGCAAAAAAAGAAAAATGACAGCATCTCCTTGAAAAAAATCATGTGAGGGTTGAATAAGTTCCTATAAATCTAGAGCATATAAAACAATGAAGTGTATTAATACTCCAAAGTGTTGATTATTGTATACAAGTTCCCTATAGTTATACAGTGATATGCATTATAGGGTTTATATGCAGTTAAGTATCTGTGGGAGGGATGTGTTCTGCTCCGTGTCTCCATGGTCCTACAGTGAGTCTCTGGTAGTCTAGGGAACGTTGGTAAGCCTCTGAACTGATGCGCTCTCTCCTCCAGAGATGCTGGTTAGCAGTGCCAGTGCAGATCTGACATTGCAGGACAAGAGCAAAAACACCGCCCTCCACCTGGCTTGTGGCAAGGTACGCGCATCAATTAAGGGTGGGCTCTCATGGTTACTGTTGGTTGGCCTTTTTCCAGTTCACCAAAACAAACACAAGCAGGAAGCAAACCTAATGATTACTTAGGTAGGGGTGACCTTACAGGGAGGGGAGTGTTGGCTCACTAGGTTTTCAAATTCAAGCTTAGCACTTCATATTGACTTGTCTTCTTATTTCCATTTCTAATACCTGTGAGTAAATACTTGACATTAGCCTAGAAAAATTGTGTATATGTGTAATATTGTATAAATATTAGAGATGGTTGGGTTTATATGTTTATTTTTAATTGTGTGATTTTTTTTTAAGAGCTATTTTCCACAATTTTAGGGTCATGAAACTAGTGCCTTGTTAATTCTGGAAAAGATAACAGATAGAAACCTCATCAATGCCACCAACGCAGCCTTGCAAACGTGAGTACTGGGTGTCTGACTAAATCTAGTGATCTCTACAATTTTAGAAAAAGGTAAATTCACTTTTAAAACTGACAAATAGATCAGTTATAAACCATTTAAAGAATAATTTTTTTTTTTTTTTTTGGTTCTTTTTTTCAGAGCTGGGGACCGAACCCAGGGCCTTGCGCTTCCTAGGCAAGCGCTTTACCACTGAGCTAAATCCCCAACCCCAAGAATAATTTTTATAATTGTCAGAACTCATTTCTGAAATCATATAGCTAAAAGCTCTAATATTTAAAATATTTTTTAGCTTTGCAACATTGTTACAATTTAAAATTACAACATTTAATATTGATTTTTTTCTCAGTCTGCTCATATAATTCTCTAAGGGAAGGTGGTGCTATTCTGTGTATTATCAAAATCAGCTGAAAAGTGCTGTTTCATACTAGCTGTATGAGGATAAGAAACTCTGTCTCTGTGAGAGTGTGTGTGTGTGTTTGTGTGAGATTGTGTGTGTGTGTGTGTATGTGTGTGTGTGTTATAAGCTTAAAAAGGTTTCAGAAAGAATCAGCCTTTTGAGTATAAGCAGTAAGACTCGAGTTGGACTGAGATTTTAAACCCATGTCTCCCATTGGTTTTAAAAAGAAGATTGGAATAGTTAACATTCTAGGTTTAGTCAAATCCCTCAAAGGTTCAAATGTTAGTCCCTGGGCCAGTAAACGTCTTTTAAAGACTATTTGAATTTGCGATACTGCAGAATAAAAGTTTATAGTCTTATAGTGTATTCATTAGCTTCATTTCTTAAAACAGTAAATTGAGACTGTTGCTCATCCAGTCCGATGGACACATGTATAAAATACTCCTGCACCTGGGATTCGGGAGCATTGTGGAAAAGGGGGCGGACAGATGGTGAGAGCCACAGAGCCAGGGAATATTTTGTAAGAGTGTGCCGTGTAGTAAGGTCAGAAGTTGCACCTATAAAATCTTGCCACAATGACTGCCTCAACGTGACCTCAACAAGGACAAAGACAGCTGTGCCAAAGTGGACCAGGGAAAGCCAGGAGGCTCAACCCCTTCCAAAAAACCACCACTAGTGCCTAAGGAATACCCAGAGTATGAATGCTCTTCTCTAGGGAAGAGTACATCAGTCAGCCCTTAAGACCATACAATAGATGCAAGTAACATACCAGCCCAGCAGGTAGTACATAGGAGTTTACTTGTATACACATGTAGACATGGCAGAGCAATAAATGAAAAAAAAGAGAGAGACTGCAAATTTGGAAGAAAGTAAAGAAGAATATATAGGAGGGGTCTAGAGGAAGGAAAGGGAAGGGGAAATGATGTAACCTCAAAAACACAAGAAATTTTATGTATATAATTTAAAAAAAGAATGTAGTTGATTTGGTTAACTCTTTGAATATGGAGTCTTAGAAGGTACAATGGATTTGATGAGGTCAGGAAACTACTACTGATGACCAAGGCTGTGCTTTCTGTGGAGGTGCTGTTCTCCCTCCTGTCTTCACTGACTGAGAGCTGGGGGAAGCTCAGGTTTGTATCTCTAGGTCTTCACGACTTGGCCAAGTGTTTGTTGACGGCCAGGTGTGTGTCTATGCGTTCACTACACATCAATGTACAATTTTCCCCACAGACCTCTGCATGTTGCTGCCCGAAATGGGCTAACAATGGTGGTCCAGGAGCTCCTGGGGAAAGGGGCAAGTGTGCTTGCCGTCGATGAGAACGGTAAGCAGGCTCCATGGCCGGCCCTTGGCCAGCTTCTTGGTGCATCTTTGAAGTAAAATGACGTTTAGTGGGTTTTATTATTGTGCAAAGACGAGTGTTGAAATTAATATTGAGGAGTTCTATGCAGTAGAGAAATAAGAGCAAGAGAAACAAAAAACGTATGTTTGATAGGTGAGCTCTGAATTCGCATATCTTATTTTAGATCAAGCTTGATATTTCCTATTTGCTCACCACTATTCTTCAAGCGTTTGTTCTTTTAACAGATATTTACCAAAGCCTGCTAATGTGTCTTATTTGTAGACAAAGCCAGTCCTTCTACTGTTAAATTCAATTCTGTCACTGTTTTCCTGTTAGAGATTATCACTTTAGCCATCACTCCCTATTAATGTCACTTTGTGTGTTTGTGATGTTGGAATCAAGTACTGTGAGCACTCTTCCACTGAACTGCACCCCCAAGCCTCCCTCCCCTCAACATAAAGATCTGCCACCTTAAAAATCACTGATCTCACAACCTCTACCAGCTGCTGCTCTGTCTTCCACTGCAGCAGGACTACTCAGGAACTGGCTTTCTGTAGGCAGGCAGGCCTCTGTCCCCACCACACTGTGAAACTTCTCGTCAGGGTTCCTGACGGTTCTCTACGGTGTCAGGTCAGATCGTGTTTCACTTGGCAGGCCAGTTTGAGCATGTGAGTGCTCCTTTCCTCTTGCTAAACTTTCTTCACTTGGCTTTTAGGGACTCCACACAAATGTTGGAGAGTCCTAAAGTCTCTAGTCCTTGCTGCTTTTCTTGTCTGTCTACCCTTGATTGTGAAAACTCCTTGCTGAGACTTGCCAACCTTTTATTTAGGAATGATCTTCCCCAGTGTCTGCATTCATGTCTGTCTAGCTGCTTAATTATAATACCATATAGATGTCTAATAGAACTGTCAGCCCTTTTTCCTTCCCCCCTGCAGACTTACCCTTCCAACAGCCCTCCTGTTTTCAGTTGTCAACAGTCCCCTTCTTCATAGCTTAAGGGATTGTCCTCAGTGTCTCATGCCCAGTGTGCAGCCCACCAGCTATGCTTCTGATTCTCCCTTTAAAGTAAGTCCACTGTCTGTCCTCTTCTAGGCTTCCTGCCCTCACAGGTAGTTCTTAAAACACATGAGAAATGTTTCTCCCATCTGTGTATTTATAGTTCTCACAGTAAACTGCAGAGTATCCCACTCCTTCCCAAGCCTGTTTCCTATCCCTGTCCTTTCTGTCCTGCTTTTCCCTTCCAGCTCCTCTGCCATGGAATCAGTACAGACATCATAATCCTTGTTTCAGCTCTGTCTTCTGCCTGGAGCACTCTGATCTGCAGGTGTTCTTTGATTAAATCCTTCACCTGTTTCAAATCATAACTCAAATTCCATCCTCTCGAAAGCTTAACCACTAACCTATTTGTGTCACAGATTTCTTAGTCCCAGTCAACCTGATCAGCGTTCTCTTGTTTTGAGTAAAACTATGTAACTTAGTAAATATAATGTGCTTTTTTCCATGTTGAAGTGTGTCTCCTCCATGAGAATGAGTATACACTCCGTAAGAGCAAAGGATCATCTTTGTTATCTGTGTTCACTGATTGTGTCTGTTAGAAGAGTTCAGGGTCCAGTGTCTGTGTAATTATGCCAGGACGTGTTAAGTTCTGAGGTGCCTGTGCAGAATAAGTATGACATAGGCTACTCCGTATACAGGCACATTAATGAGTCTTGACCCTTCCCTAAAGATCAGATGAGACATTTCAAAACAGCAAATAGAGAGGAAACCTTTTTTTTAATTGACAATTTTTTCCACATAATATATTTTGACCATTGCTCCCAGTTCTTCCCAGGTCTTACCTTCCTACCCACCCAATTTTATGTTCTCTCTCTCTCTCTCTCTCTCTCTCTCAATAGAAAACACAAACACACAAAATAACCAATAAGATAAAAAATGTCTAAAGCAAAATGGGACATAAAGTCCTACAAAATATAAAAAAAATTTTTTTTAAATACAAAAATAATAGTGGTTGACCAACTACTCGTGGACGTGGAGCCTGCCCTGGTGTGTGGTGGATGTACTCTGACACTCCGGTGGCTATAAGTTACAGATAGCTTCTTTGCTAAGGGATGGGGGCCTTGGGGTCATCCACCTCGTCTCTCTGTTTAAGAGAGGAGCGCTTTCCCTCCTCTCCCATAGAGAGCCGTATGGGGAGAGGTCTGATGAAGCCATTCCACTTGGTATTAAGTGCCCCAAAGCCTCTCTACACATTGTCCAGTTGCAGGTTTCTGTATTTGTTTGCAGAGAACCCTGTTGGCTCTTTCCTGTTGAGGAAGCCTATTGAGAAAGGCAGAACTTGGGATGAGTGCAGACATGAGAGCAGTCTGTCTTGGCATTAGGAAGGTGGCAGTTCCTCAGAAAGGGGGGCAACCAGACCAGATGGGAAGTGATACTCGGAGGGGCAGGTGGCCGCCAGCACGAAAGTAGAGAGATATTGGAATGAGAACCGTGGATGTGTTTTCTAGAGGCTGTAATCATAGGCTCTTTGGGACTTGGGGAAGGAGAGACGAGTATTTGAAGGTGAAGTCATATCCACTGAAGCTTTGGAGCCTTTTATGGACGACACTTTACAGTGTCATTGAGCCATTGGAAAGAGTGAAACTCATTTGGGGACATAGCAAAGCCGAATGAAACTAAGCAATTAAATGTAAGGCTTTGAAGCCCAAAGCAAAATCTAGATATTTCTAGAAATGTAACTACTTGCATAGATTTAAATGCAGAAATACAAACATTAATATTTGACCACATTTTGCACATTATGATAGCTACTGATATGTGGGTCATTGTTGACTATTTCTAAGAGTTTATATTGTCTTTTTAAGAAATTAAAGAGGCCAGGTGTGATGGCCCACCCTTTCATCTCCGAACTCAGGAGGCAGAGGCAGGGGAATCTCTGGATTCGAGGACCGCCTGGTGCACCTAGAAAGTTCCAGGACACACACACACACACACACACACACACACACAACACAGAGAGAGAGAGAGAGAGAGAGAGAGAGAGAGAGAGAGAGAGAGAGAGAAGAAATGGAAAGGGTACCAAACCTGTTACTAAAGGTCTCCAGTGGTAACCCAGTTAGCCTCTGTTACCCTTTGAGGTATTATGTAGTTCACACGTCAAATGAATGCCCATTTCACTTTATGATTGTATATAGTGATAATTACAAGTTACTCTAATAATAATGGTTTGATGATTAGTTATGTTCTGAAGAGTAAATAAAGACAACATAAGCCACATGGTGCCGGCTCACTCCTTTAATCCCCGCACTTGAGAGGCAGAGGCAGGAGGATCTCTTAAGTTTAAGGCCAGCCTGGAACTACAGAGCTAGTTCCAGGACAACCAGGGCCACACAGAGAAGTCCTGTCTTGGAAAACAAACAAAAAGGACAAGATGCAGTCCCTTTGTCCACTCCCAGAAATGGGGCTCGTGGTATTGAGATGTGTTTTCTAAAGAAGGAAGAGCATGTCACGTACCCGTGGAGTGTCCTCAGGAACTTCTGTAACCACGCGGCTCAGGTAGAAGAGGCTCCTGCTCACAGTGAAGCCCTGCTGAGAGGTGCATTGCCAATGGAGAGGGTGGTCTGCCCCTCTAAGGACTTGGCTTCCGCTTGCTAGAGTGAGAGCAGCAGCCGCTGCTGCCTTCACATCTTCAGCAGAGCCTTTGGGAGAGTGAGAGTGGAGCCCTCGCTCAGGCATTCTGACAAGGTGACTCAGGTGTCACGCTCGGCCGTGAGTCTCTGTCGCTGGTCCGTCCAGACACTTAGCTAGGTGTTCCTTTAATAAACCACAAAGGTAGTAATGCATCCATCATGACGATGAAAATGCGGAAGAGGTAAAAACCAAAAGCCCAGTAATTACATGTATGTACTGTGATATGATCATATATTGAAATACTATACAGCAGTGGAAATTATCCGACTGTAGTTACCCATGACACTATTAGGCCTTGCCTAATTAATCAAAAAAAGTCAAATTTTAAAATATGTCTACTATATGCTTCCATTTATTGGTTCAAAAAACTAGGCAACAATGAAATTGTTAACACAGAAAGAAAAGGTCAGGATAGTGCTTAACCACACTGTGGCACAGAAAAAGACGTGTAGTGTTTGTGGTAGACTGGTAATATTCTCCTTCTGTGTCGGTCTGGCTGGTGGCTCTATCAGTATTTGGTTTGCGATAAATCATCCTGTTTTAAAACAAACTATGTCCTTTGAAGTACGTATGTTTGCGACCGCTGCAGCCTGAGCACAGTAGTAGAGCGCAGGGCAACACTAAGCGAAGCTAGTCTAAAAGTCAAGGCATCTGTGACACCAACACCTTTTGGCTCCACCTGGCTTAAAACAAGGAAAGTCCAGAGGAAAGCAAGTGTTCACCATCCCATCCCAGCTACAAGGTTAGCTCTGTGCCAACCCAGCTACTACATGCTGTCTCCATGGCTTTCCCGTTGATGCTGGGGTCGGGGCTCTTTATATTTGAGGAGATTTTTCTGCTAAGGTAAAAAGAAATGCTTGTCTGGGGTGCTGGTGCTTTTTAACGTTCTGTTTAGTTCACCGTTCTCTTGTGTAGATGTATCTCCCAGGGGGTCCTAGGGATTTTGAGTGCATACCACTGTGCCTGGCTTACTTACTTGGATCCAGGACTGCACTTGTTCTCAGGTTTACAAGGTATTTTACCCACTGAGCCATCCCCACACCCACACCCACCCGCTCCTGCCATCGTCTTCATCCGAGGGTGACTGACAAGCACACTACAATTTGACTTCTGGAATTCAGTTGGTAGGTAGTGATCATCTCCTTAAGGTTTAATTCGTATCCTTCCATGTTTACACGTAAGAGTTGATTTATACAGATAGGAATTACAGAATTTATACAGATAATTTATACAGATAGGAATTACAGAATTTATACAGATAATTTATACAGATAGGAATTACAGAATTTATACAGATAATTTATACAGATAGGAATTACAGAATTTATACAGATAATTTATACAGATAGGAATTACAGAATTTATACAGATAATTTATACAGATAGGAATTACAGAAAGCCTTGACTCACTGAAAGTTGGCTGATGGGGGTTATTGGTTGTTGTTTGTTGTTCTTTTCTTCCCTTCACTCTCACTCTAAGTGCTCTGTGTCTCCTGAGCTCTTCCCTTCACTCTCGCTCTAAGTGCGCTGTGTCTCCTGAGTTGGGCTGGAGATGGGTCAGTTGGAGGAAGCACCCACTGTGAGGCTTTACCTCCCTCTTCTGTTACTTCAGTGTGAAAGCTCTCCTCCTGCCTCACATTCTTAGGATTGTATCTCTCTCTCTGTTTACTGACAGTTGTGACTTTATCTACACAATCTGATGTAAGCCATAAATCTGTGTGTGAAGATTGCAGATCTTAGGATGTTAACTTTTAAATTTTAAATTCAATTCTAGGCTACACCCCAGCTTTGGCCTGTGCTCCCAATAAGGATGTGGCTGACTGCCTGGCTCTCATTTTGGCCACCATGATGCCTGTCTCATCAAATAGCCCATTGACATCCCTGACATTCAATGCCATTAACCGTTATACCAACACCTCAAAAACAGTTAGCTTTGAAGCCTTGCCTATCATGAGGAATGAACCCAGCTCCTACTGCAGTTTCAACAACATTGGTGGGGAACAGGAGTACTTGTACACCGATGTGGACGAGCTCAACGACTCTGACTCTGAGACCTACTGAATGGCCAAGCTGCAGCTCTAGGGAAGTTCTGACACTGAAACTCCAAACCGGGCTTTTTCAGGAAAAAAGCACTTTTCTTATCATACACGAATCCAACCTGAAGAAAGATCACGCAGTGAACGAATAGAAGAAACATGATGACATTAGCAAGAAGAGTCTTAAAGGCAAGTTTTGCAAAAGGAACTTCTAGAATCTTAATAATGACTTGACCAGTGGAAAACACAGTGATGGCGATTGCTTTGTGGGATCCTTTAATTGGCTTTGCAGTGCCAGAAATTGGGACACTGCTCCCTGACCTGCTTACACGGGCAACACTGCTGTAAAGAAAGATAAAACACTAGATTAAATTTTACCCATAAAATTACAGCGAAATTTAAATGCAATAAAAGTTTGGTGTACTAGGCATTATGTATTCACCAAATTGCCAAGGACCAAATAACGTACAGATTTTTTTATTAGAACTCCATTTTGTGGAATCAGAAATAGATGAAATGAGAAAGCAAACTTCAGTGCTTCTGAAAGTGAAGCCAGACTTGGTTTGATGTTGATTTTTATAAAGAAAACATCTCAAAGTCTCCCAATACTGTATTGAACCATGAAAGGAAGTGGGTGTATTTTTACATTTTTTTTATATGAAAGTTTTTAAATTTCAGTTTTTATAGACTTCAAAACCAGCTGACTGGATGCAGCGTGGTTGAGAGTACTGGAGACAGATGCAGAGGAGTTCAGGTCTGTGCCCACATTTGAGTGGTTTAGTTTTAAATTGAATTATTTTTGTTTAAGGAATTCCATGGAGGAAATTTTTTAATGAAATTAAAAGCAGGCTGTTTCACCTCTTGTAACCCAGCAGTCCTTGGGAGAGAACTGTCTGAGCCTCTCTGTGCATGGCACATCTGTATCACGTCAGTTACTTGGGGCCTCCACCTTTTGGCTGGAGCTGTTGTCGTTTATTTTAATCTTTCAACTTTGCAAAGCAAGAATCAAAATTAAAAAAAATTTTAAAACTCTTGTTATGAAACATTTTTGAAAGCTGGTTTTGAATTCTATACAAACTGGGATTTTAAATGTTTTATGTAAAAGAAAATACTGTAAAAATATGTCTGCTTCCTCTCATGATCTAATATAGTACTGGAAGGTTCTCAAATACATCCTTTCTTTTGTTGTTGTTTGTTGTTTATTGTTTTAAGACAGGGTGTCTCTGTGTAGCCCTGGCTGTCCTGGAACTCACTCTGTAGACCAGGCTACCCTTGATCTCACAGAGATTCACCTGCCTCTGCCTCCCAAGTGCTGGGATTAAAGGCGTGCGCCACCAATGCCCAGCTTCAGATGTTTTCTTTATAAAAATCAACATCAAACCATTCGGTTTCATTTTCAGAAGCACTGGCGTTTGCTTTTGATGATGATTCGTAACATAAGCAGAATCAGGTCATTTGGAAGGCATTTCTCTATTGGGCAATATTTAAAATACAACAACAGGCTTTACGTTCTACTCAGATCTAGATAGCAAGATTGCAGCTTCTTTCTGTCAGAGAGCTTGCCTGCCAAATTGAAGACTGCCTTTCAGGTAATAGAGAAGAAGCTGACATTAGGCTGACTTTAAATGACTTTTCTGGGTTCTTTTACTGTACCTGTCACTTTCCCAGGAACAATGACTTCACACTGGGGGAGGGGTCTTGATAGAGCTGGTGAAGTTCCGTACATTGCAACAGAATGACACCCGATTTCATCTTATCCTTTTTGTATTGTGAACTGGAACTTTACGACATTGTAAATTATCAGCTGGTTTTTCTGAATATAAAGTGTGAAAACACAGAACAGTATTTTGATCTATTTGATAATTTTGTGGGTTTTTGAAGAATTACTGAGCATGTACATAGAAATAGTGACTGCTTGAATACTGTATTTACTTGCACTCTTTCAGTACATCAAGATTCCTGTATATTTTAGAGTATAATAAAACACAGACGTGAGTTGTATTTAATGAATAATGTATTTGTATCTGTGCATATTACTTAAAAATCTATAAAGTTTCTAGGGCATTGACTACTAGATTTTAAGCATTTTTCTAAAATATTTACAAAATTATAAATATAATCTCCATCTTTTCTTTATAATATAAAGAAGTCATAATGAACCCTTCCTAATTAATAGTGGGAGAAGGGTGTAAATATGCATTTTAAAAGACCATAGACTACATTTTCTATTGTACCTTTTAAAAAAGAAAACTCAAGAGGATTCTAAAAGTGTACCCTATGTGTGCTTTCTCTTTCCTTTTAGGAATTCTCTTCTGAATTCCCTGAGGGAATTTTCTAGAATCTCAGAATTGAAAGAGACCTGAGGTTCATCCAGTCTAACCTCTTAACAAATGCAGGAGTCCCTTCTCCAAGGTTGTCTTTCCACCTTGAACACTTCAGTGACTACCTCACGAGCAGTCCATTCATTGTTGAGCAGCTCTGTTAGGAAGGTCTCCTTAATGGAGTTGAAGCCTCCCTCCCGGTAACTTCTGTCCTTGGGCCCAGCTCTGTCCTCCAAGAGAATGTTGGAAGGGTGACTCTTCCACCCTCTGCCATGTCTTCTCTTTCACAGGCTGTTGACTTCTTTGCTGAAGTGATTTCCAGATGGACATTAGACACATTGTCTCCACATCTATTGAAATCAAAGATGTAGCTATAAAGTAACAGACTCGTCTTTTAATTTATCCTCGTATGTAGAGACCAAGATCCTGCATCACTTTAAATAAATGATGCCAAAACTGAAAGCCTTCAGGAGGTGGTTTGTGCTGTTACCAGCCAACTAGAAAAGCTGTTCCTTTGCCTTGTGGTAGTTTGTCTCTGGCTTGAGACAGTGGTGTGCACTGGAAGAGGGGAATTCTGAAGTGCTATCCCGGAAAGGGTTGACCAACACCAGTGTTTGGAATAAATACAGGAGCCAAGCACAGCGTCACCTGTTACTTTATAGTTACACACACCTAGTGTGCACAGAGCACTGGACCCGGTTCTGTTGTGTTTCATCCTTGCCCACCAGGGGAAAGCCTGTCAGCCTTTAACTTCTGCGTGAAAAGTGACATCTGAGAGGTGTATTACAGTAATACCAGCTTTTGCTCAGAAATAACTTTGGGGAAGCTAACGGTGACAGGTGACCTCGAACAGTGCCATTTAGTCAGAGATCTCTAAATGTAGCTGTAAATTTGGGGTAAATTTGGCTTCCTATATTGGATCTTTTAAATGAAATAAAAATTTTTAATGCAAAAAAAAAAAAAACAAGTGTCTTTCTTTTTCTACATCTAAAGGAGTTTTCCCTTTAAAATGTGTTAAGTTACGGCAGATTTTCAGACAAGTTTTTTGCAGGTTGTTTGTGAGTCTCTACAGCCTAGGAGGAATGCCGATTGATGCTTCTCTGCGTCAGGCGCTGCGATTACAGGTCTGGGCCCCATGCCCAGCTGCGGTTTTTGTCCTTGAGAACTCATTGACTTCTTAGTGACGTTACATCAGACTTTTGAACTTACCAAAATGGATCTTTCAAATGTATTAACTCACCAAGAATGTATTCCTTGCCTGCTATGTGCTTGGGGTATGAGCGGGCAGAATGGTGGTGGTATCCTGTAGCAGCTGACAGTTTGGTCGATCCTGAGATGCTATAAGCAGAAAATGATAAAGTGTGACTGAGATAAACTGCTGAGGGAGGCAGGAACAGGACCCCTGGGAGAGAGGAGACAGCGAGCTGCATGGAGGAGGCTGCACAGAATCTGGACACTGAGGGACAAGTCTGACTGAAGCAGGTAAGGAGGGCTAAGTGATTTCCTAGGTTCAAGAGCTGAGCTAGTGGTCTGGAAGTGCGTGGAAGAGGGCAGTGTGGGCACATGGTGCGCTTCAGCACAGGGCAGTCCCAAGTGTGAAATGAGTGTGGCAAGCTCTACAGAGCTTAGGCGACGGCATTGAAACAGAAATAGGAATAGCTGGTTGGGGCAACAGATAATGGGGTTTTAGTAATCATTGAAATCATCTCTGCATGTAACAATAAGATGTAAATGCTTGAAATATGTTCTCTCTTACTCCCCATGGCTATCCTATTAGGAACTACTAGTAGCACTTAACATGTGGAAGAAGACAAAGTAACTACTGCCCACAGTCTTGATGCTCAAAACCTGCCTTCAGCTGCAGGCAGCCCTCCTCCTCCATAATGATCTCCAACGTGTGCTGACCTTCTGGGTTTATCTTGACTTCAAAACTGTTGAACTCCCTTCAGTTTGATTCTCACAGCTCACTATCTTTAGAATAAACAGGAATCTGGTCACAACTGGCACCGAGCACCTGCTGCTTGCAATGGAGCCGAGTTCTGGGTGTAGAGAAGCAAAAGGGGGGAGGGGGTCACTCACCCTGTGACAGAGTAGAGCCAGAGAGCCTGCCATCTGCTCACTGTTGCCATCTTAAGCACCCTGCATCTCACTTGCTTAAAATAGCCCTCGTGCCTTTGTAGGAAGGCTCACAGAGGCTTGTTGGAAAGGCTGCTTCAAGCCTGGGCCTTCACAGGGCTTTGCCACCTCTTGGGAGCCGGTCTTCACCTGTTTATCTTGTTTGCCCTTGAGCCCAGGTTGAAATGCAGTAAGTTACATGGAAAGTTTTCATAAGCCTGCAAGGAATTCTGAGCACACGACAGGATTTGTCCCCTAAGCATCACATCTGCTCCTTCGGGCTTAGCAAGTGGCTGGCAAACCCAGCCTCTAGGGTAGGGGAGAGTGGTTTAGGAGCCATTTCCAGTTTACCTAGTTCTGCGATGGTGTGCCAGCCAGTTGGTTGTACCCGGAAGCCTTCATTTCATCCCTGTACCCTCTTGTTTCCTTTGAGACAGGACATCAAACATGTAATCCCCTGCCTCCACCTTGTGGGTGCTGCACAAGTGTGTGCCACCTTCATGTCCAGTTCTCGACTCCCTTCTAATGTGGGTAGGATCTGCAGGTCGGAGAGGCTTGGAGAAGTGCGGAGGAATCATTTACCTCTGCCCACCACAGCCTCCCAAAGAACTAGTCTCTCGTATCTCTGCTTGGCCCCTCCAAAGAGATGTTAGATTAAAGGGAGGTGAGAACGTTTGGATAGTCGTTGGCTTTAAAAAATCAGAAAAGAGGGCTGGAGAGATGGCTCAGTGGTTAAGAGCACTGACTGCTCTTCCAGAGGAAGGCGTAAAGTGTTGTCTGACGGCAGCCGTCCACTGTCCTTGTTCTTTGGGTTGACCGTCATTGGCTTCTGGTTACTGCACTGTCGCATTCTGGATCCTGGTTGCTTTGGTTGTTTTATTGTTCTGTTCTAAGAAAGAAAATGCCTTCTAACATATTAATTGTAGAGGATGGGCTGTATTTCTGTCAGCTGTTTTTATTTTGGTTTTGTTTTTACCAAGGCAAAAAGTTTTACTTCCCCAGAGGGTTCCTAATTCTGCTCCTGTCTGCTGTCCTTATTAGATCTTGAAACAAAATTTGCATAGTGATTTAAGCTTAAAATATTTCTATTTTAAACTTAAAATGAGTTTCAGGTTTTTTCCATTAACTTATTTATTCACTTTACATCTGGATCATAGCCCCCCTCCCCCTTCTTTGAGAAAGGGGAGCACCCCCACACCCAGCCCATGCCGAGGGCCTAGCAGGAAGAATGACAAACGGCTTTAGAACTCATGGGATGCAGCCTTCGGGTTACCACAGCCACATCGGTGGGCATGGGTGTGGCCCGATTCAGAGGACTGTGTATCTTGAGGACTTCATGCTAGTGCGTTTTGCTCTGTTGCTGCCCTCACATCCCTCTTAGACTAAGAAGCATATGAAACTTGAAGGGGGCTTCCAGCCCCTCCCTGGGCAGTGTCTCCAGCACTCACACTAATAATTCTGATCTCCTGCAGGCGTTGCTCAGTCACTACTCTAGGAAAGAGCTTAGATCAGGACTGACCGCCACCTCAGAAAACATTCAGAAAAATAAGATTGTTAGTGAGGCTATGTAGAGATGTTCTTATTACTACTGGCTCTGATGTAAAAAATCTTAGAAAGCAGACTGAAGTCAAGGCACACTCTCATTAGTTTTTTGTTTTTTTGTTTTTTGTTTTTTTTTTTTTTTTTGAGCTGGGGACCGAACCCAGGGCTTTGCGCTTCCTAGGTAAGCGCTCTACCACTGAGCTAAATCCCCAGCCCCTTAGCTAAATCCCCAGCCCCTTAGCTAAATCCCCAGCCCCTTATTAGTTAAGCTAGGACCTTTATGGTCAGGGGACAAGAAGAGCGGCAGCGCTGGCCGGTGTGACTCTGAGGCTGGGCTGAGTGATGACTGAGTGATTCCTTACACCCATGTCTGCCCTCCGCTTCCTGATTTATTAGACTTGCTGACAAGTAGATGTGCATTCTGAGGATTTAAGGGAGATAGGACTGATTATAAAAGCTTAGATTTATGATTTTAAAATTCTTAGAAGATTACTTTTAAAGATAAGTAATAAAATAATTACTCCTTTCTTTGTAACTGCGTATGGCTGCCTGCCGGTAAGAGGAACTGGCTGAGGAAGAAAAACTACCTTACTCGCTGTCATACGTTGTTCGACTATAACAGGTTTCTTAGTTACGAATATACATGGGTTTTGGGGAATTTTTCTTTACCTGTACTACGTAATGTTATTACTTGTAAAGCTACTGGAGAATACATTGTTTTTCATAATCATTCACCAGAAGAAAACTAAAAGATAATCACATTGTAATTTTATACTGTTTAAAAGATTTTGCTGAGATATATAAGCTGTGGAAAAAAAATAAAGTATGGGGGTTGGCGTGTTCCTTCCGACCATCAACTATGTGTATGTGTTCATATGTGTAAGGTTTGTGTGAATGGAGGTTGGAATATTGTCCCATCCATCCACCAACTGTTTATGTGTATAGAAAGCTTGTATGGGTGTGTGTTGGAGCTTGCTCCACCCACCAAGTGTGTGTGTGTGTGTCTGTGTGTGTGTGTGTCTGTGTGTGTGTCTGGGGGGGAGTGTATGGGGGGTGGTGTGTGTCTGTGTGTGTGTGTCTGTGTGTGTGTCTCTGTGTGTGTGTGTGTCTGTGGGGGGGAGTGTGTGTGGGGTGGTGTCTGTCTGTGTGTGTGTCTGTGTCTCTGTGTGTGTGTCTCTGTGGGGGGGAGTGTCTGTGTCTGTGTGTGTGTTCTTGCTTTCCCTTTCTCATCAGCCCCAGGGAGTTAAGAGTTCGTAGTTTTTCCTCTGGCCACAGGGAGTGCCAGCCCCAGTAAATTGAGAGGAAACTTCTCTCTTCAATGGCTGCCATTGGCAGCAGCCCCTGTAGGTATCTGGACTCACCCCACCCCATCAACAGGTTTAAACACTGACCCCCTCCCCAATCAGCTACCTGCCTTGGATCACCCACCACGTGGATGCTAAAACTGGTTACTGGCATTCTGGCTCCCAGACAGATACCTGGAAGAGGTAAGCTCCCTATTTTTTGAATAGACTGGGATAAAGAGCATAGCTGGAGTTGAGTTCACCTAAGCCCCCACCAGCCAACAGCTGATCCTGTGAGTCACCTGCTGCTGTAGGTGGACATTCCCATCAGCAGGCTTCCCCTTGTTAAGCAGCAACCCCACCAGCATAGGACGGGGTCAATCTGTGGACAAAAGGTTTTCCTTTGGTGTCATTAAACATATAGTTAAGAAAAAGGAAGTTAAGGTTTGAACTAGTCAACTGATTGTTTCTCCCCAGCAGGTACAGTAAGCCAGCCCTTGGTTTTCTAGACCAAGGAACTGTAGACATGAAACACAGGCGACAGAAGAAGTGGAGGGAAGGACACGCCTCTCTCTACACTCGTCTTTTGGCGTATGCATAAGCAGACATCGGCAGGTGATACAGCGTGCTTGCTGCTGGTCCACTCAGGAGCCCTCTGCTCCCCTCATGAACGGACTCCTTTATTGACACCTCGTTCGGGATCTAAGAACAATGTTTATTTCTGGACAGAGTAAAAAAGACAGTTCAGGAAAAGATAGTAATGAGTCAGAGGAGGAGATCTTGACCTTGGAGAAGGAATCCGACTTGAAGATGGAGGCAACAAGATACTGTAAACCTGAATGTCCTCAACTGCAATACCTGCCATTAATCCTCCTCCCAAGGCTCCTGAAAAACAAGGAAAGCCATCTGGATTCCCCGCTGCTGTGCTGTCAGGCTTGACAAAAGTGTGATTCATCATGGGGTTTTATTACTTAAAAAAATCTAAATTTCAATTTTTTCTTTAAAATATTAATTGGATTTGTCCTTTCTTAAAATAATTACAGCTAAATTGAAGCCATTGTTTGATATTCTCAGCCTGGATGCTGCCCTAAGAGTCATTGTGCACTGACACCACAGAACGATGCTGGGGGAGGGGGGGATCCATTTCTAGTGGGAGCTCAAAATGTCTGTCTTAGCCTATTTGAAAAGCACTTTGGCTGTTTCTTACAAAACTATAACATTATTGGGCATGGTGGCACATACCTTTAACCCCCCAGCATATAGGGAAGCAGAGGTAAGTGTATATCTGAGTTCAAGAGCAGCCCTGAACTACATAGCAAGCAAGCTTCAAGGCTACATAGAGAGACCCTGTCTCAAAAAACTAAGGCATACTCATATATTACACGATTCAGCAACTGTGCTCTTTGCTATCTACCCAACGGGGCTAAAAAATGTATGACCACACAAAGGCCTACCCATGAATGTTTATAGCATACATACTTGCCCAAACTTCAAAGCTGCCAAAATGGCCTTCAGCAGGAAGGCCAAGTATACTAGTACATCCAGTGTTATTCAGAGCTGAAAGGAATGGCCTGTCATGGAATTGGGGTGATTGCTCTGTTACAAGGAGCTGGTTCTGATGCTTTCATCAGTGTTCACTGACACTGAAGGTCCTTGCCCCCAATTGGTCTTTTATCTATCAATAAAGATGCCAGCAGCCAATGCTTTGTGGGAAAGAAAGAGATGGGACTTGCAGGTTCCCACAGTCTAGGGAGAGGAGGCAAATCGGAAGACTGAGAGAGAAGAAAGGGAAGAAGAAGTGGAGGAGATGAACCCAACCAGTCAGGTAATTCTCAGGTAAGTGGCCTCTGGCCTCTTCCCCAACTGGGCCTGGGATAGCAGGGGGAGACTTAGAGTGCCCAGTTGGCATTTCAAGATTAACTGGAGCGTGTGCGTGCGTGTGTGTGTGTGTGTGTGTGTGTGTGCGTGTGTGCGTGTGTGTGTGTGTGTGTGTGTTTTCTATCTGAGGGTCTGAGGTAGCTCCTGGACAGGTGCATGCCTGCGACTCCCCTGGAGCTCAAAGTGGTGTAGCAGAACCCACATGCTACAGTAAAGTGCCACACAACATAAGGACCTGAGTACTGATCCCAAGGACCCATGTACAAGGCCAGGCACATTTCCCAGATTTCAAAGCTGGGAAAGCAGATACAGGAGGACTCTTGGAACTTACTGGATGTCCAGTCTAGCCCAAGGGTGAGCTCACTGGAGACTGTCACAAAACAATTAAGTGGGGAGAAATTGAATGCTCCTAATGTCAATGGCAGGTGCCTTCACACACATAACACATGTATATGTGCACACACACACACTTACATACATACACATACAGCACACAAATGCAGGTTACCAAGTGGAGTGCCAGACAGGCTGCATACTCTGTCTGGCACTTTTGTGGGAAGAGGCATCTCTAGAGAGAGCAGGAGCAAGGATTGCAGGAGCTGGGTTGGAGAAACAGCACAGGAAGCTTGGGGCAGCAAAGTCACTCTGATACTATGAAGAGAAATGCCCAATCTTACTGCTATAAGATCACGAAGCACTAAATTGATTCTGTATTTTCCAATGCAAATCCTTTAAACATTTATCACATATTTCCATGTCAACATGGATAATAGAGACATTTAGGCACTCTTTGACAAAGCACATTATACAGAAATATATATGGTGCTTGATGGAGTGTCAGTGTTCTACTGAAATACTAGATACATGGGCAATTGTGTTTTACGTGTGTCTCAAGTCATGAAAAGTATGGCCTGGGGTTCAGGCAAGAGGAAGGTGGGATTCCTGAACCAGAATCCCGCCGTGAGTGGCAGAGCTTAAAGCAGACATCTGTGGAGGGGGCTGAAGCAGATTGGCTTTCCCCATGGCTGTGACAGTGTCGCCTCCAGACTGGGCCATCTCTCCACTTCTTGCCTCTGTTTCTTGGCTGCGAAGCAATGACAGTGGTGTGCAGAGTCATGAGGTACAGCGTTGTGAAGCAGTGCTGCTGTCCCAGCTGCAGATGTGGCAGGAATTGAGTGATAGCTCATAGAAAAGGGCTGGTGTGTGGCACGCACTGAGTAAAGGTTAGCCATCTTCTCCACCCTGGGGTTTTATGGGAAGGATTAAATGAGATAATGGTCAGCCTAGAATCTGAACTCAGCGACTTGGTGGCTATGTGACTTTAAGACTAGTCATTCAACTTCTCTGAACTTCACGTGTTTTCGGTTTTGTTTGTAAAATGAAAACGTCTTTCCTATTCGTTTGTCTCCCCGACTGCTGTTGCTTGGGGCTTCTTGTTTTTGTTGAGAAGGGATTGGGGAAGGTCAGTAGGAGGGACACATGCAGAGGACATGCGACATGGTCTGGTGTCGGGGAGCACTCCTGAAAGGCTACTTGCCAAAAACTCTGCTGCTATGACATTCTGTCTCCTAAAGAAGACTGTGTTTTTCCAGGAATAGGGTCACTTGAAAGTCATCTAAAATCTACCGACTCAGTCTGGGTCCGCTATGGAACAAAATGCACATTTGCTATGCAAGAGTCTGAACAAAGGAGACGCCTTTGCAGAAGGACATTAGGGACCGTGGAGCCAGGGGTAGCTTCAAGTCTACTCTCAGAGACATCAGTTATCCATTCCTTGTGGGTGACAGATGTCTGAAAAATTACCCAGGAGCCCTGGGGCCCAGAGTGCCCTCCTTCCCAGAATGGCTCTGCTTTAGTATCCTCTGGGTTCTCGGCAGCTGCTGGTGAAGACCTAGCCTAACGGAGCACTACAGAGCCGCCCAGGAGGGCTCCTCAAGGCTGACTGGAGATGGGTCACATCACAGGCCCCCACGTACAGGCCAGTCCCAAATCCTGCATTGCCCTAATCACTAGCACCTTGTCAAGTTACTGAGGAGAGCTGCAACAGCCGAGGTTTCTAAGCCCTGTCTTGCCTGCAGTACCGCCTTCTAAGGCAGGTACAGCTCATCTAGAGTAGCTGTGACCCCAAAGATGTGATCCAGATATCTAGAAAATGAGTGGGGGGGCTCACCAAAGCATGGCAAGAAAACACTAGGTGCTGTACTGAGAAGCTGGGCCTCATGGCCTGGCAACTTTTTTTTTTTTTTTTTTTTTTTTTGATGCCAGGCACTTTCATTCCCAAGCAATACTGTTTCTCTGTGTGGGGCAGTGTGGCATCATTCAGGTAAGAGGTATAGGCAAAACAACTCCTTCATTAACCAGAGAAAAGCTCTTGAAAGGGCTGGCACACATCCTGGGCTGGCACACATCCTGGGCCGACGCACTGTTGTTGTCTTGAGCACAGTGACCCTTCTGTCCACTGAGGATTGCTCCCTTCGTCTGCGTTGCCACACAGGTTATGTCCTCGATTCCTGGTGTGCTTTGGCTGCTTGGGGACTTCCACCTTGTCCGTAAGCTTCCTGCCCAGAGAAACTGCCAGACTGCTCTGGGGATGCCTTCAAGAAGCCCTTCACTCACCCCCAGGCAGGACCAGCCTCTGAGACCATCCCATCTATGTAGGACACCTATGGGTCAGGACATTGCCTGACACGGGGAGAGACTCCTCTCTCCTGCAGAGTGCTCAGACAGGCCTTGTCTTTGCTATCCTTAAACCGTGTGATTTACGAGAAGACATTTCTTAGCCAATTCGTTAATTTCTCATGCATAGATCACCCAATTTCAAAATCTCGCTCATATACAACCTTGGGGGAAGGGGTCCTCAGGGGCGTTGTTAGCCTCTTACCTGATTTTTCTCTTCTGTGAAATAAGTCAGCAAAAGTATCCGTCTTGGGCTGGAGAGAGGGCTCAGTGGTAAGAGTACTTGCTTTCTCAGAGAACCTGAGTCTGGCTTCCAACACTCATATTAAGTGGGTAAAAACTGTTTATAACTCCACTCCAGGAGCTGGCCTTTTTATGCAGCTCCAAGTTTATGACCTTTTCTGGCCTCTGGGCACCTGAGTGGACATGTACACACACACACACACACACACACACACACACACCTAAATTAAAACATCATCTAGAGTGAAAGCATTAAATTAGCTACTACAACTGGCATACTAGTAAACTGTAAATAAACCTGCCAATGGTGTAGAAGCCACCATTGAGACAGGCTTAAGGTGGCCACAGATGCCTTTAGCAGCTGCCGACTGGCACATGTGCTCTATTCCCTCTGGGGGGGAGGGGGCACTGGAGTAACAACTGCCCACCCGAGGCAGCTGTGTCTATTTCTGGCCCAACCTTAAAGAATTCGAATAGGGAATTTGAGGCCAGCTCAGGCTATATGAAACCCTGTCTCTCCCCTCAAAACAAAACAACAGGGTCAGCAAGGTGACTCCACCAGTAAAGGCGCTCGTGTGATAGGCAGCCTGAGTTTGATCTCCAGGTCCCACGGTGGAAGGAGAGAACTTGCTCCCCCAAACTTGTCCTCTGACTGCCATGTGTTTGCTGGGGCACACATTTGGCTTACTCATCCACACGAATAATATGAAAATAAATGCCAGCATATACAAGGCCTTGGCTCCCACTCCTAGTACTGAAATAAAAAGACAAAACAAAAGGCATGGATACACAGGCAATGACTTGGCTCCTCCAATAAAATGCTTTCCACCCAGTTTGACAGCCTGGGAGTCTAAAAGAGAAGCAGCTCCCATCAGTTGTCCTCTGGCCTCCATATGTGCACTGTATTTGCGCGCGCGCGCACACACACACACACACACACTCACACAAAGTCCTTTTTGTTAAAAAAGAAACTGAAGGAGGCTCCTTCTCCCTGACTCTGTTACCCATGAAGATCAGTTAGAAGTCCCAGCTTTCCTAAGATCCATTTGGCACAGTATGGTACACAGAGCAGCAAAGAGGGGAGAGCCCCTTGGATCTTTGTTTCCCAACCCCTCTACCAGGCATGCAACTGTGGAGGACCTGCCTTTGAAGCAGCTTCTACCCTTAGCTTAAGAGGATCCTGTATAGCTAAACAGCCCAACTTAAGGCACAAAAGGCAATAGTTGTTTTGAGCATCGATGGCTCCAAATAGCTCCTTCAATTATCAGTAAGTGGTACTACCAGCTGTAAAAATCTAAGCTTCCTAAACAGATGAGCTGAAAGAGTAGGCAGCCTTCAGCCTGGGGCACAGGGTCCAGGTGCCAGATTAGGTCCTTGTCGACAGGGTTTTCTATAATCAGAGCCAGTCCTACAGATGCTGTTTCCTCCTATTTACTGTACCAAAGAATGGGAGGGTCTGAGGGCACTGGCTTAGTCTCCCCCACCCCACAGAAAGGAGCTGTAGGCCCAGAGAGGTACAGACGTGTGTGTACCCAAGGTCATATAGCAAATTTTTAAGAAACCAGACTTCCTCTTAACTCCCCAAACAGTTCTCTTAAATCTGGTGTGTCATTTAATTTCTTAGTTTTTCATAGAATTAACCTTTCAGGGATGAGTCTGTATTTACATATGTCCATTTTACATGTTCCACATACATTGCCCCTTCCTTGGAAAGATCTGAGATAGAATGTTCGGTGCTTGTAGAATGTAGTAGTCACATTGTATGTTAACTGCAACTATTTGTTCTTACATTTTTGAGCTCATTTATGATGCCAAAGTATTGGTTCTCATACAAGTGTGTCTTTGTTTACAGTTCAGCCATTTGCCTCATGTATACGTCAAACCCTTGGCCTGGTTCAGCCTTGTTTGCTCCAGTTCCCGTGAAAGGCACATCAGGGTTCAGAGGACACAACCCTCTTTGTTCTTTTAATGGTTGTGGGAAATTCTGGGTTGCAACTGTTCTTTAAAGATGCATTGATTTTGTACTGAAAACATATGCTTTTCTATTATCTATGGATGTGGTTTTATTGCTTTGTTTTCATGTATCCAATGGTGCTTTTTAAAACTTGGGCTTCATCACCCCCTAACACTCCTTAAAGCTTACCCAACAGCCTCAAAATTCACCCTCTCCCCTGGGCTCCATATTCCAGTCCACAACTCAGGCAGATTTCTGCTTTATCAGAGGGCACACTGTACTAGGGAACCCCAGGTAAGATACAGCCCATTGCCTGCTAATATTACTTAAAGTCCAATCCAACATTCCCCAAGAGCACCCTTTGCCCTGACCCCCCATATTTAGACTCTCAACTCTGGCAGAACACTTCTGCTTTACTGAAGGCCATGTCATACCAGGAACTCCAGGGACAAAGCAAGTACCCAGAATTCCAGAAGCCACACAAATACTTGGAACTCCAGAGGCAACATTGGCACCCAAAACCAAGAGGTCACACAGAATACAAAAACTCCATCAGAGATACCCTACTAGATCTGAAAATTCACTGGTCACCAGAACCCCAGACCACTCAAGCCAGAAAACCAGAGAGGAAACAGAAACCAAGGGGGAAAACATCCATTTAACAAGGATAAACTCAGAAATCAGAACCTAAACCTATAATAACCCCAAACCCAGATGACTAGAGGCCAGCAAAAGAACACAATTAACAATATTCAGGGCAATGTGGTAACTCCAAAATTCAGCTATCCTTAATACAGCAAGTCCTGGGTATTCCAACACAGCTAAGCACAAGAGAATGACCTTAAATCCAATCTTATGAAGATGGTAGAGGCCCTTAAAGAGAAAATTAATAAATTCCTTTAAGAAATACAGAAAAATACAATTAAAAAATGAAGGAAATGAATAAAACTGTTCAAAATCTGAAAATGGAAATAGAAGCAAGAAAGAAAACATAAATTGAGGGAATCCTGGAGATGGAAAATCTAGGGAAGGGAACAGGAACTACAGACACAATCCTCACCAACAGAACACAAGAGATGGGAAAGAAAATCTCAGGCATAGAAGATACAGGAGAAGAAACTGATACTTCAATCAAAAAAAAAAGATCTAAAAAGTTCCTAACACGAAACATCTAGAAAATCTGGGACCCTATGAAACGACCAAACCTAAGAAATATATGAACAGAAGGAGATGGAGGAGGAGGAGGAGGAGGAGGAGGAGGAGGAGGAGGAGGAGGAGGAGGAGGAGGAGGAGGAGGAGGAGACGACGACGATGATGATGATGACAATTCCTAGGTCAAAGGCCCAGAAAATATTTTCAACAAAATCATAGAAGAAAATTTTCCTAATCTAAAGAAAGAGATGCCTATAAATGTACAAGAAGTCTACAGAACTCCAAATAAATTGGATCAGAAAAAAAGTCACCCCTCCCCCTCCACATAATAATCAAAGCACTAAATATACAAAACAAAGAAAGAATATTAAAAGCTACAAGGAGGAAAGGCCAAGTAATATATAAAGGCAGACCTATTGACTTACACCCAACTTCTTAACAAATGTCTTGCAGACTCTAAGAAACCACAGATGCAAGCCCAGACTACTATACCCAGCAAAACTCAATCATCATAGATGAAGGAAAACAATATATTCCATGACAAAACCAAATTTAAACTATCTATCCACAAATCCAGCCTTATGGAAAATATTAGAAGGAAAACTCCAACTCAAGAAGTTTAACTATACCCAAGATAACACAAGAAATAACTAATGTCATACCAGAAAAAGCAAAAAAAGAGGAAACTCACACAAAACCAACAACAACAAAATGACAGGAATTAACTATCATGGGGCATTAATAACTCTCATATCAATGGATTCAATTCTCCAATAAAAAGACATAGACTAACAGAATGAAAAAATAAGATCCATCCTTTTACTGCATGCAATAAACACATCTCAACATCAAAGGTAGACATTATGTCAGAGTAAAGGAAAAGGATTTCCCAAAAAAGTGGACCATTCTAATATCTAACAAAATATACTTTTAACCAAAATTAAACAAAAGAAATGAGGAAGGACACTTCGTACTCATCAAAGGAAAAAAAAATCCACCAAGATGATGTCTTAATTCTGAACATCTATGCCCCAAATGCAAGAGAATCCACATTTGTAAAAGAAACATTACTAAAGCTTAAATTACATGTCGAGGGGCTGGGGATTTAGCTCAGTGGTAGAGCGCTTACCTAGGAAGCGCAAGGCCCTGGGTTCGGTCCCCAGCTCCGAAAAAAAGAACCAAAAAAAAAAAAATTACATGTCGAACCCCACACATTAATAGTGGGAGACTTCAACCAATGGACAAATCATCGAGACAGAAACTAAACAAAGAAATAATGGAACAGAAGTTATGACTCGGGGTTGGGGATTTAGCTCAGTGGTAGAGTGCTTGCCTAGAAGCGCAAGGCCCTGGGTTCAATCCCCAGCTCCGAAAAAAAAAGAACCAAAAAAAAAAAAGTTATGACTCAAATAGACCTACCAGATTATCTACAGAACATTTCATCCTCAGCATCTCATGGAACTTTCTCCAAAATCGACCATATAGTCGGTCACAGAGCAAGTCTCAGTGGATACAAGAAATTGAAATAATCCCATGTATCTTATCAGACCGCCATGAAGTAAATCTGAACTTCAACAACAGAAAGTCTTCTGTAAACTGAACAACTCTCTACTAAACGATCACTTGGTCAAATGAAGAAATTAAAGACTTTCTAGACATCAGCGAAAATGAAGGTACAACATACCCAAAACTATGTGTACAATGAAAGCAGTGCTAAGAGGAAAGTTCATAGCTCTAAAACCTTCGTAAAGAAATTAAAAAGATCTCATACTACAACTCAACGGCACACCTGAAAGCTCTAAAACAAAAAGAAGCAAACACACCCACAATGCGTAGACAACAAGAAATGAACAAACTCAGGGCTGAAATTAAGATTGAAACAAAAAACAATACAAAGTAGCAACCAAAGAGTTGGTTCTTTGAAAAAAAAATCAACAAAATAGACAAACCCTTAGTCAGTCTAAAAGGCAAAGAGAGGATATCCAAATTAACAAAATCAGAAATGAGAAGGGAGACATAACAACAATGAGGACTCACTTCAAAGACCTGTATTTCACAAAACTGGAAAATCTAAAAGAAATGGACAATTTTCTCAATAGGTACCACTTACTAAAGTTATATCAAGATCAGATAAACAAGACCTGTAACCTCTAAGAAAAAAAGAGAATTAATCATTAAAGTCCCCCACCACCAAAAAGCTCAGTGCCAATTGGTTTTATTCAGAATTCTACCAGACTTTTAATGAAGAGTTAATACAATACTCCTCAAATTATTCCACAAAATAGAAACAGAAGGAACATTGCCAAATTCATTTTATGAGGTCACTGTCACCATGATACCTCAACCACACAAAGACTCAACAAAGAAAAAGAAATGCAGACCATTTTCCCTCATGAACCTTAATGCAGAAATATTCAATAAAATACTCATGAGTCAACTCCAACAACACATTAAAAAGATCATCCATCATGATCAAGTAAGGTTCATCTGATGCAGGTATGGTTCAACATAGGAAAACCAGTCAATGTAATCCATCATATAAACAAACTGAAAGAAAGAAACCCACGTTTTCATCTGCTTAGATGCTGAAAAAGTCTTTGACAAAATCCAACATCCTTGATAATAAAAGTCTTGGAGAGATCAGGGACACAAGGGACATACCTAAACATAATCATGGCAATCTACAGTAAGCTGGTAACCAACATCAAAGTAGAGATACCCTGGGCTTGGGGATTTAGCTCAGTGGTAGAGCGCTTGCCTAGGAAGCGCAAGGCCCTGGGTTCGGTCCCCAGCTCCGAAAAAAAGAACCAAAAAAAAAAAAAAAGTAGAGAGACCCTTAAAGCAATTCTGCTAAGGCCCTGGGTTCGGTCCCCAGCTCCGGAAAAAAGAACCAAAAAAAAAAAAAAAAAGCAATTCTGCTAAAATCAGGGACAAGACAAGGTTGTCCACTCTCTCCAGAACTATTCAATACAGTACTTGAAATTTTAGGTGGAGCAATAAGATGACTAAGGAGATCAAGGGATACAAGTTGGAAAGTCAAATATTGCCATTTGCAGATATGATAGTACACATAAGCGACCCCAAAAGTTCTACCAGGAAACTCCTACAGCTAATAAACACCTTTAGTAAAGTGACTGAATACAAAATTAACTTTTAAAAGTCAGTAGCCCTCTTTCATACAAATGATAAACGGGCTGAGAAAGAAGTCAGGGAAAAGACACACTCACAACAGCCACAGATAAAATATCTTGGTGTAACTAATCACGCAAGCCAAAGGCATGTATGACAAGAACTTCATGATTTGGAGAAAGAAATTGGAGAAGATCTCAGAAGATGGAAAGATCTCCTATGCTCCTGGATCAGTAGGATTAACATAGTAAAAACAGTCATTTTACCAAAAGCAATCTCCCATTAAAATTCCAATGCAGATTCTTTACAGACCTTGGAAGAACAATATTCAACTTCATGTAGAAAAACCAAAATCCTAGGGTAGCTAAAACGATCCTGTACGATCAAAGAACTTCTGGAGGTATCACCCTGATTTCAAACTGTGCTACAGAGCAAGAGTAATAGAAGCTGCATGGTATTGGCATAAAACAGGCAATGTGATCAAATCGAAGATCCAGAAGTCAATCCACACACCTATGGACACTTAATTTTTGACAAAGAAAAATTGTACAATGGAAAAAAAAGAAAGCATCTTCAACAAACAGTGCTGGTCTAGCCGGATGTCGGCATTTAGAAGAATGCAAATAGATCCATGTCACCTCACTGCACAAAACTCAAGTCCAAGTAAATCAAAGACCTCAACATAACAAATGGATCCGCTGAACCCGATAGGAGAGAAAATGGGAATAGCCTTGCGGTATTGGCACAGGTGACGACTTCCTGAACAAAACTAACATCAAAGGCACTGACATCAATAACTAATCAGTGGGACCTCATGAAACTGAAAAGCTTCTGTAAGTCAAAGGCTGCTGTCCAGAGGACAGAACAGCAACCTACAGAGTGGAAAAAGATCTTAACCAACCCCACATCTGACAGAGGGCTCATATACAGAATATATAAAGAACTCAAGGAATTAGACATCAACAAACCAAATAACCCAATTTAAAAATGGGATACAGATCCAAACAGAGAATTCTCAACAGAGGAACATCTAACGGCCACGAAGCACTTGAAGAAATGTTCAACATCCTTACCCATCGGAGAAATGCAAATCCAAACAACTGAGATTCCACCTTACGCCTTTCAGAATGGCTAAGGTAAGAAACCTCAGGTGACGTTCGTGCTGGTGAGGACGTTAAGCCAGCAGAGCCCTCCTGCATCGCTGGTGGGAGTGCAAACTCGTATAACCACTTTGGAAATCAATTTGGCAGTTTCTTAAAAACGTAAGAATTGATCTCTAGCAGGACTCATCTGGACCTGCAGGATAGCCATCCTCAAAGACCCTTGCTCAACTATGTTCATCCCAACTTCTTTGTAATAGCCAAGAACTGGAAACTAACTAACTGTCCCTCAGTCAAAGAATGGATAAAGAAAATATGTTACGTTTACTCAATGGAGTCTTACAACATCATGAAATTCGCAGACAAATGGGTGGAACTAGAAAAAAAAATCATCTTGAGTGAGGCAACCCAGACCCAAAAGACAGACATAGTATATACTTACAAGTATATACTATGATATGAGCCATAAAGGAGAGACATGCTACAATTCACAGACCCAAAGAAGCTAAGGAAGAAGGAGGGTTCAAGGGGGATGCATGAATCTCACTGTAAAGAAAAACTAGAATAGATTTCAAGGGTGGTTGGTGTCGTAGATTTGATCTAATGCTTGTATTATGTTAATTGGGGTCCCAAAACTGCACAAGAATCCACATGTAAGACACTGAGGGTCCCTGTCCCCAGTTGGCTTTGATTGGTAAATAAAGTTGCTCTCAGCCAATAGCTAGGCAGGGAAACAGAGGTGGGACTTTAGGATTGACAGGCAAGGGGACTGAGAAAGGTTTTAGACTCCCCATGCCCGGAAAGGAGTGAAGTCCAGGCCTGAGAGGTGCAGCAGAGAGAGCACAGCA
Source organism: Rattus norvegicus (assembly GCF_021556685.1). Taxonomy (NCBI): domain Eukaryota; kingdom Metazoa; phylum Chordata; class Mammalia; order Rodentia; family Muridae; genus Rattus; species Rattus norvegicus. The sequence goes on along the minus strand of NC_141549.1, from coordinate 6,982,404 downwards.
ACCAAGTAAGATCTGGGGAAGAGCGGCCCCAGGGGGCTCCTAACTGGGTCTAGGGCAGTGAAAATGGAAGATAGATTTTAGTAACTAATAAGTCAGGAATATCAGAGGGGAGTGTTAGCCACATGTAGGCTTGTGAGTGGTCCAGCCATTGAGTTGTTTAAGGCATTCTAAAATATAGGGCTGTGTGCTGTTGTGCTGTGCTGTGTGTGCGTGCGTGTTTGTGTGTGTGTGTGTGTGTGCGCGCGCGCGCGCGCGAGTGTGTCTTTTCATTCGGGAACCCAGAACACGGGGGTGGGTAGCAAGGAACGCACCACGGCTGCTGCTTCAGCTGATTTGCATAGAGGTTAATTGGCCACTGCCACAGGTTGGGGGTTGGGTTCTAGATAGGGAAGTGGGGATCAGAATAGGAGGGATCAAGTTTGGGGAGGACAGAGGGAGAGACAGCTGGGAGAGTTGACTGGAGTGTGTGGGGGCAGGGGGGCCATCTGTTGTGCAATGGGAACTATCAGCAATCTATAAGGGACTCCTAGCAACAAGGGATACAGAGCCTGAACCAGCCATCTCCTGGCAAGAGTTCCAGTAGAAGGACTGGTACACCAACCCAGCCACAAAACCTTAGACCCACAATTCCCCCTGCCTACAAGGTTACAGCAGCGTACCCTATAATTGGAACCGGCACGGCTGTGAACTCAGGCTGTCTAAACAGTTTGCTCTGAAGGCCAGTGTCTAGTTGTTTAAAAGATGCTGATGTCTAAGTACACGCTTCAACACGTGCCTGTGCGTAGAAATGTATGTGTTCCCCACCCAGCCACAGAACCTTCAATATAGACTTTGTCCTGCCCACAAGATGTGCTGGGGTGAAGGTGGGACAGAAACTGTAGGAGTGGCCAATCAGCGACTGGTCCAGCTTAAGACCCACGCCACGAGTAGGAGCCCATCCCTAACATTGCCTAGAGGGTCAGCAATCAGCAGCCGGACAGCCCAAGGACCTAAGAAAAACCCAAACACAGCTGGCAAAAAAAAAAAAAAAAAAAAAAAGTCAACGAAATGATTCCCAGTGACATTTTGCTGTACTCCCAGTTGGCATCTAGATCGACTGTCATCAGAGGCTGGCAGCAGCTGGTGGAAACCGATGCAGACACCCACAGCCAGACGTTAGGCAGAGCTTGGAGAACCCTTCAGAAGAAAAGGTAGAAGGATTGTAGGAGCCATAGGGGTGATGGACATAGGAAAACCTGCAGAATCAACTAGACTGAGCCCATAGGCACTCACAAGGGCTGAACTGTCAAGCAGGGAGCCTGCATGGGACGGGTGTAGGCCCTGCACCAGATGTAACAGTCACGTAGCTTGGTGTTCTTGCGGGAGTTGAAGAGAAACAGAGGAGGAGTAGATGGGGTTGTGGAGAGGAACTGGGAGGAGAGGAGGGAGGCGAAACTGAGGTCTGTACATAAAACAAGTAAACAAACAAAAAAACCCTTGGACTACTGAGATGACTCAGAGGGGGTTTGCCTCCAAGTCTGACAACCTGAGTTCAATCCCCAGAACTTGCACGGTAGAAAGGGAGAATCAACTCCTGCAGGTAGTCCTCTGACCTCCACAGTTCGCAATGGTACGTGTGTCCTGCCCATATCCCCACCCAAATAAATGCCGGCTTGTTGTTGTTGTTGTTGTTAACTAATTGTAGGATAAATGTGGTGGCTGTTAACAGCGTCAGAGGAAAACTGCAGTTTCGTGGAGAGACCTTTGAGGTCATAGGGGCTTGGAGTGGCAGAGCAGTAGGAGAGACATATCATGCCATCATACCATGGACAGCACAATGGGGCCCTGAAGGAACATAGAGGAAAGAGCCTTCCCTCCAAATCCCCAGAACTTTAGCTCTTCAGGAGGCTGGGCATTTTCATTCCATGGCATCCTACCTAGGCTGCCAGACATCTGAGAGGACAGAGGCAGGCGCTTGATGGGACCAAAGACTAACCATGGAGCTGCAAACCGGGAAAGGGGTGGAGCAAGGGCAGCAAGGCAGGCTGTGATCTAACAGTGAAGCAGGTGATCCCATGTCCCAGCGGGTGGAAGCCGGAAGTTCAAAGCATTCTCTCCCTTCATCCTCCCCAAACCTGATCTCTCCTGTTCTGATCCCCACCTCCCTATCCAGAACCCTATCCCAACCTGCTACAGTAGCCAATTAACCTCTACGCAAATCTCCCTGGTGCGTTCCTCGATTACCCACTCCGGAGTTCAAAGCCAGCCTGGCACAGGACTACAAATAGAGGCTACTAAAGTTAGAAAGAGTAACTCAAAAAGACCCTCTCCTTCTCCTTCTCCCTCTCCCTCCCCCTCCCCTCCATTCCCCTCCCCTTCTCCTCCCCCTCCCCCCTTTTTATCCCACTCTGCCCCCCCCCCCCCGTGAGCCCACTAGCTGCTCCTGAGGTATGGGCGACTTAGGAGACAGGGCTTCTGAAACTCAGGAGCAGCCAAGGGAGCCATTTCAAACGGCCACGCCACCCCCAGCTCAACACCGTCACCGTTGTGCAGAGATCCACAATCCTTCGCAGCCCACAGGGCACACAGACAGTAGCGGCTAATGTCTCCTTGCTGAGCTTTCATACTTTATTTTTTTTTTAAGACTGTCAAGTAGCCCAAACCACGTGGCTCCCCGATGCCAGCTATGACTGATGGCTGCACAGCAGGCCGTTCTAAAGCGTAGTGGTTCCAAACAACAACCGCCACTTAGTTTTGCTGCCAAGTCTGCAGCCCGGGCTTGAGCGTGGAGATGGCTTGCCTCTAGCCTTTATCTGCCATAATTCCTCTAGGGTTATGGAGTCTGTTTCTCAGGGGGCAGCAGAGTCTTTGCTGGGGCTGTAAGACAACCAGGACTGAGTCTGGGGACCCCATTCTCTCACCCTGTGGCCCCGCACACGTGACCTACATTTTCTCTCTCACAGAAATGTTTGGGTTCTCAGGAGGAAGCCTCCAGAGACAGAAGGTGGTGGTGTTGTGCATAACCTGGTTTTGAAGCAGCCACAGCGTCCTTTCCGGAGCTAAAGCAAGGAGCACAGACTTCCTTGATCAGGACCGGCAAAGTTCTGGAATAATAGACGTGACGATCAGAAATGGTGGCTTAGACATTTGTGGGAATGCACTAACCGTCACCAAGGGTTGTTTTGATTTGTTTGGGGGGGTTGTTTGTTTTTGTTTTGTTTTGTTTTGTTTGTTTTTTTGGTTGGTCTGGTTTTTGTTTTGTTTGAGTCATGATCTCACTATGTGTGTATACCAGGCTGGCCTGGAATTCAGAGATCTACTTTGCCTCTTAAGTGTGAAGATTAAAGGCTTGCAGCACCATGCCCTGACCGGTCAGCAGTTTGTTTTGGGGAATGCATGTCTGTGCGTGTGTGTGTGTGTGTGTGTGTGTGTGTGTGTGTGTGTGTGTGTGTATGCGTGTGCACGTGTGTGTGCATGTGCACGTGTGTGTGCATGTGCACGTGTGTGTGTGCGTGTGTGTGAGCGTGCACGCGAATTTAAACCCAATATTTATGTGAACTGAGGCAATAAGCAGTCTCTGAGGAAATGGTCTTTCCCACGAGGCTCACACCACAGTCTAACACAGCCTCTCACATGGACGGACTCCTCATTCTCACTGTGTGTTTTGAGTTGCAAAATATCTTTTACTGCAGGCAACAATTTTTAAAGAATTAGAGGCTCCCCCATTGCAGCTGATCTTCAAACGACAATGTTTATAGGCGTCATCTTTCAGTGACTATCAGGATACTGTAAAGGCCTGGGCTTCTCATCATCCCTACAGAGTGTGAGCCTTAGAGGCAGTGTACCCGTGTGGACACTCATGCTATCTTACATATGAGGGAAGCCATGTTCTTGCTTGTAGCTTAGTGAAAATTGAGGTGACACATCAGGACCCCAGGACAGCAGATAGGCATCCTTGTGACAGATAATGACCTGTAACCTGCTTGGGTGGTTTGTCAAGTCTAGGCAGCAGATTTTGGCCTGGAAGAGAAGGCTGAAGGCGGAGCCCAGAAGCAGTCCTTGGTGTGTTACACTGTGCTCCTAGCACTGAGTTCAAACACGCTTTTTCACTGGTTTATGGGTTTTGGTGTATGTGTGTGTGTGTGTGTGTGTGTGTGTGTGTGTGTGTGTGTGTGTGTATACGTATATATATACGTATATATACATACATACATATATATATTTTTTTTTCCTTTGAGGCAAGAGCTCACTTGACCCAGGAAGGAAGGCCATAGTCTTTCAATTCTCCTGCCTCAGCGTCCTAAGGGCTAGGATCTCAGGTGCATGGTATAAACCCAGCCCCTTTGTACATTTTTAACTGCTGTGACTTTATTTTGCCATATATAGACCGTGAATGTTGGATGTTGAAAACCCGTGTTTGTCCTAAGGCCATTCATTCTAAACCTCAGTGGGAACTAGAGGGGTGGCTCTCTGCTGTCCCAATACGTGGAATTTTTGCACCAGGTCACCTCTCATGACAGCTGGCCATCTGGCTGACTAGTCTTAGGTCTTGTTCCTGCCCTGGCCCGTGTGCCGCAGCCAAGGGGTGGCTCCCCAGTGCCTCCAGCAAACTCCTGCCCTTACTAATACTTTGGCAGCTGAGTTAAGACTTCTTACGGTGACCATAAAGTCCATTTGGCGTTTATTGGAAAGCTATTGACTTTGTGACTTGTTACGATAGACAGAGTTAGCCAACACTGTTCATGCCCTTTCACCCATGAAGGAAGGGGTCACCAGGTGGGTGTTCTTTGCTGGCAGCAGCCAACATGTCTGTCCCTGTGGCGTGGGTGTAGTCTTCAAGAAGACTGTTGTTGGTTCTTTGTTGGTTTGTTTGTTTTTGTTTCTTGCCTTCTTTGGGGGCACAGCTGTAAAACTCCGTGTGAAGATATCTTATTGTGCCCCAACTTCCTTTGTGAGGAAAACCACAGCTGGGCACGGCTGTACCTACAGAAGAACCCTCACACACTAAGCCACTTCCCCCAAGTCTGTTTCCACCAAAAATACACTTGGCTTCCTGCCCCCGTGCTGTGGTCAGAATTGCCATTTACTTCCTGAACTCCAGGACCATAGTTAACAAAGGCATAGTGCAGCCATTAGTCATCGGTGTATTTCCCCTGAAGTGCTTGGTTTCCTGCATTCTCCCACCCTTTGTTCTGCCATCTGGCAACTTCCCTTCACCGTAAGAGTCCTCTTGTTCACCCCCCATCATAGCTGTGGCCCTTCTGTCTACATGAGTGATTCCTTCTGCATTGTCCTTAGTGGTCTGGGCGCTAGTCAGCAGGGACAAATGAAGATCCGACAGGTATGAGATGTCACTTACTGGGAGGACTGGATGTAGCCATTCTGCACTCAGGACGCTGCTTCCTATACCTGCTTTTCATGCAGGTTTGTGTCATCTTGGCATGAAGTAGTGATATGCATTTTTTTTTCTTTTTTTCAGAGCTGGGGACCGAACCCAGTGGCTCTACCACTGAGCTAAATCCCCAACCCCGTGATATGCATTTTTAAGAGTCTCTCTCTCTCTCTCTCTCTCTCTCTCTCTCTCTCTCTCTCTCTCTCCAGGTTTGGGGGCAGGGAAGCAGCATGGACTGGGGACAGCCACATCTGGAGCCACATCTAGCCTGCCAGCTCCCGCCTGCTGGCAAAGTCTGCACTGGGAGGGCAGGCGGGGACTGTCATCTGGTGGGAGAGGTCCTGCACCATTCCCGGGGGACTTCCTAGGGCGAAGGACTCCCAGGACTTCCTAAGGGATTGAGCTGTTCATTTCCTCAAGACTTGACTCATCCCAAACCTCTGCAAGCAGTGAGTCAACCCGGGCCGGCGCCACCAAAGTCTTGTGCTTTGGCATGATGCCTGTGCTTGCCCCAGGGGTGAGACAGCATCTGAAGGTGTAAACCCATTGCCTAGGCCGTATTCATAAGAGCAGTCCACTGGAATCCAGGGTACACGCTTAGTTGCCCTGCCAAGGACCAGAACAGGGCCTTCCCTGCCAGAGTTGGGAAGAGTTCAGTTTTCATCTCAGTTTGGTAATTTTGTTGTTGTTGTTTTAGAACTGGAACTCACTATGTATCCCTGGCTGTCCTGAATAGACATCTGCCTGCCTCTACCTCATTCTCACTAATACACTCCATGGTACAAGTACACACACACACACACACACACACACACACACACACACACACACACAGGCATGCACGCACGCACGCGCACACACACACACACGCACACACACACACGCACACGCACGCATGCACACACACACATTTTTTGAAGCATTAAACAGCAACAACATTACAAGGCAAATATCAGAGGGCTATCCATTTCTACGCTTTATAAAAAAAATATAAAAATATTAGGGAAACAATTACTCTACCCAGAAGTAATACCTTTCTAAAATGGCTCTGAACGTTGGACACAAATTAGACATCAGTGGCCTATAAATGCCTTCACTGTTCTGACCTTGTCTGTCAGTTTCTAGTGGGGAACTGTGACTGTGGCAGCCCCTGCTGTGTGCACCGGTGGGGCCTTGGAGAAGGCTGCTGCTGGGCTAAGTAAAGTGTGTGACCTCGGCAGGCTGACCAGGCAGCTCCCTTAGCTTATAGGGAACCTGGCCACTCTGGGCAGAGGAGACCAATTTGTTACACATTTAACTAAACCAGTGTCACTGTATCCCACACAGTTGAGCAAAGCTCAGCCAATGTATTAAAGAGTCTGGAATCCCTAGATGAGCCGCCTCAGACAGAAACATTCTTTTACTCAAGTTTTCCAGTCCCTCCTGCCTTCCCCACCGAGGCACTCTTCCAGCTATTCCCGGGCCCGCCCACACGCCCATCTACTGACAGCAAGGCAGCTGTGAGAAAGGCCTCTCTTCTATTTTGAAAAGCTGTTCCTAGGACTACATTTCTGACACTGCTAGTGGCTCTGGCATTGCCACCTCCTCTGGATAGAGTTCCTGCTGGCCAGAATAGGGACAATCACCTCAGCAGCCTTTATGCGGCTTTGCTTTGAGAATGCATTTCTTAGCACGGAATGTGTTAGGGCTTGGGGGAACATCCACAAGGCGTCTCTAGCTTAGCAATGAAATATGCAAAACAAGACAAAGGAAAACCATCTAGTATCCCGTGGGTTTGTAGAATGGCAGCTGATGTTTATTTTTTTTTTTTTGGCTTAGTCTTTAAAACCAATTGTGTAGTAGTGGTAAGAGGGTGTGGCTTGAAAAAGAATAATGTGAATAGAAAATACCAGAAAATATCTCAGTCATTATGTAGAAAGGAAGGAGGAACTGCCTCTCCCATCTTCTTACAGTTCCCCAGGGTGGGATCCAGTGCCACAGGGGCGGGGCGGTTTTCCCAGTGTTTGGGATCTGTGGGCCGTGGGAAGGCAAGGCCAGCCTGCAGAGCCCAACCTGCTGACCACAGTTTTCCTAATTCCTCTCATACAACCGCCCATAGAGAGCTGCCGTCACCAGGCCGGAGGACAGTCCCCTCTTCCTCAAGAAATAGTGGTCGCTCTCCCACCCGAGCTGGTCAGGGGTGTCTAGGGTCATCCCCGAGGTGAGAAATAAAGGGAAGACATACAAGGTGCTGAAGTTCCCCCACAGATGAAAGTCAAACAAGCCCTCGGCCTCCGAGATCTCCTGCCCGCAGGTTTCAAAGCCAGGGCCCCCGCACTTGACCAGGGCACAGGCTTGAACGTAGTAGGTACCGTGCACTGTGTGGAGTCCGTCAAAGACACCCAGGGCATATAGCTCTTTGGACAGGGCGGGCCTCTCGAAAAGTAAGTGGCAACAGAGACTGTTGGAGCACACCTGGAGGTGGCCTTCCTTTCCCCAGACGGGGACCAGGGTGAAATTGTCATACATCATCTCCGAGTGGAAGGTAGGTGGTGCGTTCAGGTTCCACTTGGCAGCCTCGTCGCAGCGCACTTCCTGGGCATCCTTCTCACAGTACGGATCCCCAGACAAGACTTTTAAGAACTTCCTATGGGACGGATCCATTTCACTAGTTGTATTCTCTGTCCCAACGAGGCCCTGTGGGTTTGTGGCTACCCGGGCAATTATAAGGTGACCTTCGGGGTCGTCCATGTTATGGTACCAAAAGGACTTCAGAGGGGTGTGTATGCCACTGCCCGTCATCCCCAGAGTCGGGTGGTGGATGTTAGCTGCCAGAACGGTGACGCCGAAGGCGGTGGCGAATGCTTTCTGGATTTCAATGGCTGCCAAGAGCGGCAGCTGGTTCATCCAGGCTGTGGGGTACGCAATGTGCTTTACCTCAAAGTCTCTGAGGAGCCGGACCGCGGGGTCAAAGAACAGGATATCAAAGCAAGTGAACATACCGAACTTGCCCGCGAACGGCGTATCAAAGGTGGTGAGGTCCACGTCAGCAGGGCTATCGAAGGCTTCCTCAAAGTACAGGTTGTGCTTACGGTAGCGGCCGACGAGGGTTCCGTTGTCACTGAACGCGACGTTTGTGTTAAACTGGTATCTCCCGTCCTGCGGGCACCCAGGGTCGCTGCCGAGGCAAGGCTGTTTTGTCCCAAGATTGGCCACCAAGAACATCTTTCCCTTGATGGCCATGCAACTCAGGCGCTGGAGGACCTGGGGTGGGCAATGCATACAAGAGATGAGTTTAAATCCTGCCTTTTGTGGGGAGCATTTTTGATAAAAATTTTCGATAAAAAAAAAAAGCCCCGCACTGTGTCTATAATATATAAGCAGCTGTCACAAGTCAGTGAGGAAAAGCTTCGAGAACATACAAAGGATCTATCTGCACAGGTGGCTCACAGGACAAATATAAGAAGCACCGGGACCCCTGCTTAGACTCAAGAGTGACGACTGGACGGAAATCAGAGTGAGATGTTTGTCACCTCTGTCAGAACCGCCGAGGCTCCAGGGAGGGGTCCACCTTGTGTTGACCCAAGGGTAGAAAAACAGGCTCATAAACTAGTGCTGGAGATATAGAATGCACGATGAACACCTTTAATCTCTAAATTTAGCATTTAAAAATATACTGTGTGTAATTTGGAAAATTCCGTTGCCAAGGGTTTTACGGGAAAACTTGAAATAGTGAGAGTTAAAAAGAAGGTAGCATATCTCCTATAAGACAGGATGCTGGCAAGGGTTAGGTTAAAAAAAGAAGAAGAAGAAAAGGAAAGGAAAGAAAAGAAAAAGAAAAGGAAAGAAAAGACACAGCACAGCATTGCTGGAAGGCTCTGGCGTGGGATGAAGCCAGGCAGTGTGAACTTTTTTTTTTTTTAACGACTTGTTTACTATATTTCGATTAGTGTGGCTCCTGTGTAACTCATCAATGAAAGATCTGCGTAATGTCCCTTATCAGCACGGGGCCTGGGGAGTTTGGGTTTGGTGGTTTGGCTCCCAGAGCCTCCTTCAAACCTCAGGCAGCACGCGCGGTGGCTCTGGGCCACGGACCTGGTTTCCGCTCAGTCTGCTGGACTCCTCACCTACCTCCGTGTCATTGAAGCGAAAGGGCTCCAGACACGGGTTCCAACTGACCAGCCTGGGAGATGGCATCAAGTCCAAGAATGGGTAAACGGATGTTCTTGTGAAGTTGAATCCGTGGATACCGTCTTCTGGGAACACTATAATGTGCGCACCCTGGAAGCAAAAAGAGGGTGGCATGAGGTGAGGGGAGCACGTGTCCTTCACGGCCAAACATCAGCAAGCTGACTGACCAGGGCTTTAAAGATGGTGGCTTGACTCAGCTCAGATAGAAAGGCTTGTTCTCAGGTCATCAGCTGACTGCCCAAGTGCAGGACAATGGCCCCACGTTTCCGTGTCCTCTAGGAAGACCCATGAGCACGCGTGCTTGAATGGAGGAATGGGCTGCATTGCTGAAGGCCCGCCCACAGGGCTCACTGAGTGAACAGTTCTCTCTCTCTCTCTCTCTCTCTCTCTCTCTCTCTCTCTCTCTCTCTCTCTCTCCCTCCCTCCCTCCCTCCCTCCCTCCCTCCCTCCCTCTCTCTCTCTCTCTCTCTCTCTCTCTCTCTCTCTCTCTCTCTCTGGTTTACAGTGGAAGCTGAGCCAATTGTGAAGCACGTAAAACACTGGGCCTATTCACAGATGGGACGTCTTCAGTCCAGCGGATTTCATCCGCTCCCCCACATCTAAGTCAGTTGGGAAACTTCAGGGGGAAACACCGATGTGGGCCCCATCCATAAAACGGCTGACTGGAATGTGGGTGAGTCCTGGCTGCACTTTTTGTTTAGAGAGGATTCCGCTGAGCAGTCCCAGTAGTGACTCTGGGGGCCATGGATGAGTACCAAGTGTGCTGAACTAAGGGAGTCGTCCCTTTAGGGGCTCTGGCTGTGCTATAGGTTTCTCCCCACACTGGGCTCCCTGCGCCATCTACAGCAACCTAGGGAGAGAGAGGCAAACAGGACTGCCCTCAGCTCTCCCTTTGCACCCCACTCTGCTGGGGCTCTCCAGTTCTGGGAATTAAAATGCCAAGCCTAGAACATTGACCCAATGCAGAGGGCGCAGGCATCGGGCAATAACGCCTACTCCCTCAGTGCAACGCGACATTATTTAGGGTTTCCCCCTTCTGGTTATCAAGCTCCAAACTCTCCACCCTGCCCCCTTTGCGTGCACGCATGCGCGCGCTCACACCGCCTAATACAAAGGTGCTTTTGTTAGCATTTTGCTTGTTCTTTTCCCTCTGTGTATCTGGGTACACGCGAGATGATGTGTTGTGTGGCGTGTGTCTTTCCTATAGAGAACGATCAGAGATACCATCTGTCATGGCCACCCCGTATGTAAGACACCACCGTTCCTCCTCTACTGATCAAGTGAATCCAACCTCTGTGATAAAAAAAGATGCAGCAGGTTAGCCCTTCCTGATTAGCAGGCTCCCTTCAGTTGGGCGACCTGACTGTGTACAGAATGGGCCTCTGTTGGATTGTTACTTAGAAGAGCACTGTGGGAGGCGGAGGCGGAGGGCCCTGAGCTCAAAGCCCGGCTAGCTAACAGATGACATTGTGTTTCAAAACCAAATCCAAAACAAAGGTCTTCACACTGAAAGCTACATCTGTGCCTAGCATCGAATTCCCCCAAAGCCAATGCTGGGCCGACAGGCAACGGTTCAATCCCTCGAATTCCCACCACTGTCTAACGCGTTAAATAAAAATGTTCATTCTGTATTTGCCTGAGTCACACCTTTGACTTCTTGAAAATTATATTTGGAGAGAGCTTTCCCTCTATTCGGGAAGGTAAAAGCCTTGAAGGGCATCTGATGGAGCCTCTTCACTTACATCCACACACTGCACTCTATTACCTCAGCCGTGGCCTGGCAGGAGATCAGAAACTCCTGAAGAACGAAGGCCACCAACCCTGGGAAGGGGCCGTCTGATTCATCTCCCCTCAGTGCCATGGGAACAGTACCTCATTTGGTGTGTGAAGAGCTCCTGCCCTAGGTGAGTCTGATATGAGACCCTGTGCCCACAGACACAGCCGAGGTGCTGAGGCACCTGACAGCACAGAAGCACCCCTGTGAGCAGCTGGCATGACTCACGGAAGCGTCTATGCAAGCTCTAAGCAGGGGACTCGGTGAGTCACGGTGGACAGATGGAGAAGCCAGAAGAGGTGACGCTGAGGGTTCTGAGGTGGCACTGTGCCACTGACACCGGCACCACAGGACCTGCCCTTGTCTGGGTCAGTGCTGGTAGGGGACCCGAAGGTGCAGCTGGGATTTATTTTACGCAGACTTCAGCAGGGACATAAATGGGACAAGTATCAAATGTATGAATGCTGCCAGCGAAGATCCCTGAATAGCCCATCAGGCTCAGGTGAGAAGGCTTGCGCAGGTTGTCTGCTGACTGACTGCCCAAGTGCAGAAGGACAGCACGTGGCTCTGTGTGTAAAGGAACAGGAGTCATAAGTGCCTTGGAAATGTGGTGTGATGTCACTGTCAGAAGTGTCCTGGGAAGGACATCTGAAATAAGAGAAGCTGAGAGAAGCTTGCCCCCCACCCTGGTCACACAGCATCGGAATTGTGGACCACAGTTCTAAGCAGGAAGCCTGGAGAGCCTGAAGAGGCCTGGAAGCTGAGGCTTTTTTGGGGGGGGGGGGGAGAGGGGGGCAACGACGCTTTCACCCGGTGCCCAAAAGAGGGAACTCAGCTACTTTTCTGAGCTCAAGGTCAGAACTATGAAAAGAAAAGAAAAGAAAAGAAAAGAAAAGAGAAGAAACCTTCCCACAGTTACACAATGAAACACGTGGACCTGGGAAAACTGAAGGTGTTCCAAGAGAGGAGCGCCATCCATCAGGAGTGCTGGACCATACACAATGACTAACTCAGGATTTTAAAAACGCACCAAGACGAGGTAGCTGTGTGGTTTCAGGTCATGCGTTGAGGGGGTGGGGGTAATGGGACCGACTGGCATGGCCAGGTCTATGCCAGCAGCTGAGAAGTTTGGCTCGCTGGCCATTCAGCCCAGTAGGCCTTCTGCAAGCAGCAGGCTTAGTGGGGCCCCGCCCACAGGGAGGAAGCCCAGACTCCCTTGGTCCCAGGCTTCCCAACCCCACAGCTTCTTATGAGAGCAGCACTTCCTGCCCTGTCCCAGGGGAGCCTATACTCCACCCCACCCTTCCTGGCTGGCAGAAGAGGAAAGACAGTCGAGCAGGAAGCTCTTAGGAAGGTGTGGGCCTGGGGTCCTATTCTGTCTGGACTAAGGGCTCCCCATCTGGATGAAGTGCAGACAGACATGTGCAGACAGACAGCCTTTGTTTTGTGGGCTCTCTCAAGTTCCCATAAGCTTTGAATGCCTTTTCAGTACATGGAGTTCCCTGTGCTCAAGGGCTTTCAAGGTTGTTTGTTTGTCTTTCTGAATATCGGAACCCCCCACACACAACCCCCCCAGGGATGGGCTTTGAAAATACCCACTGCATCCATTCTGGATCAGTTGGCTACAGCCCCAGCCCCGCACCCCAGCTCTTGTTTATAATTTGCTGTTGATACCCAGGAAAAGGCACATGAATCAGTGAACTAGGCACTGACTGCTTCTCCAACATGGACCAAACACTCCGCGGGGACACCTTGCTTCACATGCCAGTTCCGGCTCTGGGGGCCAGGGGCGGGGCCTGATTTAACCAGCTGCCACGTATGGCTGGTCCACCGACTAACTTTTGAGTAGCAAGATGTCAGCCAGCCATCTGCAAGCTGACCCGATTTCTCAGGAGGATCTTGGGAGCCTGGGGTTTTTTTCCTCACTCAGAGCTGCTGGCTCTGCGAGCCCTGAGCCCGGCTCAGGACCAGAAAGCTGCTCTTGCCTTCTGGGCTGCAGCCATCACTTGCTGTTCATAGACGTCGAGGTTCTGCTTCATGAGCTCCAGGGCCTGCTGGCGGCTGCTGAGCTCCAGGGGGTTTGGGCTCAGGACCGATCGGTGTTCGTACACGGCAGCCACGTAGTACTCAGCCTCGCCGTGCTCCAGGGAGGCTGAGCAGACGCCCAACGCAAGCGCAGAACAGCCGAGGAGGAAGACGAGCGCATGCGCAGTGCGGGCTCCAGACATAATGCAGACCGTAAATCTGAAATGAACCGGCAAAGAGAGAAGAGCTGAATAAGGAAGGTTGCCAAGGACAGCCTTTCGCAGCTGTGATTTATTAATCCTGGCAATTACACTCGCCCGCAGCGATGCTGGGGCTCAAAGAGTTTGTTTCATGTCCCTAATAAAAGCCCGTGTGTTTCTCTCCAAACACGTAGCGCTGCGTTTCAAACGGCTCGCTGTGTTAATAGACTGGCTTCAGAACATTTCCAAAACAGACTCGGTGTTTGCCTCAGTGTTCTAACGCGGCATGCAGGAAGCCTGCAGTGCGTCACTGCCTTGCTAGTCAGGCACCTACCCTGCGCCGCAGGAACTGGGCTGAAATTTGGACACAATTCTGCGATATATTTGATGATGCTTTGCTCGAGTCTTCTTACATACATAGCATTGCAGGTCAGCCCTCTAGGACAGCCGCGATGGTCCTGAGGCTCCCGAACGCAGGGCAGCTTCCTAGCCGATATTCTTCAGTTTTTATTTGGGGCGGTTTGGAATTCTAGCATCTGCTGTGTCACCCACAGGGCAGCCATAAAGAAGTCTCCCTGTCAGAGTCCCGCACACGGCTTTCACTGTTTTCTGCTTTGTCTGCTACTCCGAATCACTTGCTTAAGGACGTACCGCTTTGGAAAGAAAATCCTTCTCATAGTGGTAACATGGGATTTTCTAGAAAATAAATCGGAATTTTCGTAGTGAGTAGACTCTACTTAGCATGAGAAAGTAGACACAAGTAAGTTACATTTCTGTATCCCCCTCCATCCCCAGACACAAGTAAGTTATATTTCTGTATCCCCTCTCCTTCCACCCGAGAAATAGAAACATTTACGACAAACAACTGTGTGTGTTACTGACTGAGGTCACATCTATGCACCACCATGCCTGCAGGGCTAGGATCTGAAAGCCACCCGGGCCTCCTGACTAAAGCCCCTCCCCTGGCACAGAAATTGATCAGGCAGTGGACCGCAGCCAGGCAGCTGCCCCGTGGAGACAGACGGGCTGACAAGCGCCCAGGAATCTCGGTTCAATACCAAGGTAACTGATAAACCAAGGAATCCCATTGCTGTTCTTTTTTTTTTTTTTTAATTTATTTATTTTATGTATATAGGTACACTGTAGCTGTCCTCAGACACACCAGAAGAGGCCATCAGATCTCATTACAGATGGTTGTGAGCCACCATGTGGTTGCTGGGATTTGAACTCAGGACCTCTGGAAGAGCAGTCAGTGCTCTTAACCGCTGAGCCATCTCTCCAGCCCCCCATTGCTGTTCTTTAAGGAGAAAATAGCGCCGCCCTGGCCCAAAATAACATCTGTCCAAACTTCAACCCAAGACGCCTATGTTTGCAATTCCCAAACAAACTCCACAGGCTACTGGGAGTTCTGTGTATTTAGCTAAAAAAGTTCCAGAATCAACCCGTAATTATTTCAGCAACAGAATAGACCTAGAGATCCTCATTCAGAACCCTTCAACAGCAAACGCTCCTCGGGAGGAGCCTTCTCCCTCCCACCCCTCATCGCACACTGCTTCTTGTCTCCCTCGGGGATAAATGTACCCATACAAAGACCAGGGCTTGCTGCCACTCATCTGGACCCTGTAAGCAATGTTCCGTGGTAAGAACAAGGGGCCTTTGAGCAAGCAGTCATGAGTTTTGGAATGTTAACAAAAGTATAATTGATAAGCTTTCTTATTGGAACTTTGTCTCTAAAGACACCAAGGAATAATTTTAAGCGACTCAAAAAAAAAAAAAAAAAACCAAAAAAAAAAAAAAAAACAACAAAAAAACCCCCAACAAAACAAAACAAACGACTTTGCATCCCACTTTGAAAGGATGCTAATGGGAGGTAGTCTGGGTAACGTCACAGTCCTAGTGACAACACTTTTAAAGTCCAAGGTTGGTGGCCTCTTGAGGAGCTGAGGTAGAGACACGTGGGGCAGGCGTTGGTAGGAGCAAGGCAGGACTCCTGGGCTAGGAAGACCATTCATGGGTCTCTGCATGTGCACCAGGGGTGGGACAAGACTCAGGGTCTCACATAGGCCAGCCTAGGGCTCTACCACTGAGGCTGAGCCCTGCCCTAGGATACAAATCACCTAGCTCTAAGAACATGCAATCCAGCAAAACAAGGCACAGCAGAGCCAGCAAGAGGCCGCATTCCTTTCTATTTTCAGAAAATAAAGTCTGTATGATTTGTGGGAAGAATCCAGTAAGAAAGATCTAAGTGGCAATCATTCGTGTACGTGAGTGTGTGTGTGTGTGTGTGTGTGCACGCACGCATGTGCACATCAATAATTAGACACTATGCACATTTAACCACATATCCATGCTTGAAAGATTCGGGCTTAATGGGGAAGGAGAGAATGAGTAACTGTAACAAAAATAGCTTCAGGAATTCGCCCTTCCCAAACAGCGGTGAAGCAGGAGACATTTTCACTAAGGCTGTGAGGCCGGCTTTCCCTCCGCACTTGGCGTCTCACAGACAGTCTGGGACCAACCTAACAAGGACACTGAAGGGCTCAGCAGCAGCAGAGGGTCTCCATCTTAAAGCGACAGGCCTGGGGACTAGGAATGTAGCTCAGCTGACAAGAGTGTTAGCCTGACACAGAGCCCTGGCTTTAACCAGCACCCCCCCCCAAAACCACACACACACACACACACACACACACACACACACACTCACACACATACACACACACATACACACACACTCACACACACATACACACAAACACATACACTCGCATACGCATACACATACACACACTCACACACACATACACATGCATATACATACACACACATACTCACACACACACACTCACACACACACATACACACACAAACACATACACACACATACACATACACATACACACACATACACACACACTCACACACACACATACACATACACACACAAACACACACATACACACACATACATACACATACACACACAAACACATACACACACATACACACACATACACACACACATACTCACACACACATACACATACACACATACATACACATACACACACAAACACATACACATACACACACATACACACACACACACACACACACACACACACACACACACCAGGCCTGGTAGTACATGGCTATAATCCCAACACCCGAGGAATAGAAGCAGGAGAATCATTAGCTCAAGGTCATGGGGCTGGGGAGATGGCTTGGTAAGTAAGCTAGATCTAAATTCTGACCCCTGGCATCCACAGAAAAGCCAGGACTTTGTGGGGTAGAGACAGGTGGATCTTGAGGACTTACCAGTCAATCAGTCTCACCACTGACCCAAGGTCCAGTAAGAGTCTGTTTCCAAAAAAAAAAAAAAAAAGAAGAGAGTAGAATGGTAGAAGAAGACTCCAGATGCTAACCTCTGGCCACCAAGACACACATATGGGCACATGCATCTATATACACCACACACACACACACACACAAAACAACAATAACAACAAAAACAAAGGAAATTTAAGGTCATCCTACACAGAGGCTGGAGCCCAGCATGTGTGAGGGAGGGAAGAAGGGAGGAAGGGAGGAAGGGAGGGAGCGGGTAAGGGAGTGAGGGGGTGAGGGAGTGAGGAGGTAAGGGAGGGAGAGAAGGAGGGAGGGAGGACAGGAGGGATCAGCATGTTCAGATATGTGTAGGTGAGAGTTTCTAGGCGCTGGCTCATAACCATGTGTACAGGGACACAAGGGTCCCTGGAACAAGGGGCTCTGGGGTCAAGGAGTTCTTGGAAACCCAAAAAGGTCAGGACCTTGACCCTAAGCCCAACATGGTGGTAACAGTCCTTTTACTGAAGGAACACGAGAGACTGAAGAGAGACCTGGGCCAATACCAGCTGTAGAAACAAGGTATCTGCCTTCTGTGGGTGTGCTCTGCTCTGAGACAGGGCCTGGCTCCGAGGCACTGCACTTCTAGGAAGATACTCAAGTCAGACATCCATATTCTAGCCGACTGAGCCAGGCCCAGGCACATGTCAGAAAGGCTGCAGCGAGCAAACAGGGTCTCTTGGAGCTCATCCCAGTGTACGGGAGGCTGGGTGCAGAGCAAGCAGCATGGCAGACAGCAGCAGGAGCAAAGGAGAAGCCAGCCCTGAGAGTGGGAACCATTTTCAGTGTGAGGAAATGGGTACCATTTTCATCAGTGTGAGGAAGGTGATGCTGACAGAGACGTGGGTGTGCAGAGGTGGGTGTGTGATGGCACAGGAAGTCAGGAGGAGGAGCATCCATGCAGAGGGACTGAGGCAGGAGCATGCCTCTCCATTCCAGAAATGGCCAGGGGAGCAGTGGTGGCTGGAGCACAGGAGGCAGGTGGGAAATGGTGGCTGGTGGGATTACAGGAAGACAAGCAGAGTCTAGTCAATGGCCTGAAGTCCTCCACCCACACCCCATCAGAAGGGTTAGGCAGAATTATGACCTGGTTACTGTTTTCATTTGGAAATGAATCACGACATAAAGAGATGTCACTGTGTGTCAAGTTGACAAGTGGTGGACTAGTTATGACTAATCTTGGTTGTCAACTTGACTACATCTGGAATCAACTAAAATCCAAGCTGCTAGACACTCCTTCCTTCGAGGGATTCTCTTAGTCAGATTATTTGAAGCTGGAAGATCTACCCTCTATCTGGGCCCCACCTCCTGGTGACAGCCCACGTACATAGACATTATAGACATGGAGGAAGGAAACTGCCTTTCCCCCACTGGCCCCCACTCTAAGTGGCGGGTTCACTTGTCCTGTTGCTGATGGCGTTAAATCCAAATTCTTCAGGACAGTGTACACTGAAAACCACCACAGTCCAGGGATCCTCTAGGACCCCAGCCTCAGACTGGGATGGCAGAGATAGCCAGCCCCGTGGGCTGGACAATGACCGGATTCTTGCCTTTCTATTGTGAGGCAGCCATTGTTGCGTTATCTGGATGACAGCCTGGAAGCTGAAAAGGTCATGTGTAGGAAAACACAGCAGGACAATCAGTGTTGATGGGAATTTTCGGCTGAACCCACAAGGAACAATAAGTAACATTGTCCAGTCCTCCGAGGTACGCCGGTAAACTGTGGCTTCACTTTTCCGATGATAGGCAGAAACATCTCTGCACTGTGCTTGGGCAGGGGCTAAGTTCTGCTTTACCAACTAGAAAAACTTGTCTTAAGCCAAAAGAGAAATCCAACAGTCGTGATACGTTAACCTAAATGTTGTCTTTCTCTCTCTCAAATGGGGAATACCTTCACAATTTAAGTAGAATAAAACCTCCTGGACTAAGGGTGCAGCTTCATGGTACAGGATTGGGCACCATGTGCAGGACTCTAGGTCCAGGTTCACTACTGTAAGTATCTTCCTGCTGTGTCACAGGATTTAAGGTGAGGACGGTCTTTGTACCATTGTATGGGAAAACAACAAACAACAAACAAACAAAAAACCCAGCTGGCTGATTTTGCAGGTGTGACTGCCACCTGGTGGACAAACTGAGAATAACACCAATGGGCGTTTGAGGCAATAGCAATGGCTTTTGTTTTTTATTCCTTCCCTTCCCTTTCCACTTCTAATATCTCGCAACATTTGGCAACATTTGGCCGGTGTGCTGGGACACACCTAGCATCTCCCGGGAAGGCTGGCCTAAGAGGATGTGTGCTGCTAATGAATGGGGGAAGCTCCAGCCCGTTGTGCGCTCTGTTCTAGGCAGTTCTAGGTCATTGATAGTCTAAGACAGGAGAAAGCCAGTAGCATTCAAGCTAGTGAGGATCCGAGCACTTCCCTCTCAGCTCTAGATTGTGGGTGTGATACTCCTGCCTTACCTGTCGGCTATACTGAACTGTGGCCTGGAACTGTAAGCCCGATACACTCATTCCTGCCAGAAGTCACTTTGGGTCAGGGTGTCTTAGCAGGCACAGACACAGAACAAAGCCAGTCGGTTAACAGACATGGTGCTCACCTTAGCCAGGCCCGGAACACCCTCAGATAAACAACGCTACCGTGTTCACTCCAGAGTCCCTGATTAAAAACACACAAAGTAGGCCAGCAGAGCACATCGAATTCCCCGAGAAGTCACCCAGCCTTATTCTACCCAGCATAATGTTTTTCTCGAGTACATTGGAGTTCACAGAAAGCACGAGGAAGGAAGTCCAAAGCTGACTGTGGCCAAGCGGTCAGGAGAGTCCACAGTGCGGCACCCCCAGATAGCTACTCTTCTGTAATGCTCGAAGCTCCCAAGACCCATCACTGAATCCACCAAACGCCAGGAATAGTGTTATATAATCCCAGCCATTCAGGAGGCTGGGGCAAGAGGAGAACCTCATTCAAGACCAATCTGGGCAACATGTTGCGCGAATTCATTTTAAATAAAATTATTTGGGGGTTGGGGATTTAGCTCAGTGGTAGAGCGCTTGCCTAGCAAGCACAAGGTCCTGGGTTCGGTCCCCAGCTCCAAAGAAAAAAATTATTTGAAGTGAGCCTTAATAGGCGTCAATAGGGAATCGTTTTGGGAGTGTGTGTGGAAATTTCCCCTCCATTACCCTGTTGAACTCATTAAAATTAAAGTCATAAGAACCACCCTCTAAAAGACCAGAAGGCTGCAACACAACAGGCTTAGATCCACCGGTCAGCCTTGTCTGGGAAGATGAACTCAGAAGACAGACAACAGGAAAGCCGACCTTTCCTGTTAAATGCACGGTGGGCACCAATCTCTAGGTGAACAATGGATCTGTCAGGTAGAACCAAACGCCTTCGCCAGTGCTCCCGGGCTCCTGCCTGTGATCTCAAGAGTGAGGAGTGAAGACCAGAAGCAGGCAGTAGGTGATAATAATACCAGAGAATCCCAACTCTCACATCCACATGATGTCCGTCATAGGACAGTCTAAGAAACACTACCAGAGCGATGGCAGGGAGTGTGGAAGAGACTGAAACAAGAAGGCCAAAGCGAGAGGCCTATGGGCCACATGCAAACCCTTCTCCATTGAAAAGCTGAGGGGGGACATATTGGAAAAGGTCACTAGGTTCAGGAAGAGAGGCCAGACAAACTCACGGTCTTGATGCGGTCAGTTCCTAGATCAGGAGTAGGAGGAGGCCTGTGACACAGCACTGTGTGGGACATAGGCACTCCACCATGAGAGAAGCTGGTGGTGTTCAGTCAGAGGGCAGAGCGTGATGAAAATGGCAGCCCCCTGCCCAGGCCTATGTATCTGATCAGCAGTAAAGAGCCGTGAGAACGTGTGGTACCTGCACCCCAGCCTGAGAGGCACCAGGCTTTCTGTCTGGCTGATGTGGTCAAGTGGGGAATTATGTGGGTAGCTTCCACTGTCTTGTGCATCCCAGAGTCTTGGCAGGACAGGCATGTGGCTGAACCTCCTAAATCCTGCTGCTTTACCAAGTTTGAAGGACCAGGTCCTGCAGACCTGGGGCATGCCGTGGGCGCTGGGGATACACTGGGAAGGGGGGTTTTGGTCTCTCCCAGGAAAGCTATAGGCTCCACACATCTTAGCATCAACTTCAAAGCTGAGGAAGGCATTGTAGTTCCTTCCTGGGTTGGAGAGCGATTACCCTTTAGCTAGAAAGGGACTTAAGCCACCGGCAGGGTTTCACCCACATCTGCCTTTGAAAACGCCCACGCAGCCTTTTTATGCTGTGCTCAAAAAAGGGGAGGAAAGGTCGACTAAATAAGCAAACCAGGGATGACTAAAGAACGATTTGGAAATGAGCTCAAACACCTGGTGACCCGTACAAACAAACCACTCCTAACTCGGAATTAGTAGATCATAAATTAGAATTCGGCATCAGAAATTTGGAACAAACGTCTAAGAGTTGAAGCAGTTAAAATGATGAAAACAATCTATATGCAAAATATAGACATCCAGCCAGCACTTAAAGCTCACACCTTTAACCTCGACAGCAAGGCGGAGGCGGCTGGATCTCTTCCAGTTCCAGGGCTAGCCTGGTCTACAGAGTGAGTTCAAAGACAGCTAGGGCTATGTAGAGAGACCCTGTCTTGAAAAACCAAAAGCATTTTTAAAAAGGCAACATTTAAACAGACAATGATGGAAGACAGATCTTAACAAGAAAGTGAATCATAAACGCTTCAAAAGCCTTTGAACTCACCTATACAACAGAAATTCAAACGGGCACCTTCTCAAATTTTAAGTCTAGAAAAAAAACTAAGGCAAGCAAGTCAAGAGCTAATGGTGCTATCTTAGGGGCATGAACAAGTCTGAGAATTCGTATTGTGAGTCACAGTTTGCTCTGGGACTTGATCTTAGGAAGTCATTCAAATGAAGTCTGAGGTGCTGGAGCGAAAACATCTGTGGGCATGAATAAAACGCGCTTTCAAGTTTCGATAGACGGGAGTTTAAAACCAGCCCGGATCCTTGTAATACGATAAGGCCCTACAACTAAGCGTTCGTTCCTTCACCTGTGAGGTGAAGGCCAAGCTCTGATGGAGTGCTCAGTATTCAATGCACTGACATGGCTGATCTGGATGTCGGCCTACAGGTGACTCCCCTAGGCTCCGAAAGGACTTACGTCATTACGCCATTACGCCATTACGCCATTACGCAGCACTGCCACTCCAGTGCTCTCTCTGTGTGTCTGTTCCCCGGTGTGCCTGGCGGGTCTCTCTTTCCCCGTTTCTGTCCTTCTCTGCCCCCAATGGCTCTGCCTCTGTCTGTCTGTCTGTCTGTCTGTCTGTCTGTCTGTCTGTCTGTCGTCTACATGTCCATTTGTCTGCCTCTACCCTTTCCCAGGTCTTTACTCCGTTCCCCTTCCACCAATAACCCCCCTTTAAAGCACATCAGTTGCACGGTGCCGTTACTCAGGGCACACCTCGGCATGGGCCCACCGGGTACCCTCGCCGCTTTATATTTCGTAGCACTGGATGGAGATCGTGTCTAACAGAGGAACGTGACGAGCAGAACGAAACACAGTAGGAATAAAGTCATGGAAAAACCCACGTCAGCCGTACAGAACAGGATGCAGACGTTTCAAGCGGAACTAAGAAGACCTTGACAATGAAATGTGCTTAGTGT
Organism: Rattus norvegicus; assembly: GCF_021556685.1. Lineage (NCBI taxonomy): Eukaryota > Metazoa > Chordata > Mammalia > Rodentia > Muridae > Rattus > Rattus norvegicus. Next base: position 6,959,803 of record NC_141549.1, on the reverse strand, counting down.
ATACACTAACGGGGATAGCTGTGTACGCTGTTGACAAAGACTGGGAAGGGTGGGAGCACGCGGGTTATTTTATGGTGATTTACAATGTTTCGTTTTGTCTTGAAACAGCCTCTAGATATACTGAGGAGGCTGGTTTTGAACTTACAGTGATCCTCCTGCCTCTGCTTCCTGTGCCAGGATTACTTAAAACACTTCCTTAGCTGAGCACATTGGTTCATACTTTTTTTTTTTTTTTTTTTGGTTCTTTTTTTCGGAGCTGGGGACCGAACCCAGGGCCTTGCGCTTCCTAAGCAAGCGCTTTACCACTGAGCTAAATCCCCAACCCCGGTTCATACTTTTAATCCCAGCACTGGGGAGGCAGAGGCAGGTGGGCACCATGATTTTGAAGCCAGCCTGGTCTACATAGAGAGAACCTATCTTTAAAAATAAAAAATGTGGGGGCTGGGGATTTAGCTCAGTGGTAGAGCGCTTACCTAGGAAGCGCAAGGCCCTGGGTTCGGTCCCCAGCTCCGAAAAAAAGAACTAATAAATAAATAAATAAATAAATAAATAAAAATAAAAATAAAAAATGTGGGGTTGGGGATTTAGCTCAGTGGTAGAGCGCTTGCCTAGGAAGCGCAAGGCCCTGGGTTCGGTCCCCAGCTCCGAAAAAAAGAACCAATAAATAAATAAATAAATAATAAAAAATGTGGGGTTGGGGATTTAGCTCAGTGGTAGAGCGCTTGCCTAGGAAGCGCAAGGCCCTGGGTTCGGTCCCCAGCTCCGAAAAAAAGAACCAAATAATAATAATAATAATAATAATAATAATAATAATAATAATAATAATAAATAATAAATGTTCTCTTCAACGTTACACTATTTTTCTAATAAATCAAAACTATTTAAAAAAAATAGCATAGAGTTCAAGGTTCTAGTTTGGGCCACAGAAAGCACAGATACTGTGACTTTGGCCTAACATGAGCCGGACAAACTGGGGCTCAGGGTTTCTTCAGCTACGGCAGAGAACTGAACCCCTGGAGCCGACCACTGCCTGAAGATACTGAGGAGCAGAAACCTCCTTGGCCCCCAGAACCTGGCAGGGAGCCTAACCTGTAATTGAGGCCTGCAGGAGGCTCAGAATGGTGAGGTTGAGACATCAGACCAGGGGCCAGTGTGAGTTTGCCTCTAGGAGTTCTACTGATTTTCACAAAGATTAGAGAACCCCCTGCCTCTCCCGCCAGGGTCAGGGGGGAAAGTAGCCAGAGGTTCTGCTCTTCAGCAGGCCCACCCTGGTAAGAAATCGCCTTATCAGAGCTTAACCTCGGAGGTTTTATCTGAGCCTAACTGATTTGGGGGAAGAGACATGCTAACTTCAGCCCTCTCCAGCTTCCTCATGCTTCTTCACATTAGCTCCTTCTGGCCATCCCACCTCATCTGGTGGGAGAGCCCTATGCATGGATGAAGCCCCCAGTTCAAGGTCAAAGGCACAAGGATACAGACAACGCGTGGTGTAACTGTCAACTCTAGGGCACCTCTCTTGGTACTGTGACAGGGCAAGACAGTGCAGAAACTCTTCTGCCTTGTGTTCTTGCTGTGGGCAGTTTAGACTGGGCTAGAATTTGATCTTCTTGATGGTAAGCCCTGTGGGAAATTACCCAACCCTATTCTAGGAACCCTTGGTCAAGATGTTCCAGATATATGCTAGCTTCCTTTAAACTGCCTGTGGAGACGTCCTCGGCAGCTACTCATACAGCCTATCTTCTGATAAACTGTTTGCTGGGACAAAACCTCCCCCTGCAACTGCTGACAGAGATATCAGATATCTCTGCCTTTAAAAACCCAGTGTTCCAAACACTTGCCCCTGCAGTTGGGTCCCAAACACCTGAGTGTAGTCCCAGCCGGCTGTCGACAGAGCGTCTGAGCGATATCCCTGGAGGGCTCCCCGTAATGCCACCTCTTTACTAACTGCCTGGTTACAGCACCTGCTTGCTTTACCAGAACACACTGTCATCTCTCAGCAGCAACAGCGACAACAAATTACAGGGACACTAAAAAGTCAAACCGAAGCTCAAAGAGACAGCGAAGACCAGAATGGCGTTATAATAACTGTGACAACCAGGTTTAGGGCTCTACTGAGGGAAAATAGACACTGAGGACAAGAGACGGATATATAAGCAAATGAGGGAAATTCTAAGAACATATTTAAAAAGTGATGAGATGGAAACAAACAAAACCCCTACTTTAACAGAAATGAAGACTCCCTTTGATCCATGCTCAGTAGGGCAGACGTGGCTGAGAGCGTCTTTCACCCTTATCTGGCTAAAGCAACTTCAAATAAAAGGTCTTAAGAAGCCAAGAAAGGGAGGATTGCCAGGGTAAGGCAAACACAGGCTTACAGCAAGACTGTCTCAAAACAAACAAACAAACAAACAAACAAACGAACGATCTGGAGAGGAACTGAGTGGTGCTCAAAGCCACCGCCAAGAACTCAGATTGTGTATTTGCACATTCCCTTCCTGTCGCTGTTCAGAGAGGGGGTGCGACCTTGATGAAGGAAATCTGTCATTTAAGGAGTGGACCTTGGAGAGTTCATCATCGCCTACTGCTTCCTGTTTGCCTCCCCCGCTTTGTCTTTGTGGTTGAAGATTGGACGGCTCAGCTTCCTGCTCCAGATGTCTGACTCCCTATGGACTCTTTAAAACTGAGAGCCAAAATAACTTTTCTATAAGTTGCTTTGGTATTGTGTGTGTGTGTGTGTGTGTGTGTGTGTGTGTGTGTGTGTGTGTGTATGTATGTTTAATCACAGCAATAGAAAAGTAAGTACGACACAGCCGGACAAGGAGAGTTGAATGCCCGACAGTTGCCTTTGGACAGCAGGGAGCCCATGTAGCAGTCGGTGGCCCCACCTTGTGGTAACGAGTCAGCCCTGTTACCTCTGGATTACAGCAGAGATTGGCAGCCAAGATCTCACACTGGACAACTGTCTGGTCTCGGGAGCAGCCTTTCTTACTGCTGTGTGTACCTGAGGCCAAGTGAACTGAGCTCTGGGCTCAGGTCTGCTAGACCACTGGACTTCCATAGCCTTTCCTTCCTGTCAGGAATGCCCACAACCACAGCATCCATTACCAAAGACGGTCTGCGGATACAACAGATCGAGTACATCCTACTGTAAACTGCAGGCTCCGGAGGATGGCAGGCCTATGCGGGCTCATCAGCTGAACCCAGTGCACACACTTTGGCCCCGGATGCTGGCCCCTAATGACGAATCAGGACAGTGGACGCAGGACGACTGTTTTTCTGTTCCATTTTGCTATGAGCCTAGAAATTTCTCTCTTTTTTTTTTTTTGGTTCTTTTTTTTCGGAGCTGGGGACCGAACCCAGGGCCTTGCGCTTCCTAGGTAAGCGCTCTACCACTGAGCTAAATCCCCAGCCCCTAGAAATTTCTCTTAAATAAAGCCTTTGAAATATAAAGTAAGTTAGAAATTAGAAACCAGAATGGTGACATAAGACCGACATTCCCCAGTCTTGGTATCTAAGAAGTCTGATAGTCAGAGACAGTCTCAGAAAAGAATCTTAGGGTTGCAGTGAGATCTGGGCACCTGGCTAAGAAGACGTGAGGAATTATTCCTTCCCTGCAAAGAAGGAAAACACAAACACCTGCCTGTCTGGAAAAGTATCTGCCTGGACCTGCAAACTCTTTTTTACCTCATGTTGGACTCTGATTAGAAAAATAAACACAGGTTGGAGAGATGGGTCAGTGGTTAAGAGCACCCGACTACTCTTCCAGAGGTCCTGAGTTCAATTCCCAGCAACCACATGGTGGCTCTCATCTGTAAAGAGATCCGATGCCCTCCTCTGGTGTATCTGAAGACAGCTACAGTGTACTCATATATAATAAATAAATCTTTAAAAAAAAAAGAAAAATAAACACCATCAGCGTCCCACCCCACCACCCCAAAAGAAAGGGAGAGCATCTTCCAAGCTGGTCCCTCAGAAGGAATCCATTTCTAACCTGAACATGGATAACGAGGGGGGACCAGGGCCAGAATGCTTTTGGTAAGAACACGGACAGGTATGCTGGGAACCACAGACCATGGCTGTCACCTGTGAGAACCAGGGAGACCCCTTTCCCTAGACACCCTCTAAAGGCAGCTCGGCCTTGGGATTCTGACCACACAGGAAACAAGGACATCTAACAAGACAGACCAATGCTTAGTCGGCAAACCCTCAGCCCCTTTTGCAGCATAAACAGTGTGAGGAAGCACTATAGAGAGCATGTGTGCACTCGTGACTTCCAGTCTGCCAGCACTGGGCCTTTACCCTCCAGCCAATCATCACTGGACTCTCCGTGTTAATAAGTTTCAATGAACCTTGTGTCTGAGTATTGTCTTTGGTCTCTGGGTCTCTCAGCAGCCTGCCCATGTGCCATGCAAAGTTTGGCTATGGGCACCACACTCGAGAGACATTACGACCAAGGCTATTGTTTACACTGAGTTTGGAATTCAAATTTTTACAGTATACACGACCCAGGTAACAGGATAAAGGAGTACCAAGTGCTGAAGATGTCCATGGTCCTGAGAGGCAGGGAAAAGCCAGTCCACATTCCCTCTATAGGAACTCTTGACCCAGGCAATTCAGGACAGCCATGCGACTAGAGTCAACACAAAATTATAAAACACTCAAAGAAATTATTACTCATGAGCTAAGAAAAACATCCAGCAAAATGGGACCAGTGAATTCAGATGACCGTAATGGAAGTGAAGATGGTCTAGTTCATTAATTTCAACCAAAGCAGCACCCAGTGGGCTCTAGAGTGCACCAAGGACTAAGATTCTGGCAAGTAAAGTCAGATGGAGAGGTCCCTAAAACACGAGAATTAGAGCAGCCAACAAATAATGCTTAAGACAGCACAAGGGGCTGCAGAGGCACGCAGGGGTCAAGACCACTTGCACCCACACGGCTGCTAACTCTGTAACTCCAGTTCCAGGGGATCTGATGCCCTCTTCTGACCTCCTTGGGTACTGCATGCATGAGGTACACATATTCAGGCAAAACACATAAAATAATATTTAAAAAGTAAATCTTTCAATTAAAAATATATATTTTAATATATATTATAATATATATTTAATATAGATTTATATATATATATATTATATATATATATATCCCAGAAATGACAGGAACAAAGAATGAGGGTAGGAGACAGGGTCAGTCTATTCGGCATCCCACACTATTCCTGAGAAGCAGTAAATACAGAAAGTGATAAACACGGGCATAATAGCCTCAAGTTCGATAATGAAATGCAAAATAATAAAGTCAGCATAAGGAAGAAGAACACTAGGGCTACCGCAGTATTGTGAGACTGTGGATCTCTGAGGATTTTAAGAAGGAAACACAGAGGCTCTCATGGGAATACAATGATCTTTTGTTACTTGGGGTCATCCTCATGGCTCAACGGGGGTGGGGGTGGGAAGCTGTGGCAACCCAAAGTTCACTTCACAAAACCCAATTAAAGGCGGAAGGAGAGGACCAATCTCAGGGGCTGGTCTCAGAATATCCACACATGTGCCTGGCATGGGCTGTCCCCACCCCACAGCATCTTTTAATTTGAAAAAAATGATACAGTGATTTTTTTTTTACAGTGATCGGAACCATAGTGAACTTCTCAATATCAGAGAAAGAAGTGAGATTATCTTCAAAGTGCTCAGAGAAGGTAATTATCAACAGAGCCTTGTTTATCTCCCACGAAAACTCTGCCAACAAACCCAAGCAGCACAGCAGGAACTCACTCTGAAAGGAGTAAACAAAAGTCCAAAGATGCTTTGAAAAACACAGTAAGAAAAGAAATATAAGATTACTCATCAGAAAATTCCCTAAGCACAGTAAGAAGTGTAACTAATGTTGCCATGAATGAAGACAAAGTAACAATGAATGAAGACAAAGTAACAATGAATGAAGACAAAGTAACAATGAATGAAGACAAAGTAACAATGAATGAATATAAAGTAACAATTTCTTGTTTTATATTTTAAAAAACAACAGCACAAAATAGACAAGAGACTAAAACATTAAAGGGAAGAGGAAGAGGAAGGGAAAAAAGAGACTGAAGAAGAAAAGGGAAGGGAGGGGAAACAGAGAGAAAGGAGAACAGAACAGAAATGTAGCCTAATTTTAAAAGTAGGGAAAAAATAAGGCCAGAGAAACAGCATGGTAGGTAAAGTGGCTGTGGCAAGCGTGAGGACCCAAGTTCAGATCCCAGCACCCACCTAAGCGTATGTTGCTGTGCATCATACCCCAGTACTGACGGGTGGAGACGAGTACCCCAGTACTGATGGGTGGAGAGGGGCCGATTCCAGGTGCTTCCTGGCCAGCCAGTCTAGCTGAATCTGCAAGTTCCGGGCTCAGCAAGAGATTATGGGTAGTAATAGAGGTAGATACCTGATACCCCTAATGTCTACCTCTGGCCTTCGAAAATGAACTGTGTTGTCTCCCCCAACCCCACCCATTAAGACAAATATAGAAAAGTCAAAGGAACTAGATGATATTGTAAATAAAGTAAACAATAGAAATGTTCAAGAATTAGAAACATGAGCACCATGAAAGGGAATAAAGACCTAAGAAGGAAAAATGATCTGTAAGGACGACAACTGGGTAAGCTCCAATGAAAGTGTGGCAGGAGATCCAGGAAAACAAAGGGGCTGTGTGGTGGGCACGCCATCGGGGCCTCCCTGTATAATCATGTGTGGTGGATACCATACCAGGGACCGCACTGTATAAGCAAGCCTCTTTTCCTTTGGGTGCACACAGACGTGACGTTTTGCTTCTAGCCAACAATGAATGAAACTTTAAGGGACTTCACCATTCAATTGAAGTCCCATGCCAGTCAATTCTGCTCATCCAAAGAGACCGTCCCAGATGCACCAAGTGGAAAGGCCTTTAAGAGAAGGCAGATGCTTTTAAAGTGACACATTCCAGATGTCCTTAAGTAAGCAAGTCACCGTGAATCCTAAGGCTGTAAGGAAAGTTGTTTTTCCAATGGTAGAGTTTGGAACTCGGGCTGACACCTCATCCACAGCCTGGAAAGCAAGAGACGAAACAGGTCCAAAGCCCTGCTCACACTCCAACCCACATAAACATTCAGAGGATAAATGGGTCTTATTTTAATCTGTATAGTGAGTGCAAAGACAATTTTTAATACCATAAATACTGCATAACAGATCAGAGAAAAATATTTAAGGATATAACTGAAGAACGTTCTCCAGGAACACAAGCAGATTCAAGTGACCAAAACAAGATGGCAAAACTCAAGAAAGGAAGACGATGCCTAGGAAAGGTCTTTCTACCAAAGATAAAGAACATTTGGGGGCTAAATTAAAAGATCAAAGGCATTTTTGTTTGCTTTGGTTTGTGAGACATGGCGTCTCTATGTAGCCAAGGCTAGCCTCAAACTCATACACCTCCGGGCTAGGATTGTAGGCTTGCAACACTAGACTTAGCTAGAGACAATTTCTTACAAAGATTGATTTAATTGCATAGGTATGGGTATTTTGTTTGCACAAATGCACCACATGTGTGCAGTGTCCTAGGAGACCAGAAGATGGCGTCAGATCCCCCTGGGACTGGAGTTACGGATGGTCATAAGCCACCATGTGGGTGCTAAGAAGAAAACCCAGGTCCTCTGGAAGAGCAGCGAGTGCTCGTAACCATGGAGCCATCTCTCCAGCCCTGCAAAAGGCATTTTTAAGGGCAAAAAGTCAGACTGTTCTCACACTTTATCACAGTAACATCAATGTTAGCAAAAGTCCACAGAATCATTTCTAAAACAGAAAATAGGACTTAGAACTGTTATAGGATGCTAAGATTTGGCTGGTAATGGGTTTGGAGATGTAAGAACTTGGGAGTATTAGTCTCATCGGTTTGATCAGACTTTCTTCTTTAAAAAAAAAGTGTACTGCAGCTTAAGTTCTGCAGAGCAGGAAGTGGATGCAAAAACTACAGCAGGAGCGTCAGGTATAAATTAAACACAAGGACTCTGTTTATAGAGCAGCATGCGAATGTTGAAAACTTGGCAATGCAGGCCTGAGGAAACCAGCCAGAGGTCCCGAGAGTGAGGGAAAGGAAACTGAACATTATCAGCTAGCCTGATTATGGAGAAAATGGAGAAATTTAAAAATAAGCAATAATAAAGAGGAAATAATACATACAGAAAAGGGAAAATAATGAAGAATTTTAGCTAAAATGAGGAATCTCCTAGAAAATCTCCAGCAATTGGAAGGCTGAGGCAGTACAATTGCGGGGAGTTCCAGGTCAGCATGGGCTGCTAGGTACTGAGTTCCAGAGCCTGGGCTATACCCACACAGTAAGGTCCTTCTCACATCCAAAACAAGCCCCCCTCGCGCGCGCGCGCACACACACACACACACACACACACACACACACACACACACACACACACACGCGGCACGTAAAATTCAGAAAAAAACTAAGATGAGGCAAGGACCAAAGAAACGACAGTTAGGAAACAAGCACTACCCGCAGCCTGTCACGGTCCCATCATCCCCTGTCCTACAACCAAAGCCTCATCTTCCAATCTCAGAATAGGACCAGAAGGTTCCAAGAGGGATTCTATGAAGCAATTGAGCAAACGGATGCTACCGGGGGCATCCCAGGATACACTAGGGCTTTCTTCTCATGAGGGATTCCACCAAGATCCTTCTCTCTCCACATTGCTGCCCTTGACACGTGTGCAGGATTACCTTGTGGTGGGAACTCTAGGTACCACGTGGTACAGACGCAGGATGGTACTCCCAGCTCCCTGCCTGGCAACCTCTACAGTTACACGGAAGGCTGGCCAAGGTAAACTGCTGGGCCATCTTTGAGTAAAATCATTGTTTTGCCAGATACAGGAAGCCCAGTTAGAACCGAGTCTCACATAACAGATGTTAAGAGCACCTTTATACTGAACGAACCCACTGCTAATCAAAAGCGGAACTTCAGGCTTTGATTTTCCTTTGTTAAATCTGACAAACCTTCCTTTGTTAAATCTGACAAACCTTCCCCATAAATGCTCACACAATTGTAAGCCTGGCTTTTTTCTTTTTTCTTTTTCTTTTTTTTAAGATTTATTTATGTACTTGAGTACACTGCTGCTCACCAGACAAGGGCATCAGACCCCATTACAGATGGTTGTGAGCCACCATGTGGTTGCTGGGAATGGAACTCAGGATCTCAGGAAGAGCAGTCAGTGCTCTTAACCGCTGAGCCATCTCTCCAGCCCCAACCCTGACTTTTAAAAGAACCGCTTCTGCATTTTTAAAAACAGCTGTTACCCACTATACATTAATTTTGGTGTTTGAAATTTAATGTTTTGAAAAAATATGAGATGTTTTACGTGCCTCGTCTATAGGTTCTTCTTCCTCTCTATTTTCTTAAAACTAATAGAGAAGACGGTCTGTCAAGTGCCTGCCATGCACTCACGAGGACCCGAGCTCAGATCTCCAGTGGCTGTGGGCTGAAGCGGTGAAGGGGGGGAGGGGGGTAATCTAACACTGCGGGAAAGGGAGGCTGCACCCAAACTAGCTGAATCGATGAGCTGCGGGTTCAGGAGAGTCCACATGTCAAAAAACAAGGTGAAGAGCAATGGAGAAAGACATTCAACATCTACCTCAACACACAACTGCATAGTCCACACAAATATGTGCATAACACGCATGCGCGCGCGCGCGCGCGCACACACACACACACACACACACACACACACACACACACACACACAGCAGAAGCCAGGCATGGACGCTCAGATCTGCAATCCCAGCACCTGGGAAGCTAAGCCAGGAGGATTGTAAGGTCCAGGCCCACCTCAGCTACATAGAGAAATCTTGTCTTAACAAAACAAAACTATGAACACATTGTCAAAACAGACAAATACAACTATATGATATAAGTATTAGATGAGGAAAATAATAGAAAGTTTTATTTGGTGTAATATATATATTATACATAGAATATATATGTGGAAATAGACTATATATATGTGTGTATATATATATGATTTTAATTAGAAATGTACCTCACAGGCTCATGTATTTGTACACTTGACCCCTGTTGATGGTACTATTTGAGGAGGTTATGGTACCTTTAGGAGGTGGAGTCTTTCCAAAAGGAATATGTCACTGGGGGTGGCTTTAAGGGCTAATGGCCTCACTCCATTTCCTGCATATGGTAACCCACCCTCTCTTTTTCTCCCCTCATCCCCCTTCCCATGCTGTTCGAAATGTGATCAGCCATCAGCCAGCTTCCTGGTCCTGCTACCCTGCCACGTTGGCCTCTATTCCTCTGGCACTGTAAATGCTCTTCTTTTTTGAAGTCACTTTTTGTTACAGTATCTTATAGCAACAGAAAAGTAATACACATATGAAACTTGGCATGATCTAAAGGGATAAAATGTATCTAAAGGACTAAGATAAAGGAGCTGTTGCAAACGGTGCTTGAACAACTATCATCACAAAAGGACTATTATACAAGCAATCGCTTAGTTCCCTATTTGCTCATAACGTAATGAACCCAGAGTCTGGTCTAAGTCCAGCCATGTAACTCATGGGACACGACCAAACGAACAAAGGCTTACACAATGGGTCTTGGTCCAGTTTACACATGAAGAAACGAGGTGTCTAGATAGTGAGAGATACCTGTTTCAGTGGCAGGTATGCCAAATGCCCAGGATGGCAAACTTGTTTGTCAACTGCCAGTGTAAGAGTAATCTAGGTGACAAGCAAATGACCAGAGACCCATGAATGAGCCCAACTAGGATAGTGACAAAAACAAAAACAAACGAAAACACTACATTTCCAACCAATAGAGAAAATGGAAGTTCTCACATAATGATGACATGACGTTCTTATGGCTTTGGAGAACAATTTGACAACCTCTGATAAAACTGCTCCATTCCCGTATTATACACAGGAACTCTCACATAGGTGACAAACATACGTTCAGAGCATATTATTCATACCCCGAAAAGTAAGTAACCTAACCGTCTGCTCCTGTTTGAACATGTTCCCTTAGATCATGTGTTGGAACCCTCAACACAGCCATGCTGGAAGGTGGGTCTCCTGGGAGACGTCTGAACCACCCATCTTCATGAATACTTTTGCTGTAGGGAGGAATTAGCCATCTCTAGTTTGGCCTGCTGTTTCTCTTCTTCATATATCTGCTGGCCTCTCTGCTCTGAGGTCCTCACCAAAAACAGATGCTAGCAATGGGCTCTTAGACTTCTGAGCTGCTAGACAAGTGGGCAATGAGGTCCTCACCAAAAACGGATGCTAGCAATGGACTCTTAGACTTCTGAGCTGCTAGACAAGTGGGCAAAAAGAAGCATCTTTGTAAATTACTTTGCATTGGCCATGGCTGGTAAAGCAGACTTCATAATCCCCACTGCTTGGGAAGGTAAAGCCAAAAGATCATCAGTTCAAGGCCTGCCTGGGAAACTCACAGACCCTGTCTCAAAATAAAAAGGAGGGGAAAGGAGAGGGATCTAATTTAGAAGTAGAGCAACTGCCTTCCCAGCACTACAGAGCGAAAAATTAATTCCTATTCTCATGCACTCTCTTACAACAACAGAAATAGATTAAGACCCTATACAAAGTGGATAATGCAGGTATGAGAAACATTAAATTCAAAGGAATGGCTTCCTCTATGGGATTGGAATGGAGATGCAGTCAGGGAGGGGGCATTTGTGTATTTATGGACTAGTGGCTGGTTTATGGGTATGGAGTAACTCCTGATCCTTCCATGCATCTGAAAGATATCATAAATATTAACTCTAAGAAATCAGCAAGTTGTGGATAAGCCCCAAGGAGGAGCTCAAAGACTACTGTGAAGAAACAAGTTTTTGGACTTAAGTCTTTCATTACGAACTGTCCCCAGTCCAACCCCACACCCTGGGAGCTTTGCAGGTTTATTCCAAGGAGAAACACTGTGTTGCCGAGCCATCCCACCCCTTCGAACCACACTTAGAATTGTCACCGTTTTATATATGAGAAAGAAAATCACTGTGGTGGTTACTGCTAGTGTTCAAACTCTCTCAATTTTACCTTAAAAAGAAAAAAATAGATAAAGCAGGAAAAGCGGATTCTCCCTATTTTCTTCCCACATTGCTTATGGCCTCAGTGCCAGGTCATGGGTGCGTTACACTGCTAAGCAAAGTTCAGGCTTCGGGCAGGAATCCAGTGTTCTCTAGGTCAGAGGGCACTAGGAAAAGAGGCTCAGAGCCTTTCAACCTTCACCACTGAGTTATTACTAACCTGTCCCTGAGAACTTCATAGCGTAAACTTGTTTTTTATTGTTTACTCTTTTTTTTTTTTTTTTTTTGCTTCAAGCCTATCTCTAAGCTTTGCTACTGAACAGTTCATAAAATTCAGGAGAAGTAAACAAAGTCAACTTAACCAGTTTTACCCAACCAGCCATTTTCTTACATTATTTCTGTCGACATGTTTCCTTTAGCACATTTCTGGCAATATGGTGTTAAGCGCTGGTTTTTTTTTTTTTTTTGGTTCTTTTTTTCAGAGCTGGGGACCGAACCCAGGGCCTTGCGCTTGCTAGGCAAGCGCTCTACCACTGAGCTAAATCCCCAACCCCTTAAGCGCTGTTTTGAAAAACAGTGCTTTATATAAGTTTTGTTTTTATTTTTTACTCCTGGCTTTTTGATTGCAGGTGGCACAGTGCTGTAATCTCAGTTACTCGGAGAACATGGAAAGGCCCACCCGGAGGACAGCTTTGTGAAACCTCATCTTAACACAGAAAAGCAGGCTACTACACTAAGCTACTAGGCGACTGCTATAGTGGTATAGATAAGAAAGAAAATTAGCATTGGCCAGGGTTAGTAAAGCAGACTTCGTAATCCTATAATACTATAGTGGTAGAGTACACTATAATACTAGAGTAACCCTGTGGTAGAGTAACACTGGCTTGCACAAGATGCTGGCTCAACCAACATAACAGAAGTATTCAGCTTCCATTTTCTATTAATTGTCAGCCAATTTCACTTTTAGCCATTCTACTTGACACAGCCTAAAATCACCTGAGAAATGAGTCCCCATCAAGTAACTCACGTTGGGCTGGTCTGTGGGCACGTCTTCGAGGGACGAATGAAGATGACTATTAACCAGTGCTGGAGGGCCTGGGCTGCATGAGAAATCTAGTTAAGCATGGGTCTGGGAGAAGCCAGAGAGAGGGAGTCAGCAAGTAGGTTCCTCTGTGGTTCCTGCCTTGAGTTCCTACCCTGACAACTGTCTCTCAAAGATGGTCTGTGTCATGGCAGTGTAAGAAAAAAATAAATTTTGCCCTCCCCGGACATGCGTTTACTCATAGCATTTGCCATGACAACAAAATGAAGTCAGGAGAACAAATGACCCTAATCCTTCCTTTGATGACCAAGCGCTTCATTTTGGTAAAGAACGGATTGCTCTTCACAGGTCCAGCCAGGTTATGTTTAAACACGAGCACAAGGATTCCTAGTGTTTTTGTGAACTGACTGAGATAAAAATCAAAATTTGGGGACCCATGGAGTCACTGCCTATAGAAGCTGCCTTCTTTTGAATCTTCTCTATACATATTATATATAACTCTTAAAAAACTCATTTATTTTTGAGACAGGGTCTCACTCTGTTGCCCAGGCTGGCTTTAAACGTGAGATCCCGTCTTGGCCTCCTGAGTACAGGTACCATAGGCCTGCCTCACCACACCCTGCCTACAACTCTTTCTAAATCACCTGGCTCCCTAGAGATTATCTTCACCCCTCGGAAGGAAGAAAGCTGTCAAGCCACTCCTCATCATCCCAAAGCTGGATTCCTAAAGCAATCACTATCTAAACTCTGAAGCCTGGGTTTGCTGGGTGGAGAACAGGTCACTAATGCTACCTTTATTATTAGTATTACTTTATTACATGTGTGTGGCTATTTTGCCTGCATGTATGTCTGCATAATATGTGTGTGCCCGGTGCCCTCACAGGCCAGAAGAGGGCATCGGCTCTGTTGGAACAACTGCAATTACAGGTGGTCGTGAGCCACCATGTGGTCGCTGGAAATTGAACTCAGGTTCTCTGGAAGAGCAGCCGCTGCTCTTAAACACTGAGTCATCTCTCTAACCTCTGTGTTTTATTTTTTAAGAAAGTTAAAATTTAGGGCCTGAGATGTAGTTCAGGGTAGAGTACTTGACTAATAAGTACAAAGTCCTAGGTTCAATCACTAGTATTTTTTCTAAGATTTAGTCTTTCTTTGAATAATAAAATTCTTTCTTTCTTTCTTTTCTTTCCTTCCTTTCTCTCTTTCTTTCTTCCTTTCTTTCTTTCCTTCCTTCCTTCTCTCTTTCTTTCTTTTTGAGGCAGGGTCTCTCTACATAGCCCTGACTATCCTGAAACAACTCAACTCACTAGGTAGACCAGGCTGGCCTCATACCCACAGAAACCCATATGCCTCAGCCTTCCAAGTGCTGGGATTAAATGTGCGAGCCACCACATCTGGCTCTATGATGCCAAATTTCACCAAAATATCCAACAGAGAAACTTCCAAGCATACTGCCAACAAAAATAAGAGAGTATGTATAATTAACATGCTCAAAGTCCACACAGGGTACGTTGTATAAATTACAGCTGCTGGCTGGGATCCTTATATTGGAACAGCAGTGACTTTTGGCCTTGGAAGAAGGAGTCACAACATTTCTGCTGAATCTGTAACAGGCAGGAGAAGCATGGCATGCCGTACCTTGAACTGCAAGGCAGTAACTTGCCCAGTGATTTTTCTCTTTGCCAAATGGCAAAATTGGCCAGTTGAAGACTGATCCTTAAAAGAAAACAAATGATTTATTCCCATCAGAATTCATTCTGTACTTCATACAGTGTTCTGCCAGTAATTCTTCTGAGAAAAGAATCCATGTAAGGTACCATGAATTGACTATTGTCTACACAGTGTGCGATACCAGGGTCAAGCAGGCTTAGCTTTGAACCAGTAAGTAGAAAAACAACCAACACTATTACTTCGATAAAATTTAAGCAATCATGCATTAATTATTAACTAATGGCTCTAACGATCTTAGTGATACCGAACTGGAACAAATAAGTATAAACCAGGCAGAGGACAGGAGCAGCTGCAGTGTTAATAAGATTATCTCTTGACAAGCAATTTCGGTGTCATCTGTGATTAAGGACACACCTCGGCTCACAGATTTCAATAAGGTGCTCATGGTGTGCGGTGCAAAACCACAAAGTTGTGAAACCAGAAGACAAGAGTATGACAACAGTACTCAAATGCCAGTTTTCCCCAACTTTACACGCTCCAAGATAACCCGCGTCCCAGCAGCCTTTGCGCAGCTTGCTCCCAATCAGCTGGAAGCTCCGGCGGGGGCGGGAACGCGCGCTGGGACCACGCCCCCTCCTCGCTTGGTCTCTGTTTGCTTTCATCCTCCAGGCGCGCAAGTGCCTTCTCCGCGGGACTGAGCTGTGTAGCTACCCTAGTGGAGGACAGCCTCAGAGGTTGGGTTTCTTACCTGCTCGGTAGAGGACGCGGTCTCCGGCTCGTCCCGCCTCCCGCTGATGGCCGAGTCCGGAAAAGACTGACTGGAGAATGGGCGTGCTCGCATGATCGCCTCACCAAGGACGGACTTCTCGTCCCGCCCCTTCTCCTGCTTGCTTAAATCCGTTGGGCTGCCCTCCTGTCCGTCAGAAGCGGGTGTCACCAACAGCAAACGTGCGACCAACTCTTCGGCTAGTGAATCTCTAAGCCGCGAAGAGTGCTTTGAAGTAGCTTTAGGTGGAAGATGTCAGAAAGTAACTCGGCAGAGGGTAGCGACAGAAGCGAGGAGCAGGTGTCTGGTGCTAAAGTCATCGCCCAGGCCCTAAAAACGCAAGTACGATGGATCCCTCGGGTGTGAAATGCTCTGCTGAAGCAGGCCGGGACCTAGTGTCATAGAGACGGAGGGCAAGGAGGCGGGGGTCCTGTTGGTCTTTTCTTGGGACCTCCCAAGGACCACCTGACAACCGGCCCTTTTCCATCCTATCCCCAGGATGTGGAGTACATGTTCGGTGTCGTAGGCATCCCCGTGACCGAAATCGCCCTTGCTGCCCAGGAACTGGGCATCAAGTACATTGGGATGAGGAATGAGCAAGCGGTGAGTGTTGACACAGGTACCGATGCTATTCGGTGCACACAGCGTCCCATCGCTTCTGAAGCATTGCATGTACCACTGTTAATCCTTCTCGACTAAGCAGAGCGACTAAGTCAAACTTGACCAACGTGAGTCGTCTGGTAGTGTCATTTGAACTCAGGCATTCCTGAGTTTGGAGCTGTGCTTATAATGTTCTACTGTAGTGTACTCAGCCACGTCCAAATATCAGAATCGAACGGGGTGGCCTCACTTCACTATAGACCTCGAGTTCGAGCAGAGAAACCATGTTGCTTCATCATTAGGTAGGTGTACTGCCAGTATCTGGTGTGGTTCCCATACATGATAGATGTCAGAGAGATGTGGCATTAATGATCGAAAGCCAGGGCTCATGCTACATAAAGTGGAAGATATTACAGATGACAGTGCCGTCATTGGAACCCAGGGCTCTCTAACCTGGTCAGGTGCTTTCCCTCAGCGTTCTGCCCCCACCCCACCCCTATCCCCGCTTTTGGGGGCGTACCTGGAAGAGGGAAAAGCAAAGGAGGCATTTTATGAATCCCACTTGCAGTGATTTTCTCTGGCAGCTCAGCCTCTCTCAGCAACACTGGCAGAAATATCAAGTATCTGCTGCAGACGAAGGCAGATGAAGTGCTTCAAAGCACTGACAGCCTGAATATCATCTCCAGGACCTAAATGGAAAAATGAAGGAGATTACTGGTTCATGTTGTCTTGGACCTACACACATACACTCAGGCTGACTTAAATTGTCCTCACTTTCCTCCCTCCCCCTTCCCCTCCCCTCCCCCTCCTCCTCCTTCCTCCCTCTTCTCTCTCTCTCTCTCTCTCTCTCTCTCTCTCTCACACACACACACACACACACACACACACACACACACACACACACAAATAATTTAAGAGATCAAGAATTGAGGCTGAAGAAATAGCGCAGCAGTTAACCGTATTTGTTGCATTTTCAGAGACCAAGATTTTATTTCTGGCATCCACATGGTGGCTCACAACCTCCCATAACTCTGGTTCCAAAGTATCTAATGGTTTCTTTTGGCCTCCATGGGCACACACATGATTCACATATACATACACACATTCATATATACATACATACACACACACACACACACTGCCGTCCCTTCCACTGCCGTCACTGCTGTCTTGATCTATGCTCTTGGCCCCCCTTGCCGCCTTTTCTCTGCCGTCAGATGTGAGTTCCAGTGGGTACGGTTCATCTGTTTTCAAACCCCGCAGCACTGACTGAGGTCTTTATGTAATATAGGTGTTCACTACATCAGAAGGCATGTATCAACAAGGTCTGAAATTTACAGGGAGTGTTTTTTTTTTTTAAAGATTTAATCATTTATTATATATAAGTACACTGTAGCTATCTTCAGATACACCAGAAGAGGGCATCAGATCTCTTTACAGATGGTTGTGAGCCACCATGTGGTTGCTGGGAATTGAACTCATGACCTCTGGAAGAGCAGTCGGGTGCTCTTAACCGCTGAGCCATCTCTCCAGCCTGTGTTTTTAATCAGAAGACTGGTAGGTATTAATTAGTGTTGTTTACACTTTTATTCCCCCCCCCCCCCAGCGCTGAACCCTGGACCGTGTGTGCACTAAGCAAGCACTCGGCCACTGAGCTGTACACGTGCAGTTTCCTTATTTGGAGCCAACCTTCTATTCTTTTCCCTGCATGAGAAAGTAGAGATGCTGATCTGTAGTTTGCTATTTTTCTAGACTGTGTTTCTTCTTCATGCATTAGACGTGCACTAAGTGTCTATGCTTGATATATAAGCAGTGGAAGAAATAAGGTTTATTTTCCAACTCCAAGTTGGGAAAATGAGGGTAAGACACAAAAAGACAGTGTAGAACAATTTACACAAGAGGGATACATAAAGGGGATAGTGGTCTCACAGAGAGTGACTGGCTGTCCTCACTGAGACAGCGAAGATCGCTCATAGAGGTGATGGCCTGTCCATGCTGCATTGGTATAAGTTAAAGGCACGGCAGGCTGTGATGGTGAGTAGTGAGGCCTCAGGACAGTTATCGGAAATCCACAGTTCACAACTGCAGTCCCATAGCTGCTTAGCCGAAACAGAAGATTTCAGTGGGAGGGTACTTTGCTAACACGTCCAAGTGCTCTGGGTTTCCCTAGTACAACAACAGCAGACTTGAATAAACACACAAACAAGCGTAGCCTTCTGAGAAAGCATCCCACAGAGGACGACCTAAGAGCTGTCTTGAAATAGGTACTACCTATTACGAAGGACAAGACTAGCTCTGCTAGAGGTGATCCCTAGGTTAGGGGCTTTTCTGACAAGACGGTAAGGCTACTGACTGAGGTTTAGAATAGAGAGAGGAGGACTGTTTAGAAGGGAAGATGGCAGGTGTGATGGTGGGGTTTTCAAGGGAATATTTGAAAGTGCTCAGAATAGCAGGTTTGCGCTAAAGAGAAAGGTGTGCTTGGATATTGATTATTATCAGGTCCTTAGAGTAGTCAAGAAGATAGGAGATTGCCAGGAAGTTAGCTATATTCTAAGCATTTTACATGTCTGACCATCCTGACCTTGTTCTCCGTGGAGAGCTCTGAATTTTATTCATTTGATAGCTGAGGAAGCCAGTGTGCAGAGTAATTTGTCAAAATTGCACAGTAGAACGTAGGAGAGCTAGGCTGTGAATCAGAACACTTTGACTCCAGACATATCTTGAGAACTGTGTGTACTGTGAAGGGGTGTAGTTTGGTAGGAAAGTTTTGTTTTCTTTTAATGGTAATAAAGTTTGCTGCCCTCGGTAGTGGTAATCCCAGCACACAGGAGGCAGAGGCAGGTGGATCTCTGAGTTGAAGGCCATCCTGGTCTACCAACTAAACAAGTTTTAGGACAGCCAGGGCTACACAGAGAGACCCTGTCACAAACAACGACAAAACCAAACTAACAACAGCCATCTGTTCTTTCTCAACGTTTGGCATATGCCAGAGAAGTGTTTTTTCTGTATATGTTTTGTATTTTACTGTGCTATAAGTGGACACTCATTCCCAACGTATAAACAAGTATATTAATTTTAGCAAACATTTTATGCAATTTACTCTTATTTTAAGATAACACAAGTAAACACTATAATGTTCTAGACAAAGAATAATTTAAAAACGCACTCAATGTTTTTCCTGGGCAGCTTGTATTTCGTTTAACTTAGTGTTAAGTTAACACTAAGTTAACTGGAGGGACACAGTTCAGGGAAAAATGGCCAGGCATGGTGACTGCCAGATGTATCCCAGAGCTCACGAAGCTTAAGAGGCTTCTGATGCAGTCAAGGGCAGCCTGGGCTATGGAGTGAGAGCTTGTCTCAAAACAGAACAAACAAAAATAGCCATGTCAGCCGTAAAGAGAACGTCACCAGCTTGCTTGCTAAGAATTTGAAGACATACAGTAAATGATGCGTAACCTGACCATGTGGAAGCAAACTCAGAACCAGGGATAGCAGAAAAACCACACATAAAACGGAGCAGCACTCACCAGCCCATATAGGTATGTGCAGACTTCAAGCCAAAGTGATGAGGGATGAGAGAGGAAACAGATTACCAGTGTGAAGAATGAGAATGGGACATCGTTATAGACCCTAATGTGCAAAATTCTCCCTAGTGGGCTGGGAGAATCACAGTGGAAAATGGAGAATATTTCTAATCCATGATAGTGAAATGCACATCAAATATAATTCATAAGGTAAAATAGCTTTTAGGCGAAATAGCTGAAGTGACTCCGTTAGTAAAGATTTAAAGCCAATGCCGTCAGCTCTTTTTCCAAGGCACCAGGAAGAGAAAAGCAAATCAAACTCATAACGAATATATGAGCGGACGCTAGGAAACAATACAGAAAAGCATAAAAACTAAAGATGGGGGTTGGGGATTTAGCTCAGTGGTAGAGTGCTTGCCTAGCAAGCGCAAGGCCTGGGTTCGGTCCCCAGCTCCGAGAAAAAGAAAAGAAAAAAAAAAAAGAAAAGAAAAACAAAAAAACTAAAGATGACAGGACCTGGAAGGCTCAGACATGTGAATCACCGTGGGCTACATGGCTAATTCAAGGCCAGCCTAAGTAATGAGACCAGGCTCTAAAACAAAGAAATTAACCCTTCAAAGAAGAGTGAGAAGACAGACATGATCAATAAGAAATCAATTCCTATCGATCCCCAAGGTACTTAAGCAGTTGTAAGTTGATATTATTAATAGTAATGAAAGTATGAATAGTAGTAATGACAATTCCTTGAAAAACTAAAATTTAGATCCCCTAGACACTTAAGCCGGTCCTAGAAGTTTATGACTATCACATCTCATAAATATGAGCAGTGTTTTAATTCTTCCTTCCCATCCCCCCACCTCCCCTCCCAAAGCAGGGTTTCTCTGTGTAGCTCTGGCTGTCCTAGAACTCACTCTGTAGACCAGGCTGGCCTCAGACTCAGAGATCCGCCTGCCTCTGCCTCCCGAGTGAATGCTGGGACCAAAGGTGTGTGACACCATGCCAGCGCCACTTGTCTCTTAGTAATAGATTCCTCATATTTATGCCACGAGTCCCGTATGTGTCATTAAGTCCTGCTGTCCTTTTTTGTAGGCTTGTTACGCTGCCTCTGCGGTTGGATACCTAACGGGCAGGTAAATAAAGGCTGCTTCGTTCGCATCATTGAGCAAGTGGGGTATATAGTGAGATATATATTTCAACTGATAGCTTAGTCGTCTTGGGAAGATTATAGAAGATAGTGTTACTAAGAAGTGAGAACTGTATACAGAAGGCTTGGTTCCAAAGCGAGGTTGCCAGAGCACAGTCCAGTCTACTCGTGTTAACCAATTACCCCTCATTTTCTATTAAAAATTAATTCTTTTTAAAAATAACCATTTTAGAAAATATATAAGGAAGAAAAACTAAAATTCTATACTTCCACAACTGTTAAGATTTTTTTCATATATTCTACTTTTTTTCTACATTCACATAGTTTTTGGGTGGAATTCGGGCCTCTGATAACATTTGTATTACCCTTTCTTGCCACTGATTTAAGCATTTTTATTTCTAAAACTGAAGATAGTAATTAAGTACTATATAATCAAACAAGATTTCCCAGACCTTCCTTTTTAATGGGAACCTTCTGAACTTGAGCCCGAGGAGAACTCGGTCCTCTAAAACAGTCTCTGGATTACTTCTGTTGCTTTATTTACTCGTAAACAATATTTTAATTTTTTTTGCTGGCCCTGGGAAAACATTTAAATTACAGTCATCTATGCCTTACGTGATTCTGGACCGATAATTATTTTAGCAAGCTAAAAGTTAATTTTGAAAATTTTATCTTGAAAACTTCAGAATTAAACTGACTAGTATTGCAGCATTAGCAACCGGTGATTCTTCACTTTTAATTCAAAATAAGGAACATTGTAACCAGAGCTCCTCGCTGCACTGGCCACAGTAAGTGTTCAGTGACTGCATGGAGTCCCTGTCATAGCAAACAGCATAGGGACTATGGCGGCTACTGTGCACTTTCTATTGAGTGGTTCCGTTCTGGGTGTTTGATCTCTGCTGAGAATTGTGTTAATGTTATTCAAGACTAAAAGATTATTACATTGGAACTGAAAAATGGTAGACTGAATGACCTAGAGACACTTTATTACCGAGTGCTTTAAGCTCAGGAAGTTATGTCCAGAGAAAGCATTCAGAAAGATTTGGAGGAAACCATGTATTTAGGATCACTTTTCTCACAAAGATTTGGTATATTATATGTATTTGTTAGGAAATGAAAAAAAATCACAGAAAATATATGTGGCTGTCAAAATCCGCCTCTATAATCAGTCAACTTGTGCTAACCCAAATATAATTAGGGCAAACTGTGAAGAGGTTAGTACAATACAATGGGGAAGTAATAGTGTGCACTCTATCTTACACTCGATGCTCCTCTTTTTTAATTATGATATTCTAATAATAGTTCAGCAATTATAGTAAAGAATTGCATGTCTTTCCTTTGACCACCAAGAGGTTTCATGGAAACCCTGACATCCTTTGAATAGGTAGCTGGTCTGTTCGAGCTGGGATTGCTGGCATCTACCCTCTTTTTTTTTTTTTCCCTCCAGCCATTAAGTTTGATCTGCTGTTGATGAACTCTGCTTTACTTCCAGGCCAGGAGTATGCCTCGTTGTTTCTGGTCCCGGCCTCATCCACGCCTTGGGCGGCATGGCGAATGCAAACATGAACTGTTGGTAATTAAGTCATTCTTGCTGAAGACACTTTTTAATGTGTCTTTGCATAATTTAACCAAGTAGAACTGATCTAGGGTGGGAAGAGTTGGGGAGAGAAAAACCAATCCTTGCAGGGCTTAGACATAGAGAGGAGAGTACTTAACTGGGAAGTGGTCTGGCCTTCAGGAAGAAGGGACGGAGGGGTGCAAAGCATGCGGTTCAGTGTGCTGCGTGAGGACAGTAGTTAACAAACTTACCCTGAACTGTAGAAACTTGCGGGCTGGAGAGATGGCTCAGCGGTTAAGAGCACTGACTGCTCTTCCAGAGGTCCTGAGTTCAAATCCCAGCAACCACATGGTGGCTCACAACCATCTGTAATGGGATCTGGTGCCCTCTTCTGGTGTGTCTGAAGTCAGCTACAGTGTACGCAGATAACTAAAATAAATAAATCTTAAAAAAAAAAAAGAAACTTGCTAGGAAGAGTGAAAGAGTGGATTATGGATGCTTCTACGACACATAAGAAAGTAACTGACATGACGAGTGTTAATGGATAGCAGAACACAGTGTGCTCTTTAAATATTTGCATTGTGAGGAAGAAGAAACACTCTTAACTCCTTTACTGAGAGAGACATAATTAAAGAGTTTCTCACTCAGTGTATTTGTGCATGTGAGCATGCAGAGTGCATGTGGTTCTGAATGAAGAAATACTTTTTAAATTGGTTAATTATTGAATCAATAATTAACCTCATAATGAGCCTCATTATGTTATATAGATCAGGCTACCCTGGAATTACTGCCACAACTTCTACTTCTACTCTTCCTCTTCCTCCCCTTCCTCCTCCTCCTCTTTTCCCCCTTCCTCTTCCTCTTTTTCCTCCTCCCCTTCCTCTTCCCCTTCTTAGTCCTCCCCTTCCTCCTCCCCTTCTTCCTCTTCTTCTTCCTCCCCTTCCTCCTCCTCCTCTTTTCCCCCTTCCTCTTCCTTTTTTCTCTTCCCCTTCCTCCTCCCCTTCCTCTTCCCCCTTCTTCTTCCTCCCCTTCTTCTTCCCCCTTCTTCTTCCTCCCCTTCTTCTTCCCCTTCTTTTTCCTCTTCTTCCTCCTCCTCTTCCTCCTCTTCCTCTTCTCCTCCTCTTCTTCCTCCTCTTCTTCCTCTCCTTCCTCCTCCCCCTTTCTTCCTCCTCTTCCTCTTCTCCCTCCTCTTTTTTCTAGACATGGTTTCTCTGTGTATCCCTTGCTGTTGTCCTGGAACTTGCTTTGTAGACAGGCTAGCCTTGAGATCCACCCGCCTCTGCCTCCCTTGTACTGGGATTCAAGGCATTACCAAGCCAAGCAAGTCTGGAATTCTTAAAGAGATCTGCCTGCCTGTGTCCCGAGTGTTGGGACTAAAGGCATGTGACACTATGCTCATCTAAGCTTTTGTGTGTATGAGACAGAATCTCATTAAGTTGGCCAAGGTGGGCTTGAAATCCCTTAGCCCAAGCAGGCCTTGACTTTGTGATCCTCCTGCCTCAGTCAGTACCACCATATCTAACCAAGAGCTGTTGCTGTTGTTAGTTTGTTTGGTTTTTGTTGTTTTTTCTTGTTTTTCACCCCAGCTCAGTATATAGACATGTTTATTCTTTAACTTGTTCTGCCTGGTTAGTAAGACATTTATATATTCTTATATTAAAATTTGCTTTATATGCTATTTAATGCTGATTCTCCAGCCTTACCTTTGACCTTTTCTCAGCTACTTTACCAGTAATATCAGGATGAAGGGGATTATGTTTGTCATGGTTAGGATTTTATTGCTGTGAAGAGACACCATGACCATGGCAATTCTTATAGGGAAAACATTTAACTGGGGCTGCTTTACAGTTTCAGAGGTTCAGTCCATTATCATCATGGTGGGAGCATGGCAGCATCCAGTTAGACATGGATGAAGAAACTGAGACTTAGTTCTACATCTTGATCTGCAAGCGGCAGAAGGAGACTATGTATCATCCTGGGTATAGCTTGAGCATCTGAGACCTCAAAGTCCTCACCATAGTGACACACTTCCTTCAACAAGGCACACCCCCTAATAGTGCTGCTCCCTGTGGCCAAGACCTGAGTCTATGGGCCAAGCCACCACAATGTTCTAATCCACTCAGAACGTCTCTTTGTAATGTGAAGGGTGTCGTTTTCATTCTTTGCACAGTTTCTTTCTTGTTTCCCCTTCCTCCCTCCCTCCCTGCTTCTCTCCCTCTCTCCCTCTTTCTCTCCCTCTCTCTCTGTCTCTCTGTGTGATGTGTGCACAGACGGGACCTGACATGTGGAGGTCAGAGGATAACCCACAGAGGTTGGTTCTGGGCGCCAGGCTGACACGCACTTCATCAGGCTTGGCAACAAGTGTCCTCATCCACGAGGCCTGTGCTCCTTCCAGCTCCTTGTTCTGTCTTCTTTCCTTGCCTTTTTTTTTTTTTAAATCTACCTTAGGGTTTTGGGTTTTTTTTTTTTAAATAACTTTAAGTTTTAGCTATGCTTTTTTAAAAAAGCATTAAGACATAGAATAGAACTCTCACTCATCTTTCCCTTTTCAAATAGACTCACTTAGGGAAATAGAAAATGTCTTTTCCCCATCTCAGGAGTAGTAAAGATATAAAATTCATTTCCTGTCCCTCAGCCCGAAAGCCTAGAGGCCGAGGTAAGAAAAAGCAAATATGTCGGCGGTTCCCACCTTCTAATACCGCGGCCCTCAATACAGTTCCTCGTGCTATGGTGATCCCCAGCCATGAAATTAATTTTGTTGCTACTTCATAACTGTAATTTTGCTACTGATATGAATTGTAATGTAAATATTTTTGGAGATAGA
The DNA here is from genome assembly GCF_021556685.1 of Rattus norvegicus. Classification (NCBI taxonomy): domain Eukaryota; kingdom Metazoa; phylum Chordata; class Mammalia; order Rodentia; family Muridae; genus Rattus; species Rattus norvegicus. Next base: position 6,934,613 of record NC_141549.1, on the reverse strand, counting down.
GGTTCGCCAAAGTGGTCGCAAACACAGGCTGAGAATCTCTGCCTTATCGTTCGTTTTCCATTTTTTCTGAATTTGAGGACAGTCTTTCTCATATCAGTTTGCTTCTTGAATTGCTTTAGCCTCCAGCTTTTCAGGGAAGTTTTCTGTCTGTTCTCTGTCTTAGTCACTTGCAATTATTTTTTGTTGTGCACTGGATACTGCTGGATGCTTTATATATTCTCTTTATTTTATTTCCTACGTGCATTGGTGTTCTGCCCCTGTGTCTGTGTGAGGGTGCCAGATCTTGGAGTTACGGACAGTTGTGAGCTGCCATGTGGGCGCTGGGACTTGAACTTGGGTCTTCTGGAAGAACAATCAGTGCTCTCAACTGCTGAGCCATCTCTCTAGCCCCCATATATTCTCAGGTGTAATAACATTTCTAAAACGTTACTGTTTCAGGCCCTTGATTGTGATTGGTGGTTCTTCTGAAAGGAATCAAGAAGCAATGGGAGCCTTCCAGGAGTTTCCTCAGGTATCCACCTGCCGCTGACGTCCAAGCCACCCTTAAGTCCCACTAAAGCAAAACACTATCTTAGTTGGGGTTTCTGTCGCTGCGATGAAACACACTGACCAAAGCAGCTGGGGGAGGAAAGGGTTTGTTTTTATCGACCAGAGGTCAGGAAGGACCTGAGGCACAGGCCAGGGAGGAACGCTGCTTGCTGACTTGCTGCTCAGTGCTCCCCAGCCTGTCTTCTACAGCTCAGGACTGCCCACCCCAGGGTGGCATTGCCCTCCTGTATGCTGGCCCACCTATAACCGTTATTAATCACGGAAACACCCTAGAGACTTGCCTAGAGGCAGTCTGATGGAGGAGTCATCTCAAATGACTCTAGCTTGTGTCAGCTTGACAAAAACCAGCCAGCACAGACTCAACTTAAAAAAAATCTATAAAATACATGCATGCATGCATGCATACATGCGTACATACATACATACATACATACATACATACATACATACATACGTACGTACAAATCTGTATTGCAGGCAAGATGGTTCTGTGGGTGAAGGCTCCTTCCTCCAAGCCTGAACACCAGTGTTCTATCCCTAGAACACACACGGTAGGAGGAGAGAGACTGACTCTCACAAGCTGGTCTCTGACCTCCACGTACCACATACACCTCATAGACTACAGAGCTAAACAAATATGATAAAAAAAACTTTAATCTGTAAAATAAAGACAAAGAAGGAAAATTGCAAGTGGGTGAGGTAGTTTTCTGAATAAGACCGTATCAGGTTGCGCAAAGAAAGAGCTTAGGGGCTGGAGAGGTGGGTCAGCGAGTGAGAGCTCACACTGCTCTTGCAGAGATGAGAGCACAGCTCCCGGCACCTCTCATCCATCTGCAACTCCAGCTCTCGGGGAATCTGATGCACCCTTCTGGCTCCTGTGGGTACCACTCTCAAATACACATTTGAATTAAAAAAAAAGTCTAAAGAAATATACCAAAATTGACATGGTTTGAATTTTATTTATATGGGTGCTTCGCCACATGCACATCTGTGCCCTGCGTGTGTGGTGCTTGTGAAGTCCAGAAGACGGCGTCAGATCCCCTAGCACTGGAGTTATGGGTGGTTGTGGTCTGCCATATGGGCGGTGGGAATCTAGTTCAGTTTCTCTGGAAGAGCAGCGAGTGCTTTTAACCACTGAGCCATTTCTCCAGCCCTTAAAGGAGATCTCTTTTATTATTTTTTTTTCTTTTTTCTTTTTTTTCGGAGCTGGGGACCGAACCCAGGGCCTTGTGCTTGCTAGGCAAGCGCTCTACCGCTGAGCTAAATCCCCAACCCCCTCTTTTATTATTTTTAATTATGCGTCTGTGTTTATCTTCATGTGGGTCTGTTACCGTAAATGCGGAGACCAAAGGTGTCAGACCTCTGAGGCTGCAGTTACAGATGTGGGTGCTACCCGATGTGGGTGCTGGAAACCAAACTCAGGCCCCCTGGAAGAGCAGTGCATGCCATCACCTGCTGGGCCTCTCTCCAGTGCCTCCAAAATCGTCCTGGTTTGTAAACTGAAATCCATTCCTTGACATAGAAAGATATACGAATAAAAATGGTGCATCCCTCGGACTTTACAGAAATAGTTAAAAGAAAAATCTTTTCAAAATTATCACATCTGGTATACATTTATTCTTATTTTAGGAGAAAAGAAAAGCATTTCAAAAGTTAAAAAATAAATTCACCAACAAAATGTTGCAGCTCCAAAAATAATTCGCAGGGGGGCTAATGATACGGCTCAGCAGTTAAGAGCACTCGTGCTTGCAGAAGACCTGGGCTGGTTCCCAGGACCCACACATTGACACACAACCATTTGTGACTCCAGTTCCAGGGGATCTGACCTTCTCTTCTGATCTCCACAGGCACTAGACACATACGTGATACGCATATCTATATTCGAGCAAAGCACTCATGCACACAGAATTCAATAAATCTAAAAAAATAGTCACAGAATGCAGATTGGAAAGGGACATAAGAGTGCAGTGAAGCTGTGCATGTGCCTTCCCACTCCCACACCCAAGGTCTCATACAGAGTTCTATATGATAGGAAATACACTTTTTATATAAGTTAATGGAAAATTACGCCTTTATACTGTTGGGAAACAAAGGTTTATTGCTTTATTATCAAGTAACAGCAACGGTATTTAAGTGATGCCCATACATCCAGAAAAGTAGAATTGATAATTGGAAATAGATTTGGGTGTGTTGGCACACAGCAATATTCCCAACAGTTAGGAGGCCAAGGCAGGGAGATCATACATTTGATACTATCTTATGTTGGCAAGACCCTGTCTCAAAATGACAAAAAAAAAAGAAAGGAAGGAAGGGAGAGAAAGAAGGAAAGAAAGAAAGAAAAGAAAGAAAGGAAGGAAGAAAGAGAAAGGAAGGAAGAAAAAGGAAGAAAGAAAGAAAGAGAAAGGAAGGAAGAAAGAGAAAAGGAAGGAAGGAAGAAAGAAAGAGAAAGAAAGAGAGAAAGAAAAAAGAAAGAGGAAGAAAGAAAGAAAGAAAGAAAATGTAGGTCAGGGAGGATAGCATAATGGGTAGGGTAGGTGCCCTCAAGCCCAGAGCCCAGAACCCACGTGGTGGAAGGAGACTCAGCCCATGTGTTGTCTCTTACCTCCTCACTCCACATACATTGAGTCTTAGTCAGGGTGTCATTGCTGTGAGGAGACACCATGACTACGACAACTCTTACGAAGGAAAGCTTTAATTGAGGCTGGCTTACAGTTTCAGAGGTTCAGTCCCTTATCATCGTGGTGGGAAGCCGGTGCCATGCAGGCAGACATGGAGCTGAGGAACTGAGAGTAAGTTACTACAAAAATCACGTTGATAAGAAGCAAAGAACAGAGAATTAATGTCGGCTGTTAAAGTATAGCTTCCCAAAAGGAATAATGTCTACTGGATTAAACTAAAAATTAAAACAGTTTGATTTAAAATTCAAATATCTTAGGCTTATTGTAAGTTCTTAAAGCTGAAAGACATGATCATAGTGTCTGACACCCGAAGGATGACCTTGGCTCTCTCAAGCCTGGGGGACTGAGGCTGCCGCCCTTTCGGTAGATTCCATACTGAAAGTATGGAGGGAAAGTGTCTCCACGCGCTTCAGAGACCATTGCCGCGCGGAGGCACCGAGTCGGAGAGCCTGCAACTCCCGTGTTCCCCACAGCAAGGCAACAGACAGATTTGCATGTTTGCAGCGGGGCCTCGTGGGCGAGCCTTCCGTGTGCTCCCTTAGCAGTCAGTGACTGCCTGTGCTCCTGTGATGTGATACATGGGGTGTGCTATCTTCATTTTTGCCAGCCTGAGAGTTGAATACAGTGTGTTGTTTTGAATTGTTTCCAGAATTATCCTGAGGAAGACATTGGATTGTGATTTGAATGGTTCTGGTTTTGTTTTGTTGTTTTTGTTTTTATTTTTTTTTAGGTAATCTCAAAAAAATAAAAACAAAAACCACATTTCGTTTTCTCTCACCTCTAAATATATATAATGACTTAAACATTTTGTCTTCCTTTATGAGAACAATAATATGGTGAGCTAACTTTAAATAATTTTCATTTCCTATATAGGTTGAAGCTTGCAGATTATATTCCAAGTTCTCTGCCCGGCCAAGCAGCATTCAGCACATTCCTTTTGTTATTGAAAAGGTACGGTCTTACTGAAAGGCTCTTCCCGCACGGGACGGGACGGACGCAGGCTCGCGTCTATGCTGAGCACGTGTACGCTGAGCACGTCTACGCTACAGCTACACAGAGCACGTGCGGCTCTACAGAGCCACACCTCCAGCACTGCTGTTGCTGCTCTTAGTGGAAAGACGAGAACATACCCAGATATGAAAATAACATTGTTAAAAAGCTATTTTCATTCTGATGTTCACTGCCATTACATTTAATTATTGAAACAGAGGTAAAGTAAGTTATTTTTAGAAAAACATTTCTCCTGTATGTTAGCTTCATAAATTATCGTTTTAGTTAAAGCACAGTAAAGATGGACGAACAACAAGGTCCTGGGTAGTGATTGTGTCAGCATTTGCAAAGATATTGGGATTACCGCATGTAAGCACATCTTTCTCTTTTAGTTAATTAAATAGCATGCTGTGAATTAGTGTTAGCTAGCAAGGGCTTTGCGTGAAATTAAGTTTGAGCTATTTCAAAACCAGTTGATTTGACACATACTGTCATGGTCTAAAATCTCCACCAAGTGATTAAGGTTAAGAAGTGGGGTAAAGTTCGTGTTCCCACGTAAACCAAGCAGGGCCTCATGGGTATTCTTCAAGTGTGATAGAATATGCATTTCAGAGCCCTACAGGAATGCTTTATCATCTGTAAGATGAAAATATCCTTCAAAATATAGTCAATGAAGGACGTTTTCATTTTAATTATAACTTTTTTCTCCAACTATGAATACCTCAAGAAAAATTAGTGTTCATTTTATCCATTTAAATTAATTTCAAGAAGATGTGATAATTGAGCCATTCAAAGTCTTTTGTTTGTGACAAGCACAGGCAGTGAGGAGCAGTATCTACGGTCGCCCGGGAGCGTGTTACATTGATGTTCCTGCAGACCTTGTGACCCTCCAGGAGAGCGCGACTTCTATAAAGTAAGACTCAGTCACAGTTCCTCCTAAGGTTTGTGCTATGATACTTAGCTCTTTAAAAAGAATTAGCTGGCAGTTCATCAGTTAATCTCCAAGTGTCTCAATATTTTTTGATGATTTTGTAACTAAACTGAATCCCAGCCAAAAGGCTTCATTAAAATAGTCTTACCTGGTAACTGTTTGTGGATTCATTACTACATCTAATTCCTGGAGTCCATCACTTGGAGTTATTTGCCCAGGAGCCTCTGTTGAAAAGCTCAGCAGAAAAGGTGTCTGCCTGCTAATCCCAAAAAAGATGTTCTGAGGCATGTTTCTATGGCTTGTCCTTGTATTTCTTAGACACTGAGTAAAAGAAGTATAAAAAACTCACACTCGCTATCAATCATTTTGATAAAGATGCTACTGGGGTCCATCAATCCCCTAAGTGATATTTCTTTAGTCTTAGGAATAAAATACACTTTTTCTCATAATATTTTTAGAAAGATCCAGAAGTATAGAAATAATTCTTTTTTTAAAATGGTCATTCTATTCTGTTTATGTGTACATGTGTGTGTGTCCATGTGGCTGTATGCTGCTTGTGTGGGTGCCTGTGGAGGTCAGAGAAAACGTCAGATCCTGGAGCTGAAATTACAGGCAGTTGTAAGCCGTGTGGGTGCTGGGAAGACAAATCAGGTCCTGGAAGAGCCACAGTGCTCTTAATCAGCATGGTGAACTTCGTATTTAGAGGTTTGAGACTGGATCTATTATATAGTCTGGGCTGGTTTCAGACTCAATCCTCTCTTCACTTCCCAAGTACTGGGATTGCAGGCGTGCACTGCTGCAGGTGTGTGTGTGTGTGTGTGTGTGTGTGTGTGTGTGTGTGTGTGTGTGTGTGTGTTTGAGAAGGTGTCTCACTGCAGTCTTGACTGTCCTGGAACTTGCCATGTAGACCAGGCTAGCCTCAAACTCAGAGATCCTTGTGCCTCTGCCTCCCAAGTGCTAGGATTAAAGGCGTGGGCCACTGCACCCAGTGGTGTCTCATTGTTTTAAAAGTATTTCTTTTTTTTTTCTTTTTCTTTTTTTTTTTTTCCTTTTTTCCTTTTTTCGGAGCTGGGGACTGAACCCAGGGCCTTACGTTTGCTAGGCAAGCGCTCTACCACTGAGCTAAATCCCCAACCCCTAAAAGTATTTCTTAAATCGACTCTTGTGGGCCTTGCTGTTATGGAAATGGCTCTCTAATGGCTACAGACCGTGGTCAGGATATCCAGTATCCTGGCGTAATTTCCGTCTTTGAGAACACAAGAGTGTTGAGTACTTACCTGAATATGGCCATCACAATAATCCTGATTATGAGGGGCCGTGAGCCTTAGGGAAGTTAGAAATCTGTAACCTCCCATTTTTCTGTGTGACAATGAATGGTATGTCACTGCGAGCAGCTGTCCTTCACAGATACTTCAATACAGAGATCCTCTGGAGTTTCAATGTCCTTGGTAAGGCCTGTTGTGATGCCTGACTAACTTTATTTTAGTGGTGCAAATTTATTTTACTTGTGAGTGGAGTCAGGAATGGTGAGTGGTGACAGCAGGGACCTCAGCGACAGAGCACTGGTACAGGCCGTCTCTGCCATGTGCCATCTGGAACCCGGAGAAGGAGATAATAGTAATACCTCACCTTGTGTTCTGAAAGTTGCTAGAATAAATGGCAGCTAGCTTTACCTAGTAACTCATTTCTATGCTAGCTACCACTCGTCTACATTCCTGCTGGGGTGCCCTGGCCCAGACTTTCTGCCAGTTGTCCATTTGGCTGGCTATTACCTGATATTAAGGAACAACTCTTAATGTGTCATAAGGACTTTATAGTTGTATAAAAGTGGGTCCTTATCGTTTAGAGTTGCATTTGCAAGCTTTTAAAAATAAAAGGTCGGATTCCTGCTGTGAATTTCAAGATTCAAGGGGGAGAGAGCTCTGTGCGCATGTGTGTGTGTGAGTGATACAGATGTGGTAAAATGATACTCTCATTGCATAATTTTACCGAGTTTATGCCATTTTTTTTTAGGTAGGGTCTGTGTATCTCAGACTGTCTGTATAGACCAGGTTGGCCTCAAACTCACAGGATTTGCCTTCCTGTGCCTCCTGAGTGCTGGAATTAAAGGTGTGCATCACCGTGCATGGCCCAGTACATAGAATGTATTAATTTGTTTTCTACCTTAAAAATTTGAAATTTTCACAGTCAGAAAATTTAAAATTGGCCTTTCTTTTTTTTTAATTTTTTAAAATTATTTATTTATGTCACATATACACTGTTGATCTCTTCATGCATACCGGAAGAGGCCATCGGATCCCATTACAGATGGTTGCAAGCCACCATGTGGTTGCTGGGATTTGAACTCAGGACCTCTGGAAGAGCAGTCAGTGCTCTTAACCACTGAGCCATCTCTCCAGCCCTAGCCTCTTTATTTTTAAAGACGTATTTATTTTATGTGTATGAGTGCTATTTCTGCATGCATGACCGCACTCCAGAAAAGGGCATCAGATTCCATTATGGATGTTTATGAGCCACCTATCCAGCCCCCCAAACATTTTTTTTAAGCTCTGATTGTCTTAGAACTCACTATATAGACCAGGCTGGCCTCAAACTTACTGAGACCCACTGCCTCTGCCTCCTGCGTTCTGAGATTAGAGGTGTGAGCCACAACTCAGCCAAAAGCATTTATGTGTGTGTGCATGTGTGTGCGCATGTGTATGTGTGCGCATGTGTATGTGTGCATGTGCCTATGTGTGCGCATGTGCATGTACGTGTGCGTGTGCATGTGTGTGTCCCTGTGTGTGTGTGTGCCTGTCCGTGTGTGTGTCTGTGTGTGTGTGTGCGTGCATGTGCATGTGTGTGTCCCTGTGTGTGTGTGTGTGTGCGTGTGTGTGCGTGTGTGTGTGCATGTGCATACGTGCATGTGTGTATGTGTGTGTGTGCGTGCGTGTGCATGTGTGTGTGTGTGTTCATTCGCTTTCCATGCTCTCCTTTCACCAGCCCAGTGGTTGAACTCAGGTCCCCAGGCCACCAGGCATGGTGGCAAGTGCCTTTGCTTGCTAAGCCATCTCCCAGCCCCACAGCCTCTTTTAATGATTATGACACCATTTTTCTTTCCAGGTACAAGGAATGCTGCATGCCACCTCCACTTAGCCTGGCAGAAACCTCTGCTGTGCGTGCGGCAGCCTCTGTTCTTAGGAGCGCCAAGCAGCCCCTGCTCATCATCGGGAAAGGTAGTCAGAGCTCTACCTCCCAGGCTGAGGGAAGGCTGACTGTAAACTGTCTTCCTTGCTCTCTGTTACGTGCCCTCTGCTCGTAATCGGGATAAGTGGTCTTTTCATCCGATTTCAAATCATAGAACTTAGCCTCCGTGGCCCAGAGACCTCACTACAAGAAAAGTTTCACTTCTTGACTTAGAAGTAAATGTATTTTTTCCATTACAAAAGATTTTGGAAAATATATAAAACTTTTAGGAAAAAAAGAGATCGCTCCATCTGGGGACCCAGCCTTGGCCTTAGTACTTTATTTTACACTACGATCATGCTATATAGGCAGCTTTGTGTTTTTATAAGCTGTTTACAGTATGTTTGTTTGGTTGGTTTTTTGAGACAGGTTTTCTCTGTGTAGCCCTGGCTCTCCTGGAACTCCCTCTGTAGACCAGGCTGGCCTCGAACTCACGGGGATTCATCTACCTTTGTTTCCAGATTAAAGATCTGTATAAACACCACCACCGCCCCTGGAAGAAATATATTTCTTTAAATTATTTCCTAAAGCCAATTTTAACATTGAAGCATACACATTGACACTTGCTGTCAAACGTGTGTTTGCCGGCTGTGATAAACAATCTTATGTGATGATTTTTCCATAGTTAGGGTTCAAGGTGGTGTCCCAGAGGAAAATTAAATTAAAAGGTTTGGATGTCTGGAGGGCTTTTGGTCCTGTGTTCCAATCGCTGACCCCTTAGGTGTCATACAACACATATTTATATTTATTATTGTTGTTTTTCCTTTCCTTTGTGTTCTTTTTCTGATACGGGATCTCCTATGTAGCCTAGGTTTGCCTCAGGCTCACATATACCCCAGACTCATGGCTGGCTGGAATATAGCTGCTGTTCCTGCTTGCCCCCCTAGAACCATTAGGATTGCCCGAGAGCAAGCTCACCCGTTTCAGCTGCTTAGGAGAGTTTTACGGAAGGTGGTGGTGCTGAGGCTGTAGCCCGGGGTGGTGCTCAGGACCCAGCTTGGGGCTAGGACGTTTGGTTTTAAATCCTGGGTTCTAGCCCACTGGAGGCAACGAAGGGAACCTCAGTGCTGCGCTCACTGCTTTGTGTGATGCATTGATTTTTTGACTGGCAAATAATCACTTTGGAGCCTCATCACCTGACGTGTGAAGGATGGCGCCCACCTAACTAGGATGTGATTAATAGTAATGAGGGTGGAAAGCACTCGGTGGGCTGAGTCTTCATTCCTCCTTGGATGAGCATTCACTGACGAGTGGTTACAATGTGGCAGAGTTCATGAAGGATACAGTGAAATCGTAATTTCCATCCAAAGGGAACTGCACCTCATAACAGGTATAGGAGGCCAGTACTCTGGTTGTTGGTTGTGTGAGGCAGGGTCGGTCTCAATATGGTCTTCACTGACCTAGAGCTGACCATATAGACCACACTGGCATCAAAATCACAGAGATCCACCTGCCTCTGCCTCTTGAGTATTGGGATTAAAGGTGTGCACCACCATGCTGGGCTAGTAAACTCTTAATTGTTTTTATTATTACTGTTTTGTTTTATTATTTTGTTTTGTTTTGCTGGAGACAGTCCTGGCTGTCCTGGAACTCACTGTGTAGACCAGGTGGGCTTTGAACTCACAGAGCTCTGTCTGCCTCTGCTCCTGACTGCTAGGATTAAAGGAGTACACTTTTAAATTCTTTGTATTTCTTGCGTATGGTGTATGCGTGTGAACATTTTTATGTATGTACGTATGTGGATACCGAAAGCTGACTTCAGGTGTTTTCCTCTGATATTTTTTACTGAATCCGGAACTCCCCCTTTTGGCTAGACAACATGGCCGGTGAGATCTCCTGGGATCCACCTGTCCCCTCCCCTCGGTGCTAGTGTTACAGAAGTGTGCCCTGCATTTACACTCAGCCTCAAGCAGGCACCATGGGCACCTTACTAACTGAGCCGTCTCCTCGTCCTCACAGCTCCTGTTAGAGTGCGCTGCGTACAGGGAAGCAAGACAGTTCAGGAAGGGAGGTTCTGTAGGTGATGTGCAAGAGGAGATAGGACGCCATAGCTGGACGATGGAAAATTAGTAGTTTTCCAAATGACAAGGGCAGCAAAGGCCGTGAAGGAGGAAAGGGCTGAATAAATAAAGACACGAAAACAAGAGAGGGAGCAAGGACATTGTCTGCAGCCGGGCAGTGGTGCTGCCCACCTTTCCTAGCACTCGGGAGGCAGAGGCAGGCGGATCTCTGTTCAAGGCCAGCCTGGTCTACAGAGCGAGTTCTAGGACAGCCAGGGCTGCACAGAGAAACAAACAAACAAAATAACCAAAAAAAAAAAACAAAAACAAAAACAAAACAAAACAAAAGAAAGAGGAAGATTTACTGGCTGAAATAAAGACAATTTTTCATCACATATCCATAATAAAGAATCTTAAGATGGCCTCTTAGTGCAGAGTGTGAAGTGAAACTGGACGTACGCTGTACTTCTTACTAGGATTCCATAGAGAAACGGGTCATCATGTGCTATTAGCTCTAAAGAATAAAAAATTAAGTAACTAAAGACAGTAGTGGTCACGATGACTTCAGAAATGAAATTATTCTCTATGTCTAAACAGTCGTTGTTTTCAGGGTCATTGAGGGCTTGGTTTATTCTGCAACGTATAGTTGTAAAAGCAGGTATGAGACTGCTTAGGCTAGCCTGTTATAGCCACATCCTACACAGTACATGCACACACACACACACACACACACACACACACACACACACCATACACACACACTACACACACACCACACACCACACACACACACACCACACACATGCACACACACGCACACACGCACACACCACACACACACACACGCACGCACACACCATACACACACACTACACACACCACACACCACACACCACACACACACATACCACACACCACACACACACACACATACCACACACCACACACACACACACACACACCACATACACACACACACACACACACACACACACACACACACACCCTGCACAGCAGACTGCAGAAGAGGTTTACTTGTAGAGCAATGTTTCCAGTCTTTGCTTTTCAGGGCAGAGGTCTTCCCTACCCACCTCTGTCCCAGGAATTGTGGGTAGTAACTTAGTAGGCCCAGAGCGGGGAGCAGGGAGGCGACAGCAGCAGGACGTAGATATAGTTCTTGGTTCTGCCACGGTCCACTTCGCTTTCAAGCTGGTGCTCTGCGCAGAAGGGGGCTTTGGGATCTGAAAGCACATCCTGTGACACGTTTGAGGTTCTGAGCGCAGAGCGTGACATCCCATAATCTGCATGTATTCTAGGCGCTGCTTATTCCCATGCAGAGGACAGCATCCGGAAGCTGGTGGAGCTGTGCAATCTGCCATTTTTACCTACTCCCATGGGGAAGGGTGTCGTCCCTGACAACCACCCAAACTGTGTGGGTGCGGCCAGATCCAGGTGCGTGGCGTTTCGGGTTTTAGGTATGATGGCTTGGCAGATTTTACACTGGATTAATTTTTTTTTTTTTGCGACCTTGATAAATTGAGAGAGTTCTAAAAAGCTCATGTCATTTTAAACAGACCTGTTTTCTGGACATTTCCATTTTTTAAAGACACTATTTATTTTCTCCTGGCCCCTGTGGTTTTAGAAGAAACCCTTTAGTTATTTGTATCACGTTTCTCCTGAACATAGTCTCTCATTACCTCTGGCTACTTTCAAGAGTTCTCTTAGCTAAATGTGGAGGATTAGTGGCCAGCACAGTGAAACCCTAGGGAGGGGAGAAGGAATAAGTTGGGAAGGAAGATCTCTGGAGGGCTTCGAGTAACTTCGTGAGAAGGAATATGAGAGGAAAGGGAGGGAGGGGCTAAGGGGTGAACAGGATGTGGGGAACAGAGCCCAGAATGAATATGAGTTTGGCTTCACCAGAAGAAATGGAAGGGCTCCGGGCACAGTACTGGGAGACTTGATGGGTGTGCCTCCAGGCTTCACTTGGGAGTTTGGACTCTTACTCAATTTCTGTCTTTTTCTATATTTGTGAAACTTCTCCACTTGGAATCACACTAGCACAGTTCCTGCCTTCTGGCACCTAGTGTGTATCTGTACATACAGTGCCACCTGCAGACTCCTTGGAATTTTCACAAAGCAACGGAGCAGAATTTAGATGAGCAAGTTACTGAGAATTTGTGACCACACAGCCCGGTCTCCATTATGTGTGCATTAGGAAATCCGTGGTGGGTTTTAGAAAGCAATTCTAGGGTGAGGGTGTAGCTCTCTTAGGAGAGCGCTTACCTAGCAGGTGTGAAGTCTTGCACTCCTGAATCAGGCATGGACGTACTTGTCTCTAATCCTATCATGAGGTCATAGGAATAAGAAAACCATAAGTTCAAAGTCATCCTCCTACATCAAGAATCGGAAGCCAGTCTGGGCTATGTGAGACCATGTCTTGGGTGGATGGATAATTCTGGAATATGAGTGATGTTTATAAATACCTGCTCCTAGAAAACATATCCAGGCATAGTGGTACACACCTGTCACCCCAGCATTTGGGGGGACAGGGAGGAGGATCATGTTAGAGGCCAGGGTTAGTTAAATAAGCAATACCCTATCTTCAAAACAACACAAACTGGCAGCACATCATGTGCCTGTGTGTATGCATAGGTGAGATGGGGTGTGTGTTGGGGTGATGCACACACGTGCACATGTGGATGTCAAAGCTGATCTTCGCTTTCTTTCTCCTTCATGTGCTCCTTAGTTTTGAGGCAGCGTCTCTCTTACTGGACCTGCAGTTGCCTGTTTGACGAGACACCTGTTCCCAGGATTCACCTGTCCTACCCCCGGTGCTCAACACAGATGTGTAGCACAGTGGTCAGCTCCTGTGTGCATGCCACAGATCTGAACTCGGCTTCTCATGCCTGCACAGCAAGCATTTTGTCCACTGAGCCATCTTCCCAGTTTCCCAAAACTTACTTTAGTCTGAAAGATCAGATTTACTCTAGAAGCTCCAAGTTATTTAGACTTTTAAATATTTTAAGAAGTTTAGAACAACTCAAGTAAAAAGTGTCACTAGTACGCTCTTGTTAAACCAGGTTCCTTTCTTTTTAAATAGGGCTTTGCAGTTTGCTGATGTGATTGTGTTATTTGGTGCGAGACTCAACTGGATATTACATTTTGGACTGCCGCCAAGGTACCAGGCAGACGTGAAGTTTATTCAGGTACTCAGAGCAGGGCCTTCAGATGGGCTCTTTGTTCTCCCTCTCAGCCGCTGTGAGCTCTGCTTTCTTCTCTGCTTTTGTAAAGAACCTTTTCTCTTCTGACAAAAATAGATTTTTACAAATTATCTAACATAATTGCAGGTACCAGAGTTAAGCTGCCCTTTCAAGCCTACATGGTATCTTGTGCTAATTCTAACCAGAAAAGCTTTCAAAGTCAAGTTTTGAGTAGTTTGAAAAGGATAATTTGCCTCTTCACAGTTCCATTGTATTTAAAGATAGGGAAAGAGAGGCTTAAGTGGGATGGCGGTTGAAGAGACACCCTCAGGCTTGTTAGGGGTGACTATGCCTTTCAGAGGCCAAAACTGTCAGCCTTTTGAAATCTCTAAATGACTGCTTTCACCTGCCATTAAACTGAATCCCTGGAAAGTACTCTCTCCTCTCCTGTGACTGCCTGTACTCCTGTGCCCTGAGGCCAGATGATGGCGTCAGATCCTGGATCTAGAGTTAGCAGTGACTGTGAGCCTCTGAGAAGGAGCTGGGGGTCAAACCCAGGTCCTCACGAAGAGCAGCTGCGGCTCTTAACTTCTAGGCAGTCTCTCTAGTCCTCCTAAAGCTCTTAGTAATACTGTTGCTTATTATTTTTATTAATTTCTTCTTATTACATTTCTTTAGTGTGTGTATGTGTGCATGTGTACATGCATGTGTGCATGTGTATATATATGTGTGCATGTGTACATGTATATGTACATGTGTATATGTATGTGTATATGTATATGTGTATGTGTGCATGTATGTGTGCATGTGCACATGTATATGTGTATGTGTATTTGCATGTCCTAGCACAAGCTGAGGCCAGAGGACAACCTATGGTTGGTCATCAGGTTTGATGGAAGGTCCTTCTACCCACTGAGGCATCATATCAGCCTTTCAAAGGGTTTTAAGAGCAAGCACAGAGAGCTGGCTGCTCTTCCAGAGGACCCAGGTTCAATTCCCAGCCCTCACATGGCAGCTCACCATGATCTGTAACTCCAGTCTTTGATGCCCTCTTTGGATACCAGGCACACAAGGGATACACAGACATACATGCAGACAAAACACATACACATAAAATAAAATAGGTTTGCCTTTGAACGTTTCTTCAAAACAAAAATGACCGAACATGGCTGTTGTTTGGGTTTTCCTCCTTTTGTAGATTGATATCTGTGCAGAAGAACTGGGGAATAATGTAAGGCCTTCGGTGACTTTGCTAGGAGATGTAAATGCTGTTTCTAAACAGGTAAGAGCCTTTCCCTGGGTTTTAGTTTCTGTGGATGGGTCCCTAAAGCAGTCAATTCTGATAATGCTCCTTTTGATTCTCTTGATGTCTAGTGGCATCAATTTTAAACTAAATTTATAGTGGAAAACCAAGTGTCACTTTGAACTTGGTAAATTCAGCTCGCTGTATGTCGTTCATATTTGAGGACATTAGCATTTTAGAACGCTAACTTAACATATAAAAATTTAAGGTCGTTCAAACCAGAATTCAGTTAAGTAGAATTTAGCTTTCTGAAAAAAAAAATTACACGATAGCTTTTAAAGGAATTAAATTTGACTGTTTCACAGTGGGAAAAATCTTAGTATATTTTCAGGTAATAAAGAGATCTTTTTTTACCCTTCAGGCTGTAATCAGTGACTTGGCAGACTTCCTATTTGTATAATTTATACATTTCATTGCAGCAGGAGGTCAGACAGGGTCACCTTTGTCACTTGATTTTGTACAGTTGTCATGTGGAGCGCTCAGCGTTGAGAAGCAAGCACTGTTCCTGTCACGTGTGCAACCACTGGGTGATTTGCAGCCCTTGGTCTGTGTCATGGGGCTCACTGCCCACTGACCTGTGGTCAGGCGCTCTCTGCAGGCAGAGAAGCAGGCGTGTGAGCATGGGAAGGGTAGAGCAGTGGGTGGCGAGCCTTCTTTAGGAGGAGTTCTGTGTTCCGGCGACTCAAGTTTATTTTCAAAAAGGAAAGAAAAGTTGTTTTTTTTTTTATTTTTTCTTTTAGCTTTTAGAACAGTTTGTTAAAAATCCATGGCAGTACCCCACAGACAGCAAATGGTGGGAGACTCTGAGGGAGAAAAGGAAGAACAATGAAGCCGTATCCAAGGTAACTCGGGGCACGCTGAAATTCAAGGTCCTGCCAGGCTGATGGGTTCCTTTGTCCTTCCCTAAGGTTGTAGACAGTTGTAGGAAGCACTACTCTGGAAGCTTGGGGATCAAAAAGCCGGGGCACAGTACTCACAAGGTCCACAAACCAGTAGTGTGGTGAGAGCTGATAAAAATGGTAATGAAGCCAGGCATAGGGTGCACACCTTTAATCCCAGCATTTGGAGGCAGAGACAGGCAGGTCTCTGAGTTTGAGGCTAGCCTGGTCTACAAAGTGAGTTTCTAGGAAAGCCAGGGCTACACAGAGAAAACCTGTTTTGAATCTAAAGGTCAGTTTTTAACTGTAAATAAGAAAAAAAAATCTGCACATGCCCTTGTGTACGTGTACATGTTAGTGTGTACTTTACCTTGAAAGCCTCGAGTTCCTTGCATGGTTGAGCATCCGAAGAGTCACGACTTGGGAGTGCCATGGGAACCGGTAGAAGAAAAGCAGTCTGACCTTGGAAAGTTGTCAGTATGATTTTGGTGCAGGATATCAGTTATATCCCAGAGCATGTTAGGAGATGGCCATCTACCCTTAAGATATCTTTCCTTCAAGGCATGTGAGTGTGATAGCTAGTTCCTTCTTCAAAATGGAAAATTTCATCAGTGTATAATTCTGCCCCCCACACATGGGCGTGCGTGCGCGCGCGCGTGCGCGCGCGCGCACACACACACACACACACACACACACACACACACACACACACACACGCTGCCATTTAACTTTTATGTCACTGCTGGAAACTCTTGTGGCTTTCCCTCTGGCCTCAGAGCTTTGCCTCCTAGTGAAGGGTTTAGAGATGAGCTTTGAAGTCACCCTGAGCCCTACTAGCTAGCACCACATGAGTCAGTCACCTCCACAGGGCTTGGTGTTTCCTGGTCAGAGACTCCTTCCTTGTCAGGGGGTGCTGCCTTCTTAAATTTTAGTGTTGTGTATTTCTATGTGTCTTGGTTCAGCTGGGTGAAGTCTTCAGTCTACACCTAGGGTTTCTTCTTTTTAAGTCACTTATTTTATTTTGGCAGGTGGGATGCGTGAGTACTTGTGTGTATGTACACCATGTGTGCCTAGTACCCTCAGAGGGCAGAGTTATGAGTAGGTGTGAATCACCGTGTGTGTACAGAGAACCCAACCTGGGTCCTCCGGAAGAGCAACAAGCGTCCCTGACCAGTGACCCACCTCTTCAGCCTGACCTAGGATTTCCTCCTGATGGAGTGATACATTTGAAAATTTGATATTTGAGTTAGGCATTTTTGTTCCCTAATATATCATAGAATAAGTTAGTATTTTCAGTCAAACACAGCAGAATTTATGTGCCTAACTCTACTGTGGCCATTTCTACTGCCAGGACGCAAGCTCAGTTCTGTTTCTCGGTTATCATAAATGCCCCGGGATCCCCTCAGGGTTTGCCCCTCTGTCTCTGTATGGGTGTGCAGTCTCTGTGCATCTTGGGTATATAATCTCCAGCAGAGGGCTTAGCACAGGCAAGGCTGGATTGCCGGGACCAGTCAGGACTGGTACTAATAAAGCACAGTGGCTCCTCCCAGTGCTGGCAGGCTGCGGCTGTCTGCAGACATCTACCTTGCTATGTGTCTTTCACTCTGGGACTTCTAAAAGCAGATGTAACAGAACTCCTTTACAGCGTGTGAGAGAAGAGCCAGGCTCCCAGATCATCTTCTGCAATCCTAGCATCTTGGTTTTAAACGTAGGGCCATAGTTCAGATAGAAATATTCTAAAAACTACCTAAGACAATGTTTTGCGAAGAGTGACCTGTAAGATTGTTCTGTTTTGTTGAACCCACTGTCACTCAGCCATCTTTACTGTGTGGCTTCTCCGGGTGTTTGATAGGGTGAGGTGCATCAACTCTCCAGGACACGAGAGGTTCCCCAGCTTGTCCCAACTGGGACTGTAGGGCACATCGTTGTTAGCATGGGTCTGGATTGTTCACCGTTCAGAGTAGCTGCTGTGCGGCCATCTTGGAATCTCGTAGCTTATTGGTGGTATTAAACTGTTCTAAAATAACTATGATAATAGTTTATTGTCGTTGGTTATTTTCATGGTGTCCCAATATAATTTATTGAATACTCACCTCTGCTATTTTAGGAATTAGCTTCCAAAAAATCCCTCCCTATGAATTATTACACAGTGTTCTACCATGTTCAAGAACAGTTGCCCAGGAACTGTTTCATAGTGAGCGAGGGAGCAAACACCATGGACATTGGACGGACTGTGCTTCAGAACTACCTTCCTCGTCACCGGTGAGACTCCAGGAAAGAGAGGACAACATGTCTGATTTGAGACCCCAGTGAAGCTGATTATGAAAAATATTTGAAAGCTGGGCGTGCCTAGTGCATAGGAACGCATTTCAAAAATGTACTTTAAATTTTTCTTCAGATCTTTTTCATTTTATGTGTGTGGCTTGCCTGTGTTTGTATGTGTACAACATGTCTGCCTGGTGCCCTTAGAGGTAAGAAAGGGGCTCTTGGATCCTCTGGATCTGGAGTTACAGGCTGTTGTAAGCCTCCATGAAGGTCCTGGGAATAAATCTCAGGTCGTTTGTCAAAGCATCAAGTGCTGCTCACCTTGGAGCCCTCTCCAGCCCCACATACGTGGGTTTCTTTTGTTGTTGTTTTTCCAGACAAAGTTTCTCTGTGTAGCCCTGGCTGTCCTAGAACTGGTTCTGTAGACCAGGCTGTCCTCAAACACAGAGATCCACCTGCCCCTGCCTCCCGAGTGTGGGGCTAAAGGCGTGTGCCACCACTGCCCTGCTCATAAGTATGTTCTGAAGTGAGATTTAATAGTTTCATAGTTTCGTGCATGTTAGTCCTTGGTATCGTGTGATAATTTGTATACTCAGTGCTCTAAGAGTAGATTTACCGTCATCCAAGCAAGTGTGAGTGGCTGCTTCCTTTCATGCTGCTTCTCCTTGACAAATTAGTCCCTTATGTCCTAAAAGTTTATATAGAAGGAAACTGTCTATTCACTTTCCCCACAAGCTACATACGCGTAGAGCGAAAGGTCTGTGCTAACACTGCACTGCATGCTTGTATAGGGTTTAACTTGAGCTCTGCTCTTACCTCAGGCTGGATGCCGGTTCCTTTGGAACAATGGGAGTTGGTTTGGGATTTGCCATTGCAGCTGCTGTGGTGGCTAAGGAGAGAAGCCCTGGGCAGCGGGTCATCTGTGTGGAAGGAGACAGTGCCTTTGGATTTTCCGGCATGGAAGTGGAAACCATCTGCAGGTAAAGCAGGGCTGTAAATCATAGCATTTCATGCTCATAACTACAAATCTTACAAGACTCGCTTGCTTCACAAGCAGGGGTCCTGCACAGCACCGTCCAGTGTTTCGTGGAGAAGCTCCCACCATATCAGCTGAGGGCTCTGTCAGCCCCTCACCCAGCTGTATTTGAGCTGTAATAAAACCATTCTGCTTAGGTTTCAGTAGGGTTCTGTGAATCACATTCTGGGACTTTCAGAGCTTTGATATATAAAATTGTCAAGATCAAGAAAGCCAGGTTTGGCAATGCACTGTGTAGTCCCCAGGTAGCAGTAGAGACAGAAGGATCTGGAGTTCAGGGTTATCCTCAGCTGCATGGCAAGTTCAAGGCCAGCCTGGACTACATGACCCCATAAGGTGTAGCCTGTCAGAGGTCTGTATTGACAACCAATTGACATATGCCAAAAGGATGACGTACGGAGAGAATTTAGCTTTCTAGAGAATGACAACCCCTCCAAGCACAGAGCACAGTTACCACATTGGTTTCCTTAGTTTTATCAAGACTCCACGCCCTCAGAAGTTACATATGTTTAGACAACAAAGCCCATTCTTTTGAGCTTTTTAGGTTTTTATCTTTGCTGTCCTGTTGAAGACATTGTTGGATGCTCTTTCTCTGCTCTGATCATGCTGGGCTGCTTTTGATCAGAGATGCGGATTGGGAAGTAGTTGTCTGGGCATCTCTCACGGCATGCAGCATGGGCTGGCTGTCATCGAGGCACAGTCATAGACAGAGACTTTTCAGCATTCTGAGGAACCACTTAGAAATAGGCCTCAGAGGAGTGGGGGAGGCGTTTTTTCTTGTAACCAGCTGGAAAAGTTCAGTGATTTACCCAGGGTTCACAGCTAAGTAGATCACCAGCCCCAAGTCTTGAACACAGTCCGCTATGGTGATGTTTCTATCAGTGGTTTGGTATTTTTTAATTTGGATAATAAATGCTTGTTTTTCCTCTCTGATATTGAAAATTTCTTACAGAGAACGTCCACTTTTAAGTAAAAATTTCAGTTTTTTTTTTTTTTTTTTGGTTCTTTTTTTCGGAGCTGGGGACCGAACCCAGGGTCTTGCGCTAAAAATTTCAGTTTTAAGAAAAGAAATTGCTTTAGAAAGAATGATATCTTCATAGTTTATTTTCACTTTAGGTACAACTTGCCAATCATAATCTTGGTAGTGAACAATAATGGAATTTACCAAGGTTTTGATGCTGACACCTGGGGGAAAATGTTAAATTTTCAAGGAACTGCTACAACGTGAGTAACTCGAAATAGTTACTATATTATGTCTATAACTGTATTATGTCTATAACTGTATTATGTCTATAACTGTATTATGTCCATAACTGTATTATGTCTGTGTTTAGTTTGTCTTTTAACAGTGTGCTGTGTTGCAATGCACCTCAGTATCGTACACTTGGTTAGTTCTTCAGGCCTTTAAAGGGCAGAAGCCATCTCTTCATGGTTCCTTTTTATACAACTACCCATGACTGTTGATCGTTTACAATCAGGGAACCAGCAAAGACTCAGAGCGAGCTCTGTGATGCCTTCACTTAGGTAACAGTAGTTCTGTTACTGACACCACACTAGGGAGGACGGTTGATGCTCTATTAGTCAAGGTTCTCTCAAGGAACAGAAATCATGAGTGTATATAAGAACCAGCATATGTTACAAGGGAGTTTATCAGTGTGCTTTAAAGGTGGTAGCATGTCTGGCTAGTCCAATAATGGCTGTCTCCCAGCAGAAGAACCCACTAGTTGTTCAGTCCACACGGCAGGTCTTTAGTCTGTGTTGGAATCCTGATGAAGCAGCCTCTCATGCCACTGAAGGACTGCTTCAGCAGCAGAAGCTGATGGACTTTCGAGCAAGAGTGAGGACAAGCAGACAGAGAGCTCCCTTCTCCCACGTCCGACAGGGGTGCCCAGACTGAGATGATCCCACCAGAAATGATCCAATCAGAGAAGTCTCTCACAGGTGTGCCCAGATGCCTGGGTGTTAGTTGATTTCAGATGTAGTCAAGGTGACAGCCAAGCTTAGCCATCACAGTGCTGGCCTGTTACTTATAACTTAAAGATCTTCCTTTCTTCACCACAAAGCTAAACCTTCATTATCTGATGGCAGAGTCAAACATAAGACTGTTAGAACTGGCCATGGGTACACAGATAAAAGTTTCCGAGACAGCCGAGGATGAAGAAGAGCACTGGTGTTTTCATTTATGTTCCACAGTTGTTTTCACATGGCCATTCATATTAGTTACTTCATTGCTGTGATAAAATACCACAACCAAGGCAACTTAGGGAAAAAGAAGTTTAATCAGGCTACAGCTTAGTTTCTGATGGTGGACAAAACGAAGCATGGAGCAGCCCTGAGAGCTCACACTGTGAACCACAGGGAGGAGACACAGAGCACACTGGGAATGGCATCTTTTGAAACCTCAAAGCCTGCTCCCAGTAATAGCCCTCCTCCAACAAGGCCACACCTCCTCCAATGAGGCCCCACCTCCTCCAACAAGGCCACACCTCCTCCAGCAAGGCCACACCTCCTAATCCTTCCCAAACAGTTCCACTTACTGAGGACCAAGCATTCAAACATGGGAGCCTCTGGCGGCCATTTTCATTCAGACCACCACAGCATGCCTTTTCTTTGCCTTCGTTATAGTTGATTATATAGACTGTGCTGACAGGTGGAGTAGCTCCTAATCCCATGTTACTACTTACATTTAGTTGAAAGTGAAAAGTTCAGTTTCTAGACTGAGGATGTGCACAACACCCTGAGTTTGACTCCCAGTATTTCTTATCTTGGATATGCTGTGGCACACGTGTAATCTTCTTATTAGAGGCAAGAAGATCAAAAGTTCAAGGTCATCCTTAGCTACATAGCACATGTCTTAGTTATGGTTTCACTGCTGTGAACAGACACCATGACCAAGGCAACTCTTCTAAGGAACAACATTTAATTGGGGCTGGCTTACAGGTTCAGAGGTTCAGTTCATTATCATCGAGGCAGGAGCATGGCAGCATCCAGGCAGGCATGGTGCAGGAGGAGCCGAGAGTTCAACATCTTGATCTGAATGGTAACCAGGAAGACACTGGCATCCTCATGCAGCTAGGAGGAGGCTTTCAAAGCCCGCCCCTACAGTGGACACACTTCCTCCAAGCAGGCCACATCTACTCCAACAAGAACACACTTCCTAGTAGTGCCACTCCCTGGCCAAGCATATTCAAATCACTACAGCAAGTGTAGGCCAGTTTGAATTACATAAAACCCTGTTTCTTATTTTAAAAGAAAAAAAAATTCAGTTTCTCTCATCTTAATAGCTGAGAGGTTGTTGATAGTTGATGGCTCTGTGGCTGACGCCCTCTTCTGGCTTCCTTGGGCACTGCACACGTGTGGTACCCAAACGACTTGCCAGTATAACACCACATAAAATAAAAATAAATCTTTTGTTGCCAAAAAAGTTGGCACACACCTTTAATCCCAGTACTCAAGAGGCAGAGGCAGAGGCAGAGGCAGGGAGATCTCTGAGTTTGAGACCAGCCAGCCTGGTCTACAGAGTGAGTTCTGGGACAGTCAGGGCTACCCAAAAAAAACCCATCTTAATCAATCAATCAATACATAAATAAAACATTTTTTAAAAATCCAATTTCTTGGTTTAGTTAAATCTCAAGTGCTCCTAGTAACAGGTAATGTGTGGCCAGCATACTGTAAGTCATCTGTCATGATAGGAAGTTCTCTGAGATGTTGCTATATAAACATAAATATACAGGGAACCGCAGTGGAGTGACAAACACATGTAGTCCTCCTACTCTTTCTGGAGGCTGAGACAAGAGGACCACTCAAGCCGATGAGTCCAAAATATATCAAGACCCCATCACACACACACACACACACACACACACACACACACACACATACACACACACACACAGATTCAATAGAAATATGGGGGAAACCTGGGAGGCTGAGACGGGAAGATTCAGAGTCGAGGTTACCAACCTGAGCTATGTAGTAAGTTCCAGTTCAGTCTGCTACATAGCAAGGCCCTGTCCCAAAGCAAGCAAGGACAATCGGGGTTCAGTTTTGTGTACCGACCACCTCAGCTCTGATGGTGTTATTTCCATACGATGCCCTCAGCTGGGTCTGTAGGTGAAGAGCCAGCTGTACCAGAGAACAAGAAACATGGGTGAGGGGCTGGAGAGATGGCTCAGGGGTTAAGAGCACTGACTGCTCTTCCAGAGGTCCTGAGTTCAATTCCCAGCAACTACATTGTGGCTCACAACCATCTGTAATGGGACCTGGTGCCCTCTTCTGGTGTGTCTGAGGACAGTGACAGTGTACTCATATGCATATAATAATGCATAAAAATCTTTTTAAAAAAGAAAGAAGGAAGGAAGGAAGGAAGGAGGGAAGATGGGCCAGATTGCTCTGTAACATTGCCAGTCAGCACCCTGACGACTTACGTGACCACACATACCACAGCCCGCAGACTTAGTACCCCTTTGAGAAACGCCGAATCTGTCTGGATCTCGTGGACACTAAAGTGAGTGTCAGCAAGACCCAAAGCCTGTGCAAAGCCAAGACTCCGTTACCGTGCAGACGGCTGTTTAAAGTGCTATCCTAGGGCTGTGGGATATCGTCTTTAAGGCTGCATACAGTCCAGTGGCCAACTTACTGTTTGGTTGGGTTTGGTTCGATTGGTTTGGTTGGTTGGTTTTGCCCTACAGGGAAGAAGAACTACATTTTTAAAAATCTATCAGGAAAAAAAAAAGGCCAGCATGGCGGTGCCCGCCTTTACTAGCCATCTGCGAACTGTCGGCTCATGGCGCATTAGCTGTGAAAGATATCATCACCGGCAGACAGGGCTGCAGCTTCTTTTAGTAATAAAAGGCCTGCAGTTCAGCTAACTCAAAGGTGCCTGAAAATCCTGAGGTGGAGCAGAGGAAGGACAAGGACAAGGACATGTGTGTTCCGTACTGCTGTCACACACTGCTGTCAAACACTGCTGTCACACACTGCTGTCACACACTGCTGTAACGCACTGCTGTCATACACTGCTGTCACACACTGCTGTCACGCACTGCTGTTACACACTGCTGTCACACATTGCTGTCATACACTACTGTCATACACTGTTACACACTGCCGTCACACACTGCTGTCACACACTGCTGTCACACACTGCTGTCATACACTGTCACACACTGCCGTCACACACTGCTGTCATACACTACTGTCATACACTACTGTCATACACTGTTACACATTGCTGTCACACACACTGCTGTCACACACTGCTGTATACACTGCTGTCACACACTGCTGTCATACACTTACACACTGCTGTCATACACTGCTGTTACACTGTCACACACTGCTGTCACACACTGCTGTCATACACTGCTGTCACACACTGCTGTCACACACTGCTGTCACACACTGCTGTCACACACTGCTGTTACACACTGCTGTTACACACACTGCTGTTACACACACTGCTGTTCTGGAAGAAAAGTATGTCCTGTGGGTCCACTTAAGGTTTTTGCAGACAATCTTGGGAAATTCTTTGTTTCTAGAAGCTTCAAGATTTTAATTTTGCTGCCTTACAACTTGCTTTTCAGAATCCCTCCAATGTGTCTGCTTCCAAACTCACACTACGAGCAGGTCATGACTGCATTTGGAGGCAAAGGGTATTTTGTACAAACGCCAGAAGAGCTCCAAGACTCGCTGAGGCAGGCTCTGAAAGACACAAGTAAACCGTGTCTTATCAACATCATGATTGAACCACAAAGTACTCGGAAGGCCCAGGTAGGTCCAGTTGCTAGGCAGAAGGGAGGAAATGTATGTTCTCTGGGGCTCCTTCCTGAAAGGCGTGCTCACACAGGCCAGGCCGGCTGAGCTTGTTTCTGAGTTTGGCAGCTTTGTTTGCTTATTTGTTGAGCTGTTTCTGTGTGTGTTGTTTAGAGTAACAGGTGAGCGAGTCCAAGCTGTCCTCATCCCACAGAGCTTACCATTCAGTAGTGGACAGTAGGCTACCTCAAACTCCATGCTATGTGACAGAGCACAGGACCAGGAGGACGGGGTTGATGTTCAGCAAGTGTGAATGAAGAAATACACTGTTCTAGGAAATCTCATTGGTGCTTGAACTGCGAGCAGTGATGATTAGCAGAGAGGAGATGGAAAGAGGGCTGGGGCTCTGAATCAAGAGGCAGCTGGCTAGTTGGAGGAGCTGAAGGGAAACAAAAAATGCAGTGAGCACAGTGTGGACGAGTCTTCAGCCAGTGGTGTGTGCAGCCGGTGGGTCTGTGCAATTGCAGTCAACTTAGTCCCTGTGACCTCTAATGGGTATCGATGCAGTAGCTACAATAGTGAGCTAGTCGTCAAGGTGTGCCGGTGATGTCACCCTTCCATCTCAGGGTAAGCTGATTTCCTTTCTTAATCTGTGTACAGTGGACCTTCCACCTGCTTGCTCTGTCTCGAATACCTGTCCCCCATGAGTCCACTCTGCCTATCAGCCTCTCTTCAGAGCAGAAATCTACTCAATCATTCGTTCCCTCTCCCCTCTCCTTTCCCTGCCCCAGCATGTGTGTATGTATGTGGTCTATGTGCACATGTTCACGTATGTGTGTGCACACATGTGCGATGACTACGTAAGCCAGAAGCTGACCTCAGATGTCTTCCTTGATTGTGTTTTGCTTTCTTATTTCCCGGGGCCAGGGTCTTTTCCTAAACCCAGAGCTCACTGCTACGACTAAGTTACCCCAGAGGGGTCTCAGCTTCCCCTCCCAAGCTCTGAAGCCACACGCACTGCTGTGGTGCCAGGGGTCTGAACTCCAGTCCATACAGCAAGCACTTTGTCCATGAAGCCACTTTCCAGTCCCCCTCACGGTTCTTATGAACCATCAATAAAATAATAAAGCAACGAGTTTGGAAACCGTCAGGTACATAGACTTCTGAAAGTCCGTTTGTGTAAACGTAGACATGGGAGTCCTCAGAACTTACATTAGAGCTGGGGAAAGACGCTGAGAACAGGACCTGCTGGTCATGCAGATGGACATGGAGTGGGTTAGGAGGAGCAGGCGGTGGCATTGGCAGGGATCCTTACAGTCCTTTAAAGGTTGCTTCAACGTCTGATGCACAGTCAGTTCCTGTGGGCATCACTTGCATATTTCGGAAAAGTATAAATTATCACCCCATTTGTAGTTCTGTATGGTTATCCTTATATCCAATCCTTTAACATTTTTATCTTCACTCCGGTGGGGTTCTGACATGATTTCACTTTCAAGTTGTTATTTTTTTTTATTGAGTATCTCTCACCATTTGCCATCGACTCACAATGGCTGGCTGCTTCCCGCTTTCTGCAGGGATGTCTAAGTCTCTATAGTAACCTGTGTCTGGGCCCAGAGGGGTGGGCAGCGTTAGTGAACTGGTCTCACTAATTAATTTTCAGCTCTTTTTGACTAAACCAAGCACAAACCTTTCTTTACCACAGTTGTATAGTTCTTCTAGGTCTCACAGGGATTACAGTGAGGACATAGTATAATACAGCCATTTCTGAATGCTGTCTCTTTTTCCCTCTAGGATTTTCACTGGCTCACCCGTTCCAACATATGAATAAACTACTTGGCGTTTTTTGAGGCATTTTCTCTTTCCTACAAGGTAGAATTACCTTTTCATAGCAAAATTACCACAATGCTAACATTGTATTTAAAAATACACTTTAAATTGTCTTTTATAGTAAAGAAATTGATTAAAGCTGTCATTATTTGTTATGACTTTGGATTTTTTAAAAAACGTACGTTGATATTCTGCTTGCTTGTATGGGTGTGCGAAGGTGTCAGGTCCCCTGGAACTGGAGTTACAGACAGTGGGAATTGAACCTGGGTCCTCTGAAAGAGCAGCCAGTGCTCATAAACACTGAGCCATCTCTCCAGCCCCTGATTTTTGGATCTTAAATAGTTGCAAAGGCTTCTATGCTAAAGGCTTGGTCAACAGCTCCTGGCACTGATGGATGGGGGAGTGGGGTCACTGGGCACTAGGACCAAGCATGATGCCCTCCTCAAGCCATATACCATGAGGTGAGCCAGCCCTCTCATGACTTCCCTGTTATGATGGACCCCAGCCCCAAAAGCAAAAGGGTGACCATGGACTGGAACGTTCACAGCTGAGCAAGGGCTGAAAAGATGACTCCTCGGTTAGAGCACAAACTACTCTAGCAGAAGATGTGTTTGGTCTTAGCAGCACTGGTTCACCACTGCCTCTAATTGCAAGTGCAGGGACTCCAGGGGGAGTCAATGCCGTCAGCTTCCTTTGGCACCTACACTCTCATCCATATACCCACATGGGAGTTCACATACACACAAGTTAAAGGAAAATAAAGCCTAAGGCCTACAAAGCTGCGAACCAAAATAAATATTTCTCCCTTTCCAGTTGATTTTCTCTAGTATTTTGTCAAGAGATAGAGACTGACCAACAGTATCCCATCACATAAATAACCAAATGACAGCATCGTAAGTGTCTGACTGCCAAGTTACACACCGGTTTCCTTTTATGTAAATCCAAGTTAATTTCCCAAGTTAAAGCTGTATCCTTTAAAGTCATTTTCTGGAGAAAGCCATGGAAGCTATGAAAATGGTGTAGCGTTCGGAGCTCCTGAGCTCTCTCTGCTGCAGTGTGGGCTCCTGCTGTTTTGTATTTTAGCTCTGGTGACTTGGTTCTAATCTCAGTTGTCGTGGAGCTTGCCCTGTAGTTGAGGAGTTGAATGTTTTCCCTGGGAAGGACTTTCTGATCCAGACAAGTCACCCAACCTCCAAACCAACGACCGGAGCTTAGCTACCTTGTGCATGCGTGCTACACAGACGCCCACAAAATTATCCACGGTACACTGTCATGTGCCACGCAAGGACGTTTTGGTCATTGACAGACTGCACAATGATAGTGTTGCCTTACGATTATAAGGGAGCTAAAAAATCTCTCTTACCAGCCTGAGTCACCCTGAGAGCTCAAGATGAGCCTCAGCTGCTTAAGGAGAGACAGCCTCCAAATCGCCAGGCTGGAGATTGGCTCAAGTAGCTTGCTAGCCTCGAACACACCAAGCCTGAGCTCAGTATCCTCAGTGCCACCGAGGATAAATAAATAAATGATAATCGAGCAGAAAGAAATCAGGCAAATAGGTCAGAGCATAAACTCACTTGCCTTGCAGAGTTTGATCTCTAAAGCCTACATAAATGTAGAGGGGAGTCTACAAAGCTGACCTCTGACCTCTACACATTGGCTGTAGCACACACGTACCCACATACATGCATGCACTCACACACAGATAATAGCTTTTTAAAGACAGAATCGTGGCATTAGGCCGTGCATGCAAACTGGGTTTACACAACTATGGGGAAATGACAATGGAGCTTGGAATTAAAGGCTTTTAACATGGGTTTCACAGGTTTAATCTAGTGATGGAAGTATTTTTATATCATTTTTGTCTTCTAGAAAATGTTAAAAAGTGAGCTGGGCAGTGGTGACACATGACTTTAATCCTAGCACTCAGGATGTAGAGACAGCCAGATCTTTGTGAGTTCAAGGTCAGCCTGGTCTACAGAGCAAGTTCTAGGATATCCAGAGCTACACAGAAGAACCCGGTCTCGGAAAAAAACAAAGAAACAAACAAAACAAACAAACAAAAAACAAAGATAGATAAATCAATCTATCTATCAACCAATCAATCAATAAATGCCCAATAACAAAAAGAAAATGTTGAAAGTGTTTTTGCAGTTGCTGGGAATTGAATCTCTAAGACTTCATACATGCTAAGCAAAGAGTCTACCACAGAGCTATTTCTCTCGCTAAAAGTAAACATTTTTTAAAAATCAGAACTATATTTTAAAATATTAGAATAGGAGGCTGGAGAGATGGCTCTGAGTCAGCTACTCTTACAGAGTTCCTAGGTTCGGTGCCCGCACCCACATCGAGCTCACAACTGTCTATGCTCAGTTTCACGGGACCCACTGCCCTCTGCTGGCCTCCAGGGAACCAGGTGTACACACTGTACGCATAGATAAATGCAGGGCTTGAATCAAAATGATGATGATGATGGTGGTGGTGGTGATAATGAATAGAACTAAAATATTAAAAGTGGATATACTGTTATTTTCAGAGTTTTTCATGAATCAGAGCACAAGACTTTCTATCAAAATTCAGGTTCTATGTATTACACTAGGTTTGCCTGCATTGGCTAACTTAGTACCAGATTCCACCTCAGTGTGGGAAATAGCTAGGTTTAGATGAGAACCCAGAGTTTTGCACTAAGCAGTGTATGGCCCTGACAGGGCCCTGATCCAAGCAGGTTGATGTAGTTTTAGATGTAGCGAGCCCAAAGTGCATAGGCAGAATCACAGAGGAGCGTTTGGCTTGGGTAGCCCACGTAACCTCAGTGGGCACCTGCCTGACAGCCAAATGTGATAAAAAGTCTTGACACAGGTTATGTGGAGGGCTTAGTATGTGCTTAGTATGTTTTCGTTTAACTGTATAACTCAGCTAGATATAATTAGGAGTAAATATATCCCCTTTTCTGTGTTATCCTTAGAAGAAAAAAAGTTGGCTAATTAACAGTCTGGCCAGCAGAGGTCAGTCTGCACTAATCCAAGAACACACCTGCTCACCCACTCCTGGTTTATTTTGTAAAACAACCTTGGGGTTGGGGATTTAGCTCAGTGGTACACCGCTTGCCTAGCAAGCACAAGGCCCTGGGTTCGGTCCCCAGCTCCGAAAAAAAGAAAAAGAAAAAAAACAAAACAAACAAACAAACAAAAAAAACCAACCTTGTACTTAGTTGTGTTACTTTGTTTTATTCTATCATCGAGTTACTTCTCAGAAGGGCAAAATTTTGAGAAATTCTCTCTAGTTGTATGTACCTGTAATCCCAGGACGCAGGAGGATAGACCGTTAGAATCTTAAATTCGAGGTTGGCCTGAGCTATATAGTAAGATCCTTTGTCTCAAAAACAAAGCTCCTTTAATATGAGTCGGTTTGTTGATAATCAACAATCATAAATAACGTTCAGCATGGTAGCACGCCTCTTCAGTCTCAGCACTCAGGGAAGCAGAGGTAGGCAGAGCTCTGAGTTTCAAAGCCTCGGATTACAGGCCAACCAGAGCTAATGTAGTGACCCTGTCCGAAAAACAAAGTCTCAGACATTCTCCTCTGATGGCCCAGTAGCGTCTGCTTACACAGTCCTGGTGATGACTCAGATGTGGTCTTGTGGATCAGTTCCTCTCCCGCTGTGCTCATGGGGCTATTTGGGGAGCCCAAAAGCTACCCAAAGCCCTAATGTTTTGCCTGGCACAGAGAATGCACTGTCCTTTGGAAAGGCGTTCCCTCAGCAAGGAGCACAGCTGTAATCTAGCAGTGATTCAGGATGAAGCGTAGTGGCTTCTTTTTGAAGTAAGTGGTTCTTCCTTCCATGTACAGTAGATATTTTCAGGAAAGTGGGTCACCGTGTCTGCAGGGTTTCACTAAGTAAGAGTTGTATGACAACTCATAGTAAAAACCAGATCTTGGACATTGTGTGAGGTCAATAGATTTGCCCCCCCCCTTAGGGAAAAGTCTCAAGTTCAGTACAAGAAAATGATAACCCTCGGAACGCCAAAGGAAAAGAAATCAAAGTAAAAGTAACTTAGCCTGCCATCCCTACCCACCTCTCCTTTGGCAAGACCCTGCCATTGGCTGAGCCTGGAACTCAGTATGTACTTCAGGCTGGCTTCAAACTTATAATCCTCCTGCCTCCACCCCCCAAGTGCTCGGTAGTTTTTAAGAGAGGCAGTGGGGCAGCACTGCATCGCTATGAAGAAGTCGTGAGATAAATGCAAACTTCGACTGCACTAGAGCACCATGGGAGTGTATGAAGACGCCTGAAAACATTCTAGTTGGAAATATGGCAGGAAGGAAACCTGCCCTCCCTGCCCGAAGTAGGGAGTGGAGCGCATGCTGAGGAAGGGTGAACCACTGGGGGTTGTCTGTTTGGTGATTGCTGTCACTAAGCTAAAACTGAGTCATGTGGAAGCGAGCAACTGATGGCCCGCCACGCTCTACCTGTAGAAGGAACAGTGAAGACCACCATGGATCCAGCTCTGACAGGCACCACTGCCCCTGCTTGACATGGATCCAGCTCTGACAGGCACCACTGCCCCTGCTTGAAGATTACACTGGACAATCTTCCATCTTCCCTCCTCCTCGTGACCTTTTGTCCAGAAAAAAGGGATCGCTAGTCAACAAATCCACTGCAAATTCAGCACTAACCCCTCCAGTTAAGGAGCAAGGAAAGGCACACCTAGAAATTGCACTGTCTCCAGTGTGAAGGGAAGCTTGCACGTTTGGCCCATAGCATGGAAATAGCCACAGATCCAAGATCCATCATTTCTTCCTGCTGTCGCTGGAGCCGGCTCTGTGGTGTGGTTAGTCTCCACCCGAGTGGGGTTTTTCTCCTGAGGCTTGTTCTCTTGGCCCCCAAGTGTTCCTGATGGCGGCCTCCCCCCTCATGGTCAAGGGAGAGTCAGGAAGCTCAGTGTGGTTTCACCCCAGCTGCAGCTTAGCTCCTGCTACTTTTGCTGTGAGAGCTGTGTACCAACACCCATCCTATCCCACAGGACTTCTGCACAGCTGCCTGCTCTCTAGTGCCCAGGCTACACTGTAGCATCTCTGAGCCGCACACGGGAAGTTAACTCCCATCTCTCCCTGTTTGTGAGCACCTGTGTGGCCCAGGTCACCTCCCCCATCCGTTTGATCAGCCCCATGGTGACTAAGGTTACATCAGGCAAACAGCAACAGAGTATCACTGTCCCCTGAAGGAAGAGACTCAGGAGACTTACATCACCTGAAGCCACAGCTGATTTTTTTTTTCCCCTTCGGAGCTGGGGACCGAACCCAGGGCCTTGCGGTTGCTAGGCAAGCGCTCTACCACTGAGCCAAATCCCCAACCCCCACAGCTGATTTTTTAATAAGTACAGAGGTGATGGATCACCTATCGTCAAAGAACCAAAAACCTGTCCTAATGCCTGGATATTGAATAAACCCCACAATGCTAGGGGCAGAGGCTGGGGCAGGTGAGGCCCCAAATTAATTGAAGTTTAGGTTTCTACCTTGGCAAAATAGAGTTCAGATTTTAAGTTCAATTGTGACAATAAATGTTGCTTTCACACTTAAGGGCTAAAGTCTGGATTTTATCCTTACGACATTCATTTAAAAAAAAAAAAAGCTGTTACACCATTCCTGTATCCACACTCTCCGTTGGCCCCTCCCATTCCCTCACCCTGCCACCCTCTGTTCCTCTTTCACACAGGTTTTTGCTTTTTTATTTTTGTTTTGTGATTCTTTGTACTCAGTTTTTTTTTTTTCTTTCATGAACTGACAGTCAAGAAGCCTTTATGGGTCTGACCTCGGTCCTTGTGTAGCCTGTGTTCTCGTGGGGGTGCTAACAGAGCAGAGACTGACTCTGATTTCTTTTGCCTGTTTTTGGAACCCTTTTCCTCCTCCTGGGTTGCCTTGTCCAGCCTTAATATGAGGGCAGTTGCCTAGTCTTACTGCAGCTTGATAGTCACGGCTGGGTGATAACCTTCGGAGGCCTGCCCTTTTCTTGAAAGAAAATAGGGGAGTGGTTAGGGGGGAGAAGTGGGGGCTAGGAAAAGAGAAGGAAGGGGAAACTGTGGTCAGGATGTAATGTGTGAGAGAAGAGGCGAGGGGAGACTAGGAGATGTACCACATGCCACAGAGATACGTGAGACAACGCTCAGACCTCAAGCAGAGAGCATTACTGAATTAGTGTTTGACAGAAGGAAAAGGTGACGCTGGGTAAACCCGTTCTGGGACAGGTCTTGGGTAGTGCGGGGCTGCCCCCGATTATCTCCAAGTGGTCCTGACAAAGTTCGAGGAGGATCCAGAATGGAGAACAGATAAACGAGGGCCACAAAGAGGAAACCTGGGGAAATCCTCTGCCTGGGCTTGGTTTACACAGGAAAAGTGAGCAGACGGCCACTGCAGATGAAGTTTGCCTTTACTGGGAGCAGAGCATCCCGGGAGGGGCAAGCCCTGGAGGTCAGTGCATCCAAATTACAGGAGGGAAAGGATGTAGTTTGAGTACAATATCCCTGCGTGGTCAAGTAAGGGAACGGACATGTGTGAAGTTTGGCATCTTATTTATTTGTTACTTCGCTTTTTTGTTTGTTTTGTGTTTTGTTGTTGTTTAGGTTTTGCTTGGTTTTTGTTTGTCTTTGTTTTGGGTTTCTTAAGACAGGGTTTCTCTGTGTAAACCAGGCTGTCTTTGAACTCAGAGATCCACCTGCCTCTGTCTCCAAGTGCCGAGATCAAAGGCACGCACCACCACTGCCCCGCCTTCTATTAGAGAGCAATCTTCCAATTTCCTGAAGTCGTTGTTTTATTTGCTTCTCGTTGTTTGTCCTTCAGCAAGACTTTTAAGGTTTTATGATGCTGACATTACAGAATTCCAGAACTTTTGTTAGCTTTGTTCCTGGACACACATCCGATGCCTGTGAACTTCTGATCCTACCTCCTTCACCTTCTAAGAGCTGGGGTTACAGCACACGCCACTGCGCCCCATTTACCTATTGCTGGGAATGGAAGCCAGGGCTTTATGCATGACATACAGCCTCAGCCCTGAGGGGATTCTCTGGACACGTTTCCTTTCTCACCCTGGCTTGTACTCGAGAAGTCGGTGTACGCTTCTAGAGAGTCAGCACAGCTCCTACCTGTGTCCCTCCTTCAGGAGCGAGAGATACCGAGAAGCCTCCAGTGATCACTTCCTGAGGCTGCAGAGTTTTCATACCGTTACAGTATAGATCTGAGAGCCCATAAGGTGGAGGAACCTTTAAAGAGTGGGGCCTAATTGGAGGAAGTGATGCCGTGGGAATGTTTGTTCTTGAAGGGTGTATTAAGCCCTGACCCTTCCTCTAGTTTTGCTTCCTAGTCCCCAACCCCATCAGCTTTGCCCTATTATGTACTCCCTAACAAATGCCCTACTTTGCCACAGATCCCCAAACAGTGGGGCCTACCGAGATAAACTGAGCCCTCAGAACCATCTGCTGAGACAATGTTACTTTTGTTGATTTTTCTCAGGAATTTTATTACAGCATTGGGAAAGCTAGCTATCAAGTGTCTCCCCCAAAGGTACAGAAGGACATTGGGAGTGAATTCCACCATTGCCAGTCAGTTGCTTGTTACCTACACTGCCTTCCTACCAGGCCTTGAGGCCAGCGATACAGGCAAACACGGAACAGCTCTGGGTGCTTGCTTGCTTGTGTTTCATTTTGTGGTTTGAGCCTTTAAAAATCTTGGCCAGCTTCCTTTGGTGAGTTTGCCAGGATGACAGTTTTACTTCCCCTTCCTCCATAGGAGGCACAAGTAAAGTAATGCACGTTCCCCTGAGAGACCAATGATAATGCATTGACTTAGCCCGGGTCCTTTTGAGAGGCCAATGATAATGCATTGGCTTTGCCAGGGTCCTCTTGAGAGGTCAATGATAATGCATTGACTTAGCCAGGGTCCTCTTGAGAGGCCAATGATAATGCATTGACTTAGCCCGGGTCCTCTTGAGAGGCCAATGATAATGCATTGACTTAGCCCGGGTCCTCTTGAGAGGCCAATGATAATGCATTGACTTAGCCAGGGTCCTCTTGAGAGGCCAATGATAATGCATTGACTTAGCCCGGGTCCTCTTGAGAGGTCAATGATAATGCATTGACTTAGCCAGGGTCCTCTTGAGAGGCCAATGATAATGCATTGACTTAGCCAGGGTCCTCTTGAGAGGCCAATGATAATGCATTGACTTTGCCAGGGTCCTCTTGAGAGGCCAATGATAATGCATTGACTTAGCCAGGGTCCTCTTGAGAGGCCAATGATAATGCATTGACTTAGCCAGGGTCCTCTTGAGAGGCCAATGATAATGCATTGACTTAGCCAGGGTCCTCTTGAGAGGCCAATGATAATGCATTGACTTAGCCAGGGTCCTCTTGAGAGGCCAATGATAATGCATTGACTTAGCCAGGGTCCTCTTGAGAGGTCAATGATAATGCATTGACTTAGCCAGGGTCCTCTTGAGAGGCCAATGATAATGCATTGACTTAGCCCGGGTCCTCTTGAGAGGCCAATGATAATGCATTGACTTAGCCAGGGTCCTCTTGAGAGGCCAATGATAATGCATTGACTTAGCCAGGGTCCTCTTGAGAGGCCAATGATAATGCATTGACTTAGCCAGGGTCCTCTTGAGAGGCCAATGATAATGCATGGACTTTGCCAGGGTCCTCTTGAGAGGCCAATGATAATGCATTGACTTTGCCAGGGTCCTCTTGAGAGGCCAATGATAATGCATTGACTTAGCCCGGGTCCTCTTGAGAGGCCAATAATTCATTGACTTTGCCAGGGTCCTCTTGGGAAACTAGTGACTAGTGCCAGGTCCTCTAGGGAAACACCTGGGGAACTTTTGAAAAAGCTGGCTGAGCTTTCAGGTGATGATGGAAATGGGACCTCAGGGGGAAGGCTCAGAGGAGGAGTCCATGCTTGAGGAAGCCAAGGAAAATGAAGCCAAGCTTCTCCCAGAGAGGTCCCATGTCTCTCAGGAACAGGGCCACCTTCCAGTCCTTGCTGGATTCATTGTGGGGAATAGCACAATACCTGGAAGATGCGGTCTTAGTACAAACAGACCTGGCAGATTTCAGAGCAGCATCTGGGACTCTCGTTGCAGTTGTTCATCCTGGAAGGGGTCTCTAGGCTGCCCCCAGCGTATGCTTGAGGTCTCCTTGCCTTTAGATCAAGATGAAAACCTGGGGTTTGGGGGCAGAGTTCATTCTGCAGGACAGAATGGGTCTGACCTGATCTGCCTGCCATTTTAGACAGATAGTTCCTCAGGGGAAAGGCTTTGTGCATGATGAGCCTGCGTGCATATTACTTCTGCTTTAGTAGGTTTCAGCCTCTGGGAGCCTCACTTTCTCTTCTCTCTGGGGAGGATAATAGAAAAGCCGTATTTAGAGTCGTGTGGTGTACTTACTGCTCACAAAAATGGTTAGCAGCAAACAGAGCACACTCCCACCTCTGTTCACTTGGTGAGCCCCAACCCACAAAGTAACGGGTCAGAAGTTTCACTTTGTCTCCTTGTGGAGTCCTTTGGTAAGCACAGTCCCTGCAATCGCACAGTGACCGTGTCTGACAGTCTGGGGAGGGCACATTGCACTTGGCAGTCTTCCTTCCACACCTCAGCACAAGGCTGAGCTGCATTGTTAGCTCAGTTAAGGCCCATTCATCTGAACCAAACTGAATTAGCCAGGCCAGTCGGCAGCCAGGAAGTCACGTGCTACATTCCCAAACCAAGTAGAAATTAGTTTTAAATTATTTGTTGGTTGCTATTCCATTCGATCGTTCCCTCCTATTAGGGCACATCAGAGAAAATTGGCTGCAGTCAATGAATGAATGGATGTTTGGCAAGCCCTTTGCTGGTGTGGGGCTGTGTCTGTTCATGTGTGAGGAATGGAGCCCGCAGCCCGCATTAGCACTGAAACCAAGCAAGGGTCCTCAGATAATCTTGATCGAGCATATTGGAACCTGTCAGGTGGGACCCACACAGCCATATTGGTTCAAGTCCCCACCCTTGTTAAGTTTCCAGTGTGCCGGCAGTTTAAGAACAGGTGAAAGATAGTTTCAAAACTTCCTCTTCTAATCACGGGGGACAATGGTCTTGAAGAAAGCATGGGTGATTTCCATTTCTTTTCAATTTATTTTATGTATGTGGAAGTTTGGCCTTCACGT
The DNA here is from genome assembly GCF_021556685.1 of Rattus norvegicus. Lineage (NCBI taxonomy): Eukaryota > Metazoa > Chordata > Mammalia > Rodentia > Muridae > Rattus > Rattus norvegicus. The sequence goes on along the minus strand of NC_141549.1, from coordinate 6,897,792 downwards.
ACCATGTGTGTACTATGTGTATGACTGCTATTTGGGAGGCCAAAAGGGTGCTGTAGTGATGTGGATGGGAATGGCCCACACTGACTCATGTATTTGAGTACTTGGCCCCAAGTGGAACTACTGGGGAAGGATTAGGAGGTGCGGCTTTGCTGGAGGAAGTGCATTACTAAGGACAGTTTCAAAAGACTCACATAATTCCCAATGCGCTCTCTCTCTCTCTCTCTCTCTCTCTCTCTCTCTCTCTCTCTCCCTCCCTCCCTCCCTCCCTCTCTTCCTCCTTCCCTCTCTCCCTTCTCTCTCTCCCTCCCTCTCTTCCTCCCTCCCTCTCTCTGTTCTTTCTCTCCCCACCTCTTTTCTCCTCCCTGTCCCCTCCCCTTTCCTTTCTTCTTTGTCCTCTCCCACACAAGGCAAGGATCCTGCCAACTAAGGGTTGAAACCTGAAATCATGAATCAAACAGACTTTTCCTTCTTAATCTTTTTCTCAAGTATTTTTGTCACAGCAATAAAAACTTAAGAGACTTGCTTCTTTCCTCTCCCTGTTTCCTCCTCCTCTGAGAATGAGTTCGTGGGGGATAAGGCAGTGTTTATACCACCCTGCCATCAGGATCCTGCTGCACTATTTTTCTGTCCCAGTGTGAATGTAGCATCAGAATTCTCCACTCTGTCTGCCCCACTGTGACACTAGAATGCTCCACAGTCTCCCACTGTGACTTTAAAACGCTCGATTATGACATCACACTATTCTGTGGCATTACAGATATAAATTGTGATGATTCAGTGCACCACTGTGCCATTGCTATATTAAAGTGTGATGTCAGAGTTCACCGTAGAAGGTGAGTTGTGGTAACACCTCCCAGTGCTCACGATGCTCTCTTCTCTGCTGTCAGAACATTCCCTTGTGTCACTCCAGAGCTGACGGATGTCTTCACGGAGCACAATGCCCCACAATGATGCTGTGATGCAGCCTTCTGATAGGACAGTGTCGTATCATGACTACCCAATGCTTCATTGTGACATCATGACGTGACATCATCATTGAGACGTTGTAATGTGTAATATTCAATGAGTACTCTGTTGTGACAGCACAGTGCCCCATTGGCTATGGACAAGAATGTTCCATTATCACTTCCCAATGCACCACGCGGCCATCACAATGTGAAGCTTGTCCTAATGAGGGCATTGTGATGTCCATTGTGTCAACACAGCAGGGCAAGATCACATAGGGTACATTGTGACATCACAGTGCTACCTTGTAATGGTTAAGTAGAGCCCTTTGATAACACTGCAACATTGTGGCAGTACCATGGCAAGTTGTGGTGTCATAATTTAATGTGGTGGTGGCATAATGGAACATCTACTCAGCACAATTCACATTTGTGATGGCATAATAGAATTGTGATGTCATAATTGAGCATTGTGGTGCCATAATGGGGGCATCATTTTTTTGTAGCACTCAAATATGTTCTGCACATATAGATATGCATATATGTATTTATATGCATTTCATATATACATACACACACACAGACACACAGACACAGACACACACACACACACACACACACACACACACACACATATATATATATTGGCTTTTCAAGATGGGGTTTTTCTGCATAGCCCTGGCTATTCTGAAACTTGCTTTGTAGACCAGGCCTTGAACTCCCAGAGATCCTCTTGCCTCTGCCTTCCGAGAGCTAGGATTTAAGGCATGTGCCACCATGCCCGGCTAGAAGGCTGCACTTTTATCTTTCATTCCTTACTATTACTTGTGCTAGTTTTCCATCGTTTT